>NC_138046.1:29452162-30052162 GCF_964194185.1 Rhinolophus hipposideros
CCACTTGTCCCAGGCTTGTGACTCCATGATATCCTACCTCACCAAACTTGTGCAAGTCCCAGATACTGTGTTGGTGGCCTGTGTGCCGCCAGTGTTGGCCTGCACTGCAGTATTTTTCGGATAACTTTTAGGAGTCCACATGCCCCAGGTAGGCAGTGACTGTCCTTAGGGTGCACTGAGCCTTGTTCCGAGTGGCCACAGGCTCAGAAATGGCATTAAATCTGAATCTGCATTAAGCCATTTGAACACCACTTACCTCATGATGGTGACTTCCTGAGACCCCAACTCAACCAACTCCCAAGCCACCCAACATTCTTTCAGTGGCTGAGCTTTATGGACAGCTAGCAAGTTCTGGCAGGCCTCAGGGTGTTTTGGGAATTTTGTTGAGCAGTCCCAAACCCATTAATAGTGATGGACAGCATCAAGTCCCTGGGTGGATTATTTGATGAAACTGCAAGTGCAACAAATGCAGCAACCAACTTCATATTGTTTCTAGTTTCTACCAGGAAGCCCCAGACATGTCACAGGTAGTGGCTGACCTTGGCCTGGACAGGAACTCCTTCCAAAAATAATCCAGAATGAGCACACCTGCTGGCCAGCTTCATACCACAACAGAGCACCACCTGATTACCCTTACAAGAAGCATAGTCAATATACAATATCAGCAGGTTCTAGAGCCCACTGGAACAAATCCCACTCCATGGGGTCAGCCCCCAATAAACGGATCACATGCTGTGATTGTGGCAATCCTTGAAGTCAGTAAACCTGGGGATCAACCCCACCCATTGACATGCTGATAGCAATCAAGGCTCAAATATAACAGGAGGGCACACACAACCCATGCAAGAGACACTCCTGGAGCATCTGGCTCAGGTTACTAGGAAGAGTGTACCACTGGGCCCCATAGGACACCTACTACATAAGTCCACCCTGCCAAGACTGGGAGATGTAGAAGATTTATCTAGTACATAAAAACAAACACAGAGAAGCAGCCAAAATGAAAGAAACAACAAAAACAAAATACCCTCCCCCCAAAACACACACACACACACAGACACACACACCAAAAAAAAAAACATCAACAAACAAACAAAAAAACTAGAGAAAACACCAGAAAAAACACTAAATGAAATAGAGGCAAGCAATCTACCATATATAGAGTTCAAAACACTGCTTATAAATCTGCCCAAGGGACTTAGTGAGAACTTCAACAAAGAGATAGTAAGCACACAAAAGGACATAAAAACAATAAAAATCTTCAGTCCAAGATGGCAGATTAGGTAAATACTATGCATACTGCATCTGAGGATCACACCAAAATTACAAATAAATTACAGAAAAAATCAACCTGAAGAATCATCTGAAGACAAGTTGAACACAAAACCTACAATTAAGGATATAAAGAAGAAGCCACATCAAGGCTAGTAGGAAGTTTGGAGATGTGAAACGAGCTAATCCTAAACCCACAAACAGTGGTTGAACACCAGGAGGGGCAACTCAGTGGCAGAGGACCCCCCCTGAAGAGAGAGGGGTCCCAGTCCCACACCAGTCTTCCAGCCCCACACCAGTTACTCAGCCCAGGGGTCCTGTGCTGGGAAAAGGAGTTTTAACGGCATCTGGCAGTGAAAAGAGCAAGGAATCTGTGTGCTTGTCCTGGTGAGATGGAAGGTGACTGCAAACACAGATGCCCTCTTATAGAGACTGTACAAAGACTCACTTGCAAACACTTACCTGGTCTCTGTTGAAAAGGCAGCAGCTCAGAAGGCCCAGGAACGTGTGGGGAAAGACTGAGTTGTGTGGCTTTAGTGTAAAGGCTGGAGAGACAGGAGCCATTGTTGTCTCTGTGAGGAACCTGATACACTTGTTGAGCCCTCCCCCAAGAGGCCAAGTCTAGGACATATTGGTCTGGTGGAATCCATGTATGTGCACAGCCTTGGTCATACATTGGGTCCCCACCCCCACACAGCTGGTGCTGCATCACCTGGAACAGGGTTGACTGCTGGACTGTTGGCCCCACCCCACACACTGCAGAAGCTTTTTGGCATCTGTGGACCATCCACTGCAGCCTAGGAAATGATTTTTGTGGGTGGAGACCAAAGACATGCACCAGCGCATCTTGTGGGCAGCTCTCGGGAACCCGTGGGCCCTAGGCAGGGTGGTGGCTGGCCATGGTGTTCTCAGGGCAATTTTGTGGGGTGGTTCCAGGCCTGGCATTGGTGTAGGAGCCAAGACTGCATTAACTTTATAGAAACAACTGCCTACGTCCCCTAGCTCCCTGAACCCTGCCCCATGCACTTAGAACTGCAATGCCAATGAACTTTCTCTGTCTGAGTGGCAAGAACAGCCCCACAAGTCACAGAAGCCTTTTAAAGTAGGAAAAGGCCCTTGAAAACCCAGGGAGCTTTTGATAGTGGATAATGATCCAAAACCTGTGCCACAGCCACTCTTAGTCAGCTCTAAGAGATTTGTGAAGCCAAGAAATGTGGTGCTTGTCTATTGTATTGTAAGGGCATTTTACATAGTGGTCATAGGCCAGGCACTGCTTTAAGGGGAGTGTTTGCTGGCTTTGGTATTCTGGGAGTGCTGCACAAACTGGTGACAGGCAGACACTGGCATAAGAACTGAATCTGCATCAATTTTGTAAAAAAACACCAGCCAAACCGTGTGACTCCCTATGACTCTGCCTACCAAGCTAGTGCTACATCACCTGTGTACTATCAGTACCAGGTAAACCAGCCCACTATGTGCACCTAAGGAGTCTTTTTCAATGGCTGGACTTTACAGACAGCCATCTGTTGCCAATAGGTCTAGCGGCCTGGGTCTTTTGCCAAGCTGCCTCATGCCTACTACTAGTGCCAGCTTTCTCAGGTTACAGCAAGGCCACTCCCACATGCCTTCAGGTTCAGCACAGACAGCAGTCAACTACATATCTTTGTGACTCCTAACAGGTAGCAGCAGGCTGGCAACAGGTAAGGCTGAATTTGGCCAGCACAACTGCCCATCCCATGAAACACCAGAAGCAACACACCCAGAGGCCACCTTCAGACCACAACTGGACACTACCTAATTAGCCCAACAAGCAACATACCCAAAGGAGATTCTCACCAAGCACAAGAGCCCACAGGGCCAAATCCTCCTTTGAGGGGTCAACCCTGCACAGCAGCTCATACACTGAGGGTATAGCCAATCCTTAGTCAGAAAGCCTGTGAGTCAATCCCACCCATTGACAAGCCAAAAGCAATCAACGGTCAACTACAACAGGATAATAAACAAAACATATTAAAGGGATACTCTTGGAACACACACACAGGAGGACAGGGAGACTATGACATTGGATCACACAAAACATATACTACATAAGGCCACCAATCAAATAATGAGAGACATAGGAGATTTACCTAATATATTGAAGCAAACACAGAGAGTCAGACAGAATGAGGAAATAAAATCATGTCCCAAATAATATAACAGGAAAAACTTCCAGAAGTAGTACTAAATGAAATGGAGGCAAACAAACTACTAGAGAAAGAGTTTAAAATGCTGGTTATAAGAATGCTTAAGGTACTTAGAATTTCAACAAAGAGATAGCAAGCATAAAGAAAAACACAGAAAGTGTAAAAAAGAACCAGTCAGAAATAAAAAATACACTAACTGAAATGAAGAATGAACTAGAAGGAATCATTAACAGATTAGATGAAGCAGATGATCAAATCAGCCATATAGCAGAAAACATGGCTAGCATAAAACAAGGTAGCAGAAAACATCAATTGGAACATAAAAAAAAAAAAAAGAATTACCAATAAAAATGAAGATAGTTTAAGGGACTAGTGGGACAACATCAAGTATAACAAAATTTGCATGATAGGAGAACCAGAGAAAGAAGAGAAGGAGCAAAGTTTTGAAAACCTATTTGAAGAAACACTGAATTAAAACTTCCCTAACCTGAAGAAGGAAATGCATATACAAGACCAGGATGTGAAGAGAATCCCAAACAAGATGAACCCAAACAGACCCACACCAAGACACATCATAATTAAATGGTGAAGATTACAGACAAAGAGAGAATACTTAATACAGCAAGAGAAAGACAACTAGTTATTTACAAAGAAGCTCCCATATGACCTTCAGCTGATTTCTCAACAGATACATGCAGTCAAGAAGGGAGTGTCAGAAAAGTTTTAAAAAGATTAAAAATAGGGGCTTACAACCAACACCACTCTACCCATCAAGGCTATAATTTAAAATTTAAGGAAAGATAAAAATCTTCCCAGATAAGAAAAAAAGCTAACAGAATTTGTTACTGTTAAGTCAGTATTACAAGAAATGTTAAAGGAATCTTTTAAGGAGAAAAGAGAAGGGGGAAAAAAGATCAAAAACTTAAAAAATAACATGGCAGTAACTATGTACCGATCAATAATCACATTAAATGTAAATGTATTAAATGCTACAATCAAAAGACATAGGGTTGCTGAATAGATAAGAAGACAAGACCCATACATATGCTGTATACAAGAGACCCACCTATTATAGAAAGACACACAGACTGAAAGTAAAGGAATAGAAAAATACAAGGTCAGACAATAAAATTTGTGAACTTGTTGCAACAATATTGTTAACCTTTATTGATTTCAGAGGGATTATTCATTATGAATTTGTACCAACTGGACAAATAGTTGACCAAGGTTACTATTTTGAAATGCTGAAAAAGGTACATGTAAAAGTTAGCCGACCTGAACTTTTTGCCAACAATTCATGTCTCTTGCATCATGGCAATGCACCACCTCACAAGGCACTGTCTGTGAGGGAGTTTTTAGCCAGTAAACAAATCACCGTATTGGAATACCCTCCCTACTCACTTGATCTGGCCCCCAATGACTTCTTTCTTTACCTGAAGATAAAGGAAATATTGAAAGGAAGACATTTTGATGACATTCAAGATATCAAGGGTAATATGAGGACAACTCTAATGTCCATTCTAGAATAAAAAGTTCCAAAATTGCTTTGAAGTGTGGAGTAGGCACTGGCATTGGTGCATAGCTTCCCAAAGGGAATAGATTGAAGGTGACCATAGTGATATTCAGCAATGAGGTATGTAGCACTTTTTCTAGGATGAGTTCACGAACTTACTTGTTGGACCTTCGTATATTTCATGTAAATGGAAGAGAGAAAAAGCCTGGTGAAGCAATACTTACATTGGACAAAATAGGCTTTAAAATTAAGATGATAATAAGAGTCAAAGAATTACATTAATTGATAATAAAGGGTTCAATCCAACAAAAGGACATAAACTTAGTAAACATCTATACACCCAACATAGGAGCATCTAAATATGTAAAACCAATATTGACCAACCGAAAGCAGAGTTCATCAGTAACACAATCAAAGTAGGGGACTTTAACACCCCAGTGACACCAATGAACTAATCTTCCAGACAGAAAATCAACACAGAAACAGCAGCCTTAAGTGATACACTAGACCAGATAGCTTTAATGGACATTTTTAGAGGATTTTATCACAAAGCAGCAGAATATTCATCCTTTTCAAGTACACATGAAACGTTTTTCAAGATAGACCACATATTATGCCATGAAATAAGTCTCAATAAGTTTAAGATTGAAATCACACCAAGCGTCTTCTATGAACACACTGGTATGGAACTAGAAACCAATTATAAGAAAGAAAAAAAAACTGAAAACCACACAAACGACGGGAAAAAGAGAGATAAACCAAATAAATGAAATAAAAAATGAAACAGAAGGCAAGACGTCATCAAAATGCCGGCGGGGGTGAGCCTCTGTAAATTTCCTCTGGAATTTACAACTAATCGAACAACTATAACTCAGCAAAGGACTCCCTGCACATCAGACAGGCAAGAGGAAGAGACGCACTACTAAATTCACCTAAAGGTGGGTGAATCACATGAGCGGGGGGGGCGGGGGGAGGGAAAAGTGCAGAGACGGAGCCAGGCAGGCATAGGATGGAGACCTAGCTTAATGTTCCGAGCTCACTGCATCCCGGAATTACTGCAGTTGTGAGACAGGAAAGAACTTGGACTGCTAGGGCTCTGCTTTGGCTCACACTGCTGAGAGGACAGCATATAACAAGGCTGAACCCAACGATCAAGGCAGAGACCTCGGAGAAAAGACTGAGGAAAGAAGCTGAAAATGGTGGCTTAAGCCCTCAATGCCAAGCAGATAACAGAATCCTTAGGCTCTGAGATTAGCCACCCCCTCCCTACCCTCAGAGAGCTCGCTGAACCCACACCTGTCCAGTGCTAGAAGAGGAACACAAGGGGTGTCATATCAAAAGGACAGAATATTTCCTGTTCTGAGAACTGTGTCCTCAGAAACAGACTCGCAGCCAAACTAGTTCCAGCAAACGGGAGGGAGCTGTGGAAGCAGGACTGGCTGTAGTGGTGATCGCCGCCATTGCTCTGGGCCACCTCTCATAACTGAACCCACCCTAGTCTCCACCTATCTGGGTGGATCCCACCAGGAGTAAACAGAACTGCTGAAACACGTGGGCTCTGAATCTGCTGGTGGAAGAAATTTGGAACTTCAAAAGCTCTCCGCATACCAGCACAGACACTGTGCCCTGTGACTCAGGAGAACTGAAAAGAGAGGAGAAGCACATATCCAAGGGAATCCCCCCCCATTTTGTGAGAAGCTGGAATCGTGCAGACAAAACATAAGAATACAGTGTGAGAGAGAAAGAAAGGCTGCAGTAGGAGAGAAAATAAAACATTCTACCAACAAGTACTGGAAAACAAAATAAAGACCTCTTTTGTTGCAGAAGCCACTACTGTAGATGTTTAGGAAAACAAATAATATATCAATAACTGCCATGAATAACCAGAAACAAGACAGATCAGAAAGAAAGTGAAAGGTCTCCAGAAAACAAACTTAAAGATATGGAAATATGTGGCTTAAATGACAGAGAATTCAAGACCGCAGTTCTGAAAAAAACCCAATGAGATGCAAGAAAACACAGAAAGGCAGTTTAATGAACTCAGAAACACAATCAAAGAAAAACATGAACATTTTACGAAAGAGAATGAAATTATAAAAAATAACCAAGTAGAATTTCTGTAGACTAAGAACTGAGTAGAAGACATTAAGAATGAAATAGCCAGCTTAGGTAGTAGAGGTAACCAGATGGAGGAAAGATGCAGTGACATTGAAGATAGAAATCTGAAAAAGATACGGATGGAAGAAGAAAGAGACTTCAGACATAAGAGAAATGAAAGAAATCTACAAGAAATTTCTGACTCCATCAGAAAGAGCTATATAAGAATAGTGAGCATACAAGAAGGAAAAGAAAGAGAGAAGGGAACAGAGAATATATTCAAACAAATTGTTGCTGAGAACTTCCCAAACTTGTGGACAGAACTGGATCCTCAAATCCAAGAAAAATAGAACAGCTAATTACCTCAATCCCAACAGGCCTTCTCCAAGGAACGCTGTATTGAAGCTGTCTAAAATCAACAACAAAGAAGAATCCTCAGGACAGCCAGGGAAAAGAAGACGGTAACTTACAAAAGGAAAGCCCATTAGATTATCATCAGATTTTTCAGCAGAAACTCTATAAGATAGGAGAGCATAGAACCAAATATTCAAACTATTGAGAGGGAAAAATTATGAGCCAAGAATAAATTATCCAGCAAAGATATCCGTTAGATATGAAGGAGGAATAATGACATTTCCAGACATACAGAAGCTGAGGGAATTTTCTAATACAAGACTGGCACTACAAGAAACACTAAAGAAGGCAATTCATCCACTATCAACAGAGACAATTTGTGGCAACTAAAACATAAAAAGGGGGAGAGTAAAGCCCTGAACTGGAATATGGGAATGGAGAAAGTAAGCGTGCTGAAGAAAATGGAATACTCTAAATATCAAACGTTCTTTTACATAAACTTAAGGGTAACCACTCAAAAAATATCAAGAACTGAAATATATACTGTAATAAAAGAAGAAACAGAGGGAAACATCATATAATACCACAATACAGAAATAATTGAAAACCACAAAAAGGCAAAGAAACAATGGAGACACAGCCTTACCAGAAAACTGAAGAGAGAATGATAGGAAATCCTCACATATTAATAGTCACCCTAAATGTAAATGGACTGAATTCACCAATAAAGAGGCACACCG
Organism: Rhinolophus hipposideros; assembly: GCF_964194185.1. Lineage (NCBI taxonomy): Eukaryota > Metazoa > Chordata > Mammalia > Chiroptera > Rhinolophidae > Rhinolophus > Rhinolophus hipposideros. The sequence goes on from NC_138046.1 coordinate 29,460,322, forward strand.
TAGAAGATTGGATCAAAAAACTAAACCCAACCATATGCTGTCTCCCAGAGACACATCTCATCTACAAGGATAAGCATAGACTCAAAGTGAAAGGGTGGAAATTGACACTCCAAGCAAATGGTATCCAGAGAAATCCAGGAGTATTCATACTGATATCAGATGAAACAGACTTCAGGGTGAAAAGGCAGGAGGAGACAAAGATGGACATTTCATACTGATAAAGGGGAATATACAACAAGAAGACATAACAGTCATCCATATTTATGCCATCAATCAGGGAGCACCGAATTATACCAAGGAACTACAAACAGAATTAAAGGTAGAAATTGACCAAAACACAATTAAACTAGGGGACTTAAATACATCATTGACAGCTATGCATAGATCATCCAAACAGAAAAAAAAAAAAAATAACAGTGCTAAATGACACATTAGATAAAATGGACATAATTGACATATATGGAGGACTTCATCCTAAAACTTCAGACTATACACTTTTTTCTAGTGTCCATGGAACATTCTCAAAGATAGACCATTACATTGGGACATAAAATCAGTGTCAGCAAATTTAAGAAGATTGAAATCATACCAAGCATATTCTCTGATCAGAAGGCTTTGAAAATGGATAACAACTGCAAGCAGAAAGCAGAAAAAACACAAAACATGGAGATTAAACAACATACTTTTAATGAATGACAGGGTCAAAGTTGGAACTAGAGAGATCAAAAGATACATAGAAACAAATGACAATGAAAACACATCTTACCAAAAGAAATAGAGAACAAAAACACAATAGAAAAAATTGATGTCACAAAGAGCTGGTTCTTTGAAAAGATTAACGAAATTGACAAACCCTTTGCTAGAGTCACTGTGATAAAAAGAGAAAAGACACTAATTAACAAAATCAGAAATGAAAAAGGGGAAGTTATCACGGACACCACAGAAATACAAAGGATCATCCAAGAATACTATGAAGGATTTTATGCCCACAAATTCAATAACCTAGAAGAAAGTGACAAGTTTTTAGAAACAAATAGCCTTCCTAAGCTGAACCATGAAGAACTGGAAAAACTAAACAGACTTATTACCGGTTACAAAATTGAATCAGTCATCCAAAACCTTCCCGAAAGCAAAAGTCCTGGAACAGATAGTTTCACTAGTGAATTATACCAAACCTTCAAAGAGGATCTAATACCAATCCTGCTTAAACTTTTCCAAAAAATTCAAGAAAAGACAGTACTCCCTAACTCATTTTATGAGGCCAACATTACCCTGATACCAAAACCTGGTAAGGACAACACAAAAAAAAGAAAAATACAGACCAGTATTTCTGATGAACACAGATGCAAAAATCCTAAACAAAATTCTAACAAATCGAATGAAACAATGCATTAAAAGGATTATTCATCACTACCAAGGAGGGTTCATCCCTGGGACACAAAGATGGTTCAATATGCACAAATCCATCAATGTGATACATCACATAAACAAAATAAATGACAAAATCATACGATTATATCAATTGATGCACAAAAAGCATTTGACAAGATACAACATTCATTTATGATTAAAACACTTAATAAAATAGGTATAGAAGGAAAATACCTTAACATAATAAAGGCCATCTATGAGAATCCCTCAGCTAATCTCATAATCAATGGTGAAAAACTGAAGCCCTTTGCTCTATGTTCAGGAACACGACAGGGCTGTCCCTTATCGCCTCTGCCTTTTCAACATTTTGTTGGAAGACCTTACAAGATCAATCAGGCAAGTGATAAAAATAAAAGGCACCCAAATTGGGAATGGAGATGTTAAATTGTCACTTATTGCAGATGTCATGATGCTATATATAGAAAACCCTAAGGACTCCACCAAAAAGCTGTTAGAAACAGTCAACAAATAAAGTAAAGTTGCTGGCTAAAAAATCAATATACAAAAGTCCATTGCATTCCTGTATACTAAAAATGAAATCTCAGAAAAAGAAATACAAAAACAATTCCTTTTGCAATTTCATCAAAAAGAATAAAATACCTCTGAATAAGCTTAACCAAGGACGTGAAAGTACTGTATGCTGAAATCTATAAGACATTTTTAGAAGAAATTGAAGAAGACACAAGGAAATGGAAAGACGTTCCGTGCTCATGCATTAGAAGAATCAACATAATTAAAATGGCCATGTTACCCAAAGCAATATACAGATTTAATTCGATACACATCAAAATCCCAATATTGTTTTTTAAAGTAATAGAACAAGAAATCTTCAGATTTGTTTGGAACCTCAAAAGACCCCAAATAGCCCAAGCAGTCTTAGGAAAAAAGAACAGGGATGAAGGTGTCACACTCCCTGACTTTATCTTGTACTACAGGGATAAAATAATCAAAACAGCATGGTACTGGCAGAAAAACAGACACATAACCAATGAAATTGAATTAAGAACCCAGAAATAAAACTACATAAATATGGACAGACAATTTTTGACAAAGAAGCTAAAAACATACAATGGATGAAAGACAGCCTCTTCAACAAATGGTGCTGAGAGAATTGGATAGCCACGTGCAAAAGAATGAAACTGGACTGTTATCTGTCACCATGTACCAAAATTAATTCAAAATGGATCAAAGACTTAAGAATAAGATCTGACACAATAAACTGCATAGAAGAAAACATAGGTACTAAACTTATGGACCTTGGGTTCAAAGAGCATTTTATGAATTTGACTCCGAAGGGAATAGAAGTAAAAGCTAAAATAAATGAATGGGACTATATGAACCTTAAAAGTTTCTGCACAGCAAAAGAAACTATCGACAAAATGAAGAGGCAACCAACTGAATGGGAGAATATTTTTGTAAACAGTGCCTCCGATAAGGGGCTAATATCCAAAATATACAAGGAACTCATGCAAATCAAGAACAAAAAGCAAACAACACAATTGAAAAATGGGCAGACGACTTGAAGAGACATTTCTCTAAAGAGGACATACAAATGGCAAATAGACATATGAAAATATTCTCAATATTACTAATCATCAGAGAAATGCAAATAAAAACCACAATGAGATATCACCTCACCCCAGTCATAATGGCTATCATGAAGAAGACAAACAGTAACAAATGTTGGAGAGGGTGTGAAAGAATTGGAACCCTCATACATTGTTGGTGGGAATGTAGACTAGTGCAGCCATTATGGAAGGCAGTGTGGAGGTTCCTCAAAACATTACGAATAGAGTTACCATATGATCCAACAATCCCTCTCTTGAGTATCTACCCAAAAAATCTGAAAACATTTATACATAAAAATACGTGTGCTCCAATGTTCATTGCAGCTTTGTTTACTGTCTCCAAGACATGGAAACAACCAAAATGTCCTTTGATAGATGAATGGATAAAGAAGTTGTGGTATATATACACAATGGAATACTATACGGTGGTAAGAAAAGATGATATAGGAACATTTGTGACAACATGAATGGATCTTCAGAATATTATGCTAAGTGAACTAAGTCAGACAGAAAAGCAGAGAACTATATGATTTCACTGATATGTGGTATATAAACCAAAAACAACAAAAGAACAAGACAAACAAATGAGAAACAAGAACTCATAGACACAGACAATAGTTTAGTGGTTACCAGAGAGTAAGGTGGGTTGGGCGTGAGAGATGAGTGTAAAGGGGATCAAATATATGGTGATGGAAGGAGAACTGACTCTCGGTGGTGAACACACAGTGGGATTTATGGATGATTTTGTGCAGAGTTGTGCACCTGAGGTCTATGTGATTTTACTAGCAATTGTCAGTACAATAAACTTAAAGAAAATGAAAGGGAAGTTACCTCTGACATCACAAAACACGAAAAATAGGTAAATAATAAAAAAAATAAAGAAATACTACAAGCATGTATATGCAACAATCTGAAAACTCTAGAAGAAATGGATAAATTTTTAGAATCACACAATCTTCCAAGGCTGAATCAAGAAAAAACAAAAAATCTGAATTGTCTGATTACTGAAGTTCATCCGAATTGGAAAGAAGAAGGAAAACTTTTATCATTTGCAAATAACATGATAATATATATACTAGGTATGATAAAAACATACGGTGAATGCTGCTGCAGAGTGCCATCCAACAGAAAGGCAGGTCTCTTCACTACAGGGATCAGCACGTCGAACCATAGTAACAGTATGTGACTATTTTCTACTCGTTGGGTGCCGTCAGTTGGGTATGAGCTACACCTGAGAGAAGTTGTGTTTTAAAGTGTGCCATAAATCATGGATCGTGAACAATGTGTTAACACAAAATTTTATTTCAAAATGCAAAAAAGTGCTAAAGAAACACACGGATTGTTAAAGTTAGTTTAGGGTGATGCTGCAGTAACCATGATAATGGTTTACAAGTCATGTGAGCAATTTTGTAATGGTTGTGAATCGATTGAAGAAGAGGAGAGATTGGGATATGTTTCAACATCAAAAACCCAGAAGAATTTTGAAAAAGTAAGCAAAACAATTTGGTCAAATAGTTAATTGACTATTAGGATTGACTAATAAGGGATTATTAGAGCACTTAAGAAACTATGTGTGTAGAAAATGGCCTAAAAAATGGGCAAAGGGTTTCATACTCCATTATGACAACACTCCATGTCACCCATCGTTTCTGGTGTATGGCAGTTCTGTCCAAAGAAAACATTGTGGTGTGTCCTCATCCACCATATTCACCGTGTCTGGCACTGTGTGACTTCTGGCTCTCCTCCAAAGTCAAAAGGTGCATGATAGGTAAATTTTTTGAATCGATTCAGGGCATTGAGTTAGCCACGAACACAACTAAAGACACTCATGAAAGAGGACTTCCAACACAACTTCAGAAAGGATGATGGGATAAGTGTGTTAAAAGTAAGAGGGACTATTTTGAGGCCGATTAACGAAAATGTTTCTTTTGATGTAATATTGTTTTAATTTAAACATTCACCATGTGTTTTGATCACACCTCATAGAAAACCCCGAATATTACACTAAAACACTATTAGAACTGATAAATGAATTCAGTAAAGTAGAATGATACAAAAAATATTAAAAATCCATTGCGACAGGAAAGATGGCGCCCACCTGCCAGAGGCATTGGAGGAAGACCCCACATGGAAAATAGTGACTATCTTATAATCCTTGCCCAAAGGCACATACCTTAGTCTGCTCCCCTTATGCCTACAATGTCCCCTGAATCACTCTCACTCCATTTACTCCCAGATTTAATATTCAGAAAAGACGTTGTGGATGTCATAAAAATGGCGGCAGTGAGGTGGTCTTCTTGAGTTCTCTTCCTAACTTACCAAAATTGAATATCTATAAACCATCAAAGGACTCTCTGCTCATCACACAAAACAGCTAAGAGACTCCTATGAGGATTTCTTGAATGTGGGCAAACTGGGCGAGCAGGGGAAGAGGGAAAGGAGCAGAGTGGAGACTCCGTATCCATCCATGGCTGCAGAGATGCAGGGGGTCCCAGGACAGAAGAGACCACAAGAGCCAGGAGGTAGGATCTTCCCCTGTGTCCCTCAGATGATCTCTCCTGCCCAGAGAGCAGCATATCCAGACTTTGAGGCAGTTACCTCAGCTGAGACCTCCAGCTGGGCCCTACCTCAGACAAAGGAAGTAAACACCATACCTGGGGCCCTCTCCCCACTCTCCAAATCTCACCACCACTTTTCTAGAGAGTCAAGGTGATCTCTGAACTGAGGAGTAGTGTCAGATTACAGAGGAGCATTAGAGCTCAGGACCTGTAAGGACCCAGCTTGCAGCTGCTGTGTCCCAGGCAAGAGGCTGGGAAGAGTGTGACACTGCTAGTCTGAAAGAGAGAAAACTCCTCCATCACCAGCCCCCAGTTTTTCTGGTCGGTGTAGGGCAGGACAATTACAAATGCTGAGACACAACCAAGGGTCAGCAGCAGGGGAAGAGGATGCTCTGGGATTTCAGCAGCTCAGATATCTCCCACCCTCCACACACACACACACACACACACACACACGTACACGCAAACACGCATGGAAGAAGTGGCCTAAAACTCAGGAGACTTGGGCACACAGCTGACTGTGTTTCTCTCAGTGCGTATATGTGCAGGCAAGAGCAGAAACTACATTGACTTTGTAAAAACTACCATTCAGACCCCATAGCCTCACCCATCTAGAATTCCAATGCCAAAGTACTATAAGCACCAGGTGACCGGCTCTGCCTGCACAAGATACAGAAGATTCTTTGGTACAGCAGAGGAAAACATGGAGAATACTTGGTGGGCTTAAGCCAAGAATGGAGCTGCCTTTTTGGTTTCATTTTGTTTTTTGAATTTTTGATATTTTTGCATGTGTTGAGTGTGAGTTAGCGCACATGGAACATTTTCCAAGATAGACCACATGTAGGCCACAAAACAAGTGTTGACAAATTTAAAAAAATTGAAATCATACCAATTGTCTTCTCTGACCGTAGTGCTATGAAATTAGAAATGACTACAGGAATAAGACTGGAAGACTCACCAACTCATGGAGGCTGAATAACATGTTACTAAATGATGAATGGGTCAACCATGAGATCAAGGAAGAAATCAAGATGACTTGAGACAAACAAAAATGAAAAAACGACGATCCAAAATCTATGGGATGCAGTGAAAGCACTCCTAAGAGGGAAATTCACAGCATTGCAGGCCTACCTAAAGAAACAAGAAACATCACTAATCAGCAGTTTATCTTCACACTTATGGGTTCTGGAAAAAGAACAGCAAAATAAGACCAAAGGGAGAACAAGGAAGGAGACAATAAAGACCAGAGCAGAAATAAATAAAATAGAAACAAGAAAAACAGTACAAAAGTTCAATGAATCCAAGAGTTTGTTCTTATGGAAGATAAACAAAATCGACAAACCCTTAGCCAGACTCATTAAAAAAAAAAAAGAGAGAGACAGAAGACCCAAATTAATAAAATCAGAAATGAAAGAGGAGAAGTGACAACAGACACCACAGAAATACAAAAACATTTAAGAAATTACTATGAGCAACTATATGCCAACAAATTTGACAAACTGGAAGAAATCCACAATTTTCTAGAGGTGTACAACCTCCCAAAGCTAACTCAAGAAGAAACAGAGAACCTGAATAGACTGATTACCACCAGGGAAATTGAATCAGTAATCAACAATCTCCCAACAAACAAAAGCTCTGGACCAGATGGCTTTACAGGTGAATTTTACAAAACGTTCAAAAAAGAATTATTACCTATTCTTCTCAAGCTCTTCCAAAAATTCCAGAAGGAGGGAAGACTCCCAAACATTTTTTATGAAGCCACTATCACCATGATCCCAAAATCAGACAAAGATACCACAAAAAAAGAAAACTACAGGCCGATATCTCTAATGAATATGCATGCAAAAATCCTCAACAAAATATTAACGAACAGAATTCAGCATTATTCATACATTATATTATTCATACATTAAATTCATATATTAAAAAGATCATTCACCATGATCAAGTGGGATTCATCCCTGGTATGCAAGGGTGGTTCAACATCTGCAAATCAATTAATGTGATACACCACATTAACAATATGAAAAATAAAAATTACATGATCATATCAATAGATGCAGAAAAAGCATTTGACAAAATCCAGCTGCGATTTATGACAAAAACCCGTAAGAAACTGGGAATAGAGGGGTCATATCTCAACATAATAAAGGTCATATATGATAAACTCAGAGCTAACATGATATTCAATGGGGAACGCCAAAACCATTCCCCTTAAAATCATGAACAAGGCAAGGTTGCCCACTTTCTCTATGTGTATTCAACATAGTGCTGGAAGTTCTAGCCACAGCAATCAGAGAAGAAAAAGAAATAAAAGGCGGTTACTATGGGAATGGCTGCAGCGAGGCGCTCTTTTTGAATCCTCCCCAAGATTTTCTGGCAATCGGGACATATAGAACATCGAGGAGTCCTTTGCTCATCACGTAGAACAGTGGGGAGACTCCTGGAGGAATTACCTGAAGGTGCCTGCTGATTGCCAGCAGGGGAGGAGGCAGGACAGCGAAGTGGAAGCGCACCCCCCCCCACCACGGCGGAGCACAGGCCAGAGGCCGACTGCCCTGAGGCGCCCAGGACAGAGTGCAGACTCGTGGAAGGTTTGCTTTGGGGTGTGCTAGTTGGGCAAATGGGGGAGGGGAGAGGGGCACGAAGTGGAAACGCACCCAACACCACGTTGGAGCCCAGGCCTGACAGCAACCGCATGCGGCTCCCAGGATGGAGCAGAGACTCGTGGAAGGTTTTCTTTGGGGTGCGCTTGTTGGGCAAGCGAGGGAGGAGTGAGGAGGGCAAGAGGAAACTTGCCGAGTTTTCCCCACCCCCAATGGTAGAGCCGCGGCCCTACAGCGTGCCCACAGCAGCAGCGGCAGGCAACACCCGGTGCTCTAGAGTCCCACGGGAGCCGAGGGTGCAGAGGAGAGTGCAGGGTCCAGAAGGTGGGCTCTTTCCCTGTGTCTCACAGCTGATCGTTTGTGCCGGGGCGGGGAGCTCGTGGGCCCTAGGGCAGACAAAGAACTCAGAGGCCACACCTGGGCCCCTCACCCCACTTTTCGAATCCTCCCCCGCCCTTCCAGAGACTTAAACTGACCCCTGAACTGAGGAGTAGTGTCAGATTACAGAGGGGTGTCTGTGCTCAGGCGCTGGGAAGATTGGCAGCCAGCTCTGACCTTTGGAAGAGGCTGGGAGGAGGAGATTTTCGCTGGACGAGGAGAGAGGAGACTCCCACACCCCCACCCACCACCTTTTTGGGCCTGCGGGAGCAGTGTGACGTGGCTGGCCTGGGAGAGAGAAGACCCCTCCATCCCCAGCCCTCACCCTTTCTGGCTGGCCTGTGGTGGGGCAAGGGCAACTGCGGAAGCACTCCCTGAGTTCAGCAGTAAGAGGCAGACGTAGCTCCTGGCTTTCAGCAGCTTAGAAATCTCCCGCCCGCCCCCTCCCACACAACCACGGAAGGAGGGCAATAACACTCAGGACTACTGGGCACAGGGCTGGTGGAAATTCTCTCAGCGTGCATTTGTGCAGGAAAGGACAGAAACTACACAATCTCTCTGAAAACTTTCATCCAGACCTCTCACCCCCTCGCATTTAAATCTACACTCCCAAAGTCACTCTGGGCACCAGGTGACCAGCACTGCCTGCACAATAGGCAGAAAACTCTTTGGCAAAGTGGAGGACAACCTGGATATTACTTGGTGGACTTAAGCCAAGACTGGTGCTACTTCCTGTTTTGCTTTGCTTGGTGTTTTTTTTTTTTCTGCTTGCTGTGATTTGCTTTGTCCTGCCTTTATTTCTTTGATATCTTTGCCTATGTTGAGTGTAGATTGTCGTTGTATTTTACATGTGAATGAACTTGATTTGTTTTCTTTGTTGTTGTTGTTGTTGTTGTTGTACTTGGTAACTTGATTGTGCTGAAACTGCCCTAACAGGGCTCAGCTTAAGAGGCACAAGATTCAACATATCCAGAAGCCAACTCTGGATCAAACCAGAGTACTACCGGGTTTGACCTACAAGTCACACACCCAGAGGGAATTCTCTGAAGGCACAAGAGCCAATAGAGGCCAAACCTCATTTAAATGGCGAACTCTCACCCAGCAGAACACCCTGCGGTGGGCAGAGCCAAGTCTCACAACTAGACGGCCTAGGAGTTAAACCCACCTACTCACAAGCAAAAAGCAATCAAAGTTCTTCTTGAACAGGACAATATACTAAACACACGAGCCACCGGTTGAGCACATGCAGAGGAGAAGAACGAAGTAGTCCAAGTCAAATATAAAGGACACATACTACATAAGATAACCCAGCAAGAACTAAGAACTCTAGGGGATCTACCTAATACATCAAAGCAAACACAGAGTCAGTAAGAATTGGGAGAAAAAGAAACATGTCCCAAATAAAAGAACAGAAGAAACCTCCACAACTGGAACAAAATATAGCGGAGGTAATCAACCTTTCAGAGACAGAGTTCAGAACACTGGTGATAAGAATGTTTAAGGAGCTCAGAGAAGACATAAAGAAGGATATAGAAATCATAAAGAACAGCCAGTTAGAACTAAAATGATGTAGAAATCTTAACAAACAACCAGCTAGAACCAAAGAAAACAATTACCGAAATTAAGAACTCACTTGAAGGAATGACCAGCAGGTTAGATGAAGCAGAGGATCAAATCAGCGAGTTAGAAGACAAATTAGCAGAGATCACCCAAACTGAACAACAGAAAGAAAAAAGAATAAAAACAATGAAGATGGGTTAAGAGACCTCTGGGATAACATCAAGCGCAACAACATGCGCATCATTGGAATATCAGAAGGCGAAGAGAGGAAGCAAGGGATTGAGAACATATTTGAAGTAATAATGTCCGAAAACTTCCCTAACCCGATGAAGGAAACCAACACAGAAGCCCAGGAAGCGCAGAGAGTTCCAACCAGGATAAACCCAAACAGGCCCACACCAAGACACATTATAGTTAAAATGGCAAAGCTTAAAGACAAAGAGAGAATCTTAAAAGCAGCAAGAGAAAGGCAGAAGTTTACATACAAGGGAACTCCCATAAGACTATCAAATGACTTTTCTACAGAAACATTGAAGGCCAGGAGGGAATGGCAGGAGATACTCAAAGTGATGGAACACAAAGGCCTACAACCTAGATTGCTTTATCCAGCAAGGCTATCATTTAAAGTTGATGGAGAGATAAAGAGCTTCCCAGAAAAGAACAAACAGAAAGAATTTATTACAACCAAGACAGCATTGCAACAAATACTAAAAGGACTTCTGTAAATAGAAGAAAGATGAAAACAATTTACTACATATATAAAAATGGCAATAACTGTGTATCTATCAATAATTACTTTAAATGTAAACGGATTAAATGCTCCAATGAAGAGACATAGGGTGGCTGAGTGGATGGGGAAGCAAGACCCTTGTATATGCTGTATACAAGAGACTCAACTCAGATCAAAAGACACACACAGGCTGAAATTTAAGGGTTGGAGTAACATATTTCATGCAAATGGAAGCGAAAAAAAGCTGGAGTTGCAATATTTATATCTGACAAAATAGACTTTAAAACGAAGAACGTATTAAAAGACAAAAATGGGCACTATAAAAATAAACAAAGGGATCAATCCGACAAGAGGATATAACCCTAGAAAACATCTATACACCTAACATAGGAGCACCTAAATATATAAAACAGGTACTGTTGGACATAAAGATAGAGATCAAGTAGGCTCACAGATATAGAGAAAAATAAACTGAGGGTTGGTAGGTGGGAGGAGGGTGGGGATGGAAGATAAGGTAAAAGGATTAGAAAGTACAAATTAGTATTCACAATATAGCCATGGGGATATGAAATACAGTTTGGGGAATATAATCAATAGTATAAAGATTTTGTAGGGGGTCAGATGGGAAATTGTTTGATTAGGGAGACCATTTCATGGGCTGTGTAGATGTCTGACCACTGCTCTGTACTCCTGAAGCTGAAGGTGAATTATATAAAATGTCAACTATACTTAAATACACTCACAACACACACACAAACAGGATGTGGAGTACAGCATAGGTAATAGAGTCAATGGAATTGTAACAGCTGTATGCAATATTAGAGGGGTAGTATATTGGGGGTAGTGGGCTATCACTTTTTGAGAGGTGTAATTGTCTAACTGTTACATTGTTTTATACACTGAAACTGATAAAAAAGACATACAGTTAGCCAACAGATATATGAACATTCAATGTGATATATAGATGATGTACTACAGAATTGTACACCTGAAACCTATGTAACTTTACTAAAATATGTCAACCCAATAAACTTTAATGAAAAAAATGCTCAACTTCACTAATTATTAGGGAAATGGAAATCAAAACCACAAGGAGCTACAACCCCACACCTGTTAGCATGGTTATTATCAACAAGACATGTAATGTTGTGTTTTTCCCCCATGGTTTCCGTTGTCACTTCTCCTTTTTAATTTTTTGTTTTTATTTGTTTTGGTCTTTTCTTTATTTCTTGATAAAACGTCTCGTTAAAGGTTTATTGATGTACTTTAACTTTTCCACGAACCAGTCAGGTTTCATTGGTTTTGTATCATTCTTTTAGCCTCTGTTTCATTTATTTATGGTCTGATCTTTATTATTCCCTTCCTTCTAGTAACTTTGGGTTTCATTTGCTATTCTTTTTTCTGTTGTTTGTTTGAGGTAGGCCTGCATTGCTATGAATTTCCCTCTTAGGACTGCTTTCACTGTGTCCCATAGATTTTGGCTTGTTGTGTTTTCATTTTCATTTGTCTCAAAGCATATTTTGATTTCTATCTTGATCTTGTTGTTGACCTATTCATTATGTATTAGCATGATATTATCCTTAAGTGTGTTTGTGTGTTTTTCAATTCTTTCAGTAATTGATTTCTAGTTTCATACCATTATGACCAGAGAAGACTCTTTATATGATTTCAATCTTTTTGAATTTATTGAGACTTGTTTTGGAGCCTACTGTATAGTCTATCTTTTAAAATGTTCCATATGCACTTGAAAAAATGCATCTTCTTTTACTTTGGGGTGGAATGTCCTAAAAATATAAATTAAGTACATCTGGTCTAGTGTGTCATGTAAGGCCACTGTTTCCATTTTGATTTTATGTCTGGAAGATCTGTCCATTGGTGTCAATTGAGTGTTAAAATCCACTACTATGATTGTATAATACTACTGTTGATCTCTCTTTTTATGTCAATCAATATTTGTTTCATATATTTAGGTGCTCCTATATTAGGTGTGCAAATGTTTACTAGGATTATGTCCTCTAGTTGGATTGATCCCTTTATCATTATGTACTGTCCTTTGTTGCTTATTATAGTATTCATTTCAACGTCTCTTTTGTCTGATATAAGTATTGTTACTCCAGCTTCTTTTGTTTCATTTCCATTTGCATGAAATATGTTTTTCCACTTCTTATTTTCAGGCTACGTGGGTCTTTCAATCTTAGGTGGGTCTCTAGTACACAGCATATATGTGGGTCTTGTTTTCTTGTCCATTTAGCTACCCTATGTCTTTTGATTGGAATATTTAGTCAATTTACATTTAATGTGATTACTGAGAAGTACATAGTTATTGCCATATTATTATTCATATTTTGATTCTTTTTGTTTGTTCATTTCCTTCTTCTTCTACTTGAAGAAATCCCTTAAACACTTCTTGTAATACTGGCTTCATGGCAATGAGTTTCATCAGCTTTTTCTTCTGTGGGAAGATCTTTATCTCTTCTTCAATTTTAAATGACAGCCTTGCTGAGCAGAGTAGTCTTGGTTGTAGGCTCTTACTCTTGATCACTGTTAAACATTTACTGCCACTCCCTTTCAGGCCTGTAAAGTTTCTGTTCTGAAATTAGCTGGCAGTCTTATGGGAGTTTTCTTCTAAGTAAGTAGTTGTCTTTCTCTTGCTGTTTTTAGGATTCTATTTTTGTCTTTCACCTTTGCCATTTTAAGTATAATGAGTCTTGATGTGCACTTATTTTTGTTCTTTTTTTCGGGGGGAATCTGTTCTTTTTTGGGCTTGTATGTCTATTTCCTCCACCAGGTTAGGGAAGTTTTCAGTCATTATTTCTTCAACTCAGTTCTCAATCTCCTGTTCCCTCTTCTCCTTTTTGTACTCCTATGATGTGAATGTTGTTATGCTTGATGTTTTTCCGAAAGTCCCTTAAACTATCTTTGATTTTTTAAAAATTCTTTTTAATATTTCAATTAGGTGATTTTTGCTACCTTGTCTTCTAAACTGCTGATTCAATCCTCTGCTTCATTTATTGTTCTGATGATTCTTTCTAGTTCGTTCTTCATTTCAGTTATTATATTCTCTTTTTTCTGACTGGTTCTTGTTTGCATTTTCTATGTTTTCCTTTATACTTAGTATCTCTTTTTTGAAATTCTTATGAAGTTCTTTAAGCATTCTTATAATTAGTGTTATAAACTCTGTCTCTGGAAGTTTGGTTGCCTGTATTTCCTTTAGTTCTTTTTTGGGAGTATTTTCCTGTTCTTTTATTTGGGACATGTTTCTTTGTTTCCTTATTTGGATTGCCTCTTTCTGTTTGCTTTTCTATACTAGATAGATCTTATATGTGTCTCAGTCTTTGCTGGGTGGTCTTATGTAGTAGGTGTCCTATGTGGTCCAGTGGTGCGGTCTCCCTAATTGCCTGTGTGTGTGTGTTCCAGGAGTGTGTATTCTCCTGTTGCAGTTGAGTTTTTATTACTTCTGATGTGTCAGTGGGTGGGATTGACCCAAAGGCTGATTTACTGTGAGGATTGGGTACATCCACAATGTATGAGCCACTGTGGGAGCTAACCCCTCAGAGGGGGATTCACCCCAAGGGATTCTTGTGCCTGTTGAGGCCACCCTTTTGATGTGCCACTTGTTGGGCAAAGTGTGCAGTGCTTTTATGCAGTTTGAATCTGGCCCCTGGGTATTTTGTTTCTCATTTTTATTGTGGGAGTCTCAGTCCAGGACAATTTCAGCCTTGCCTGTGACCTGCAGGGGGCTACTTGGTGTGACTTACAAAGCTATGTGTGGTTGGTTGCTGCCTGTGCTGGACCTGGGGACATGTGGGGCCTCACTGTGAGCTGAAGCCAGGTAACACAGTATCAGTCTTTTCACAAGTTAACAACAGGCCCATGGACCCCAACACATGTTGCCATCTGCCAGATACCCATAAGGATCAGCACCTAGAAAATCCTCCTTAGGTCTGTGGAACACGTTGGTTGTCCTAGAACTGGAATTGCCCCCAGGGCTGCCTCCTGAGTTAGATGGGACAGGGTCCCAGCAATTTACCTGGTGAAGTCAGTAATTTTCACAAAGTTAATGCAGATTTAATTCTTCTGCCAGAGCAGAGCCTGTGGCCACTCCACAACATGCCCTGAGAAAACCGTGGCAAGCTGCCACTCATTTTGTGCCTGAAGATTTCATAGAACTGCCTAAGAAATGCTGCAGAAAAAACTGGTTTTGACTACCTACTACTGAAAGTTTCTCAGGCTGCCACAAGGCATTTATTGCTGTACAAGCCTCCTACAGCTTGCTTGGTGGGGCTTGCCTCACAGGAGCTAAGAGTGCCCCTGGAGATGCTGTGCTAACTGTGCATGATAGGGTCCCTGTGATTAACTAGGGTGGGATGCATGCAGATTTCACCAGGCCAATGTTATCTCAGATTTGGCACTGTGGGGGAAGGATCAACACAAGAAAGTTGGCAACAGCTTGTAGGCTACAGTGCGGCAGCCTCCACACAAGGTAATGGCAGCTGTCCCTTTGAGGCTACACAACTCAGTGTTTCCCTGTATGTCTCTGGTACCTCTTGCCGACATCTTGTTTTGCAGCCACTTTCGATCTCATTGGGATAGACAGAATCCTCACTGGTTTTTACTGCTAGATGTTGTGGGGATTCCTCTTCGTAGAACAGTATCTCAGGCTCGGGAGCCAGTACCCAATTGGTACCCCTCAGTCTACAGGTGGACTTTTACTGCTGTGGTGTCCCTCTGGGTGCACAACCACCTCCCGTGTGTTTGGGGTCAGCCTATTTCATGTCTAATCCCATCCTATCAATCTCAATGCGTCTTCTTCTTTATATCCTTAGTTATAGGGGTCCTGTTTAGCTAGTCTTAAGATGACTATCCATATTGTTTTTCTAAAATTTAGTTGTAACATTAATGTGACCATGGGAGGTGGCAGGCGGAGTTTTCACCTATTCTGCCATCATGGACATTTACAAAGATTTCATTTCCAAAGACCTGAACAAAGATGGGCAATATTCTTTTCCCAGGACAAACAAAATCCCATTCAGTCAGAAATCCATATCTCCTTCTGGTTTCAACAGTACCAAAGTCCTGATGTGAATGTGTGTCCTCCATCTTTGTTTTTCTTTTTCAACATTGCCACGGCTATCTTCAGTTTTTTATGATTCACATAAATTTTAGATTATTTGTTCTACATCTCTGAAAAATACCATTGGTATTGTGACATGGATTGCATTGAATCTGTGACTACTTTGGAAAGTTTTTTAAAACAATAATGTTAACTGTTCCTTTTCCATGAGCACAGTATATTTTCCCATTGATTTATATTTTCTTCAATTTCATTCTTTTATACCTTATAATTTTATTTTTCCTGATTTCATTTTTTATTACAATTTAATGGGTGACAATAGTAAAATTATATACGTTTCAAGTGTACAATTCTGTAATACGTCACCTATATCACATTGTGTGTTCACCACCCAGAGTCAGTTCTCCTTCCATCAACATATATTTGACCCCATTTACCCTCACTTTCCACCCCCTTCTACCTTTACCCTCTGGTAACCACTAAAATAGTCTCTGTGTCTATGAGTTTTTGTTTCTTTATTTGTTTGTCTTATTCCTTTGTTGCTTTCAGTTTTATATCCCACACATCAGTAACATAATATGGTTCTTGACTTTTTCTGTGTGACTTATTTCACTTAGCATAATAATCACAAGATCCATCCATACTGTCACAAATAGCACTATTTCATCTTTTTGTATTGCAGAGTAGTATTCCATTCTGTATATATACCACATCTTTATCTAATCATCTATCATCCATTGCAGCTTTGTTTACAGTGGCCAAGACATGGAAACAACTTAAGTGTCTTTTGATAGATGATTGGATATAATTTTCTGAGTACAGGTTTTTACCTCATTGGTCAAATTTATTCTGAGTTATTTCATTTATTGATACAATTATGCATGAGATTGTTTCGATAATTTCTGCTTCTGATAGATCATAATTTGTATATAAAAATGAAATTAACTTTTGAATACAAATTTTGTATCCTACTCTATTGTATTCAGTTATCTCTTCTAATAGTGTTTCTGGTGGAATCTTTCAGGTCTCTCTATATAGTATCATGTCATCTGCAAATAATGCGAGTTTTAATTTTTCCTTTCCAATTTGAACATTTTTTTTCTTTTTCTTGTATGATTGTTGTGGTTAGAATTCCAATACTATGTTGAATAAAATTGGTGAAAGTGGGAGTCTTTTTCTTGGTCCTAATCTTAAGGAGAATATTTTAGCTTTTCCCTATTGAGTACAACGTTAGTTGTGGGTTTGTCATATATGGCCTTTATTATGTTGAGGCATGTTCCCTCTATTCCCACTTTGCTGAAAGTTTTTATCATAAATGCAATCTGGAATTTTTCAAAGCTTTTTCTGCACATATAAATAAATTATATGATTTTTATCTTTTGTTTTGTTTATTTGGTATATCACATTAATTGTTTTGTGGCTATTGAACCAAACTTGCTTTACAGGTGTAAATCCCACTTGATTATTATGTGTGATATTTTTAATGTATTCCTAAATTCAGTTTGATAATATTTTGTTGCAGATTTTTGCATCAATATTCATCAGGGATATTGGCCTATAATTTTTTTTTTTTTGAAATGTCTATGTCT
This sequence comes from Rhinolophus hipposideros, assembly GCF_964194185.1. Classification (NCBI taxonomy): domain Eukaryota; kingdom Metazoa; phylum Chordata; class Mammalia; order Chiroptera; family Rhinolophidae; genus Rhinolophus; species Rhinolophus hipposideros. The sequence continues at coordinate 29,477,816 of NC_138046.1, forward strand.
GGGTTTAGAATTAGAGTAATGGTGGCCTTGTAAAGTGAGTTTGGGTGACTTTACTCTTCCATGTTTTGGAATAATTTAAGAAGAATATGTGTAAATTCTTTGAAAGTTTGGTAAAATTAAACTGTGAAGCTCAGGACTTCACAGTTTAAGTTCAGGACTTTTGTTTTTTGGTAGTTTTTTGACTAGTGATTTGATTATGTTAGTAGTAATTGGTCTGTTCCGATTTTCTGTTTCTGTTTTATTTAGTCTTAGAAGAACGTTTCTAGGAATTTATCCATTTCTTCCAGTGTCGAATTTGTTGGCATATGGTTGTTTGTAGTATTTCCTTAGGTGTTTTTTTTTATTTTTTATTTTTGTGGTGTCAGTTATCACTTCTCTTCATTCATTTCTGATGTTATTTATTTGAGTCTTCTCTTTTTTTCTTGATAAGTCTGGTTAAAGTTTTATCAATTTTATTTATCTTCACACACATGCACAAAACTAGTTTTTGGTTTCATTGATCTGTATTGTTTTTTAGACTCTATTTCCTTTAGTTGTTCTCTGGTGTTTATTTCCTTCCTTCCACTCTGGAGTAGACACCCTATAAATAGCTTCTTCAACTTTAACTCTCCTTCTACTTTGGGATTTGTTTGCTGTTCTTTTTCTAGTTCCTTTAAATGTACAGTTAGATTTTTTTAGTTTTCTGTTTGTTTGTTTTTTTGTTTGTCTTGAGATAGACCCATATTGCCCCGAATTTCCCTCTTAAGACTGCTATTGCTGTACTCATAGATTTTGGGTCGTTGTGTTTTCATTTTTATATGTCTCAAGGTAGCTCCTGATTTCTTCCTTGATCTCATTGTTAATCCATTCATTATTTAGTAACATGTTATTTATCCTCAATGTGATTGTGTGCTTTTTAGTGTGTTTTTTATTTTTTTTCAATTAAAGACTAGTTTCATAACATTATGGTCAGAGAGGATTCTTTTTTTTTAATTAAATTTATTGGGGTGACAATTGTTAGTAAATTTACATAGATTTCAGGTGTACAATTATGTATTACATCGTCTATAAATCCCATTGTGTGTTCACAACCCAGAGTCAGTTCTCCTTCCATTGCCATATATTTGATCCCCTTTACCCTCATCACCCACCCCCCAACCCCTTACCATCTGGTAACCACTAAATTACTGTCTGTGTCTATGAGTTTTTGTTTCTCATTTGTTTGTCTTGTTCTTTTTGGTTTATATACCACATATCAGTGAAATCATAGGGTTCTCTGCTTTTTCTGTCTGACTTATTTCACTTAGCATTATACTCTCAAGATCCATCCATGTTGTCATAAATGCTCCTATATCATCTTTCCTTAATGCCGAATAGCATTCCATTGTGTATATGTACCACAACTTCTTTATCCATTCATCTATCGAAGGACATTTTGGTTGTTTCCATGTCTTGGCCACCGTAAACAAAGCCGCAATGAACATTGGCGTACACGTGTCTCTATAGAGAAATGCTTTTATATTTTTGGGGTAGATACCCAGGAGAGCGATTGCTAGGTCATATAGTAATTCTATTCGTAATTTCTTGAGGAACCTCCACACTGCCTTCCATAGCGGCTGCACCAGTCTGCATTCCCACCAACAGTGTATGACAGTTCCTTTTTCTCCACAGCCCAGAGAGGATTCTTGATATGATTTCAATCTTCTTAAATTTACTAAGACTTGTTTTGGGGTTTAATACATGGTCTATCTTGGAAAATGTTCCATGTGCACTTTAGAAGAATGTATAACCTGCTGCTTTGGGTTGAAATTCTCCATAAATATCAATTCACTTTATCTTTCCTAGTGAGTCATTTAAGGCCACTGGTTCCTTGTTAACCTACTGTCTGAAAGATCTCAGCATTGGTGTCTAAAAGGTGTTTAAGTTCCCTACTATGACTGTATTACTATTGATATTTCCCTTCGTGTCTGTCAATAGAAGCTTCATCTATTTAGGTGCTCTTATGTTGAGTGCATAGATGTTTACAAGGGTTATATCCTCTTGTTGATTTGACCCCTTTGCCATTATGTAATGTCCTTCATTGTCTCCTGTTATAACTTGTGTTTTAAAGTCACTTTTTTCTGATAAAGTATTGCTACACCTGCTTTTATGTTCCCATTTGCATGAAATATCTTTTTCCATCCCTTTAGTTTCAGTGTGTTTGTATCTTGTGACAGCATCTGAAGTAGATCTCTTGTGACAGCATTTACATGAGTCTTGTTTTCTTATCCATTCAGCTACTCATTTTCTTTTAATTGGAACATTAAATATGTTTGCACTTAAAGTGGTTATTCATAGGTACATAGTTATTGCCATGTTATTATTAATATTTATGTTCTTGTATCCTCCCCCCTTATTACTCTAAAGTCCCTTTAACATTTTCTGTAATACTGGTTTGGTGGTGATGAGCTCCTTTAGCTTTTTCTTGTCTGGGAAGCTTTTTATCTCTCCTTCAACTTTAAATGATAACCTTGTTGGGGAGAGTAGTCTTGGTAGTAGGTCCTTTCTTTTTATCACTTTGAATACTTCCTGCCAATCTCTTGGCCTCCAAAGTTTCTGTTGGAAAATCAGATGACAGTCTTATGGGAGCTCCCTGGTAAGTAGCTAGTTGTCTTCCTCTTGCTTTTATAATTCTTTCTTAGTCTTTAATTTTTGCTATTTTAATTATAATGTATCTTGGTAGAGGTGGCCAGTTTTCTCAGTTGGTTAGAGTGTGGTTCTGGTAACACCAATGTTGTTGGTTCCGTCCCTACATGGGCCACTGTGAGATGTGCCCTCCTTAAAAATTAATAATAATAAATTTTTTAAAAAGTCCTTGATAATGTGTCTTGGTGTGGGCCTGTTTGGATTCATCTTCTTAGGGACTTTCTGTACTTCCTGGGATTGTATATCTATTTCCTTCACCAGGTTATGGAAGTTTGCAGTCATTATTTAATCAAATATATCTTCAATCCTTTGTTCTCTCTCTTCTCCTTCTGGTATTTGTGTGATGCAAATGTAATTACACTTGATGTTTTCCCAGTGGCCCCTTAAACTAACCTCATTTATTTATTTATTTATTTTTATTTTTTCTGTTCTGATTGGGTGTTTTCTGCTACTTTGTCTTCCAAATTGTTGATTTGATCCTCTGCATCATCGAATCTGCTCTTGATTACTTATAATGTATTCTTTACATGTTATTGTATTCATTTTAGACTAGTTCTTGTTCATGATGTCTATCTTTTTTTATGATTATTATCTCCTTGTTGAATTTCTCATTAAGTTCTCTGAGAATCTTTATAACCAGTGTTTTGAACTTTGCTTCTTATACATCGCTTCTCTATTTTTCTTAGTTCTTTTTCTGGAGCTTTGTTCTATTCTTTTGTTTGTGACATGTTTTTTTGTTTGTTTCTGCATTTTGCTGCCTCCTTGTGTTTATTTCTGTGTATTATTTAGAACTGCTATATCTTTTGATCATTGTAGAGTGGCCTTATGTTGTAGTTATCCTTATATAATAGGTGTTTTGTGGGGCCCTTTGGCATAGTCTCCCTGATCACCTGAGCTGTGTTCTCCAGGTATGTCCTTTGTGTTAATTGTGTGTGCCCTTCTGTTATAGTTGGACCTCAGTTTCTGTTTGCATGTTAATGGGAAAGATTTATTCTAGGGCTAATTGTTTATGAGGACTGGTCATGACTACAGCAGAAAAACTGTTGTCTAGGATATGACCCTACAAAAAATATTTGTTATAGCAGGGCTGTGGTGTATGCCCAGTCTTCCCTTTGTGTGTATATTTTGTGGAGCTAGTTGGGTATTTCTCTGTTGTGGTCTAAACTGGCCACCAGTTATGTTAGTTCTCGGTCCTCTTGGAAGTGGCTGTGATGCATGTCAAGTTCAGCTGTTGCCTGTGGCCAGCCTGGGGTTACCTGATAGGAACTACAACACGATTGTTGTTGGTTGCCACCTGTTTGGACCTGGAGGCATGTGGGAAATATCATGCTGTCAAGCAAGTGTGGCTACCATCAGTACTGATCTTCAAGCAGCTCATCAAATGTCTCAGGATATCCCTAGGACTGTTGCCACCTGCTGGCTGCCCATAAGGTTCAGTCACTGAAAGAGCTTCATGTGGTAGGCAAGTAAAGTGAGGGGGGTCTCTGGGAGTCACCAAGGTGCTGTGAGTTGAGTTCACCAGGTTAATGAAAATTTAGGTTTGGCAACAGTTTTGAACCTGGGGCCACTCAACAAAGTGCTCAGAGCACAATGACACCAGCCCCCCAGCAGGGGTCTGTGAACTCCCAACAATAGTCCAAGAAAGATTGCTGCATAAGCTGGCAGTCATCTGCTGAAACTGCCTCTAGCAGTGCATGAGCCAAGCCTGGCTGCTTCCTGCTGAAAGAGCCTCCTGTGGTATGTGGGCAGGGTTGGCTGCCCACTGCAAAAAGTGGCTCATGTTTGTACAAGTTGGTTCATGTGGCATCCCAGGGAGCCACCAGGGTGGACTGTAGGGATTTCACCAGGCCAATACAGATTTAGAGTTCACCATGTGAGGAGGAGTACTCAATGCAGGATAGATGGCACCCACTCAGGCTTCATGGATGGAGGGCTATAGACAGGGATAATGGGACTCTCCCTCCAGTCCTCACCCTTAATCCACACAACTCAGTCTCTCCCTATATGTTTCTGATTCTTCCCAAATCACTGCCCCTGTGCCAGAACCCAGGGTGAGGGCTTGCAAGTAAGTGAGTCTTTGTGTGGGCCCTTTAAGAAGATGCCTGGGTTTCCACCAGACTTCAACCTGGATGGATGGAATCTCCAATGTTTTTTACAGTCTGATATTGTGAGGGCTATGTTACTGTCACTGGTGCTTCAGTGTTATCAACCACCATAGGTGGGTTTGGGATCAGCCCATTTCACAATTCTGCTGCCCTTACCAGTCTCTGTGTGGCTTCTTCTTTGTAGTTTTAGTTATAGGACTTCTGTTCAACTAGTCTTCAGATAGTTCTCAAGATTGATTATTCTATAATTTAGTTGTAATTTTAATGTGGCCATGGGAAAAGGCAAGCACAACCTTTACCTACCCTGCCATCTTTCCCACACACTCACATTCTTAATGCAAGTCCATAAGAACTGTTTTCTCATCACTTTCTGTGTGACAAATGCCAAAGAATCAAAAAAGAATCAGAAAAAGAAACGTTTTTATCACTTACCTTTGTGTATCAGAGGGTGGTGATTAAAACACACACACACAGCACACACACACACAAATTGGATAACTTTGGAATCACCTTTAAATGTTAGAAACCTTCCTGACAAAACATGCATTATGAATAAAGATGATCTTTATGTGTAATGATGAAAATCTCATTACATTGATAAGCTAATAAAAAGACCTATACAATGAGCTGTATATATCAACATCATTGTAAGTATTATAATAATATTTTATCCTAACTTTAATTGTTAGTAGTCATTGATGCAAAATATTTCATACAGTGCAACTCTAAATATTTAAAGGGTATAGCCTTAACTATGTATTTTACTAATTCTGAAAGAAAACATCTAGAAGCTTATTTCTTTTTAAATGGAGCAAGATGTCTTTGCTTCTTACATGACTGAATAATGGATGTTTGGACATTACATTAGGTAGAAACAATTTCAGTTTCAAGAGAAGATCCAAATAACACTATCTTATAGTTGTCTACACAAATACCAAAGCATTTCATATTGTTTGCTGCAGTAGCTGATTCAGTGACTCAATAATCGGGCTGGAATTTCTGTGATTCTATTGTTTTTCCACACAAGATTGCAAAATAGCCACCATAGCTACATCCACCCTATTTGTATCCCAACACATTTATCTGTTTATTTAGCCAGAACCATTTAATTGACACTTATATACAAATAACACTGACATTAAAAATATTTTACCTTTCACTTCATATTTATTAGAGATAAGTAGTGTATAATGGTTTGGGACATGGTTATTGGGGTTAGCTGATCTATAGTTTTTGCCGCAGAGGTAAAACTGTTTAATGGAGGTCTATATTACTAAAAGGAATTATGCTCTCTATTGGACCTGCTCTTCAAATGTAGTTGTTACAATGTATAACACTGACTATATTCTCCCATTAAATGACTCTTAGATACACTGTAAGATAAATATTTTATTAGGTAAAATATTTGTTTCATCTAATGTGGCATTTGTTTTGTTCTTGTGTATAAACTGAGTTTCAACAGAGAACATGAGATGTTTCAAATATGTGTAATACAAAATTGAAAGCAATAAAGGAACAAGACATACAAATAAACAAAAACTCATAGACATAGACAATAGTTTAGTGGTTACCAGAGTGTAAGGGGAGAAAGGGGTGGTAGATGAGGGTAAAAGGGATGAAATATATGGTAATGGAAGGAGAACACATTGGATGGTGATCACACAATGTGATATATAGGTGATGTATTACAGAATTGTACAATACATCACCTATATATCACATTGTACAGAATTGTACACTTGAAACCTATGTATCTTTACTAACCATTGTCACCCCAACGAACTTTAATGTTTTAAAAAATTAGTTGCTTTATGGATAGATGAAGCATCATATTATTGACTTACTATGTTTACTCGAAAATCAGACCTAGTCGGACTGCCAACTCTAATGCATCTTTTGAAGCAAAAAATAATATAAGACCTCGTCTTATTTTAATATAAGACCAGGTACATAATATAATGTAATGCAATATAATATAATATAATATAATATAATATAATATAATATAATAATACTGGGTCTTATATTAATTTTTGCTCCAAAAGACATATTAAAACTGATGGTCTGGTTAGGTCTTATTTTGGGGGAAACATGGTATGTAGTAACTTCCTTAGAAGCACTGCAATGTTAGTGTTATTTCAATTATAATTTACAAGTCAGATGGAGCCTGTGAATAAGACAGATTATGGAAGTTTCAGTAAAAAAAGATAGTAAATTCTTAATAAAATTAAAGACACAAACACATGAAGATAGATTTTAAATGAGAAAATGCCATTGCTCAAAGAAACTTTACTCATTACTAAGGTTCTCTATGCTTACAAATCTAGCTATGCATTAGAATCCCCTGAGATAACTTTCAAAACAAACTTCAAGGCTCCACATCAGTCAGGCTGAATCAAAATCTCTGGGCATAGGAGTGGGATGGCATCAACATATCTCTATTGCTCACAAGTCACTAGGTTGTTCTTATGCATTGCTTTTCTCCACTAACATTTAATAAAAAGTACACAACCTAATGTTGTACACCTTTTAAAATATGATTTATTATTTTAATACAGTAAACTGCAAATAAGATAAATGAATAATTATTAATCAGATAGAATGCAAGTGAGCCTCATCAATAAAGTTGATTTGAAATAAAGCAAACAATTTTGTTCTGGGAACTTTTGAGCTGTAAAGATTTTATTACATATGATCTGATACACACTTGTAAAACTTAAAAGGAAAAGTATTAAAATAAACAGAATTGTACTTACAGAAATTAAAAAGTCTAGAAAGTTTTGATTGCCAGTTCATTGTAATTCAATTATGCTACTCATCTGAGAAGAAAATACAGTTCAAAATCCTCTAAAAGTTCAAGTTTTCCTTGAGATTTGGTGCTACACAGCTACTGCTCATCAGAGAGCTGAGCTTACTGATAGGTTAATTAACCACATCAGCCAAACTGGAAGGCAACAGTTTCAAATTAATCAATGAAGTGTTGTCACTGCAAATGCTTTCTTATTCTATAACACAAAGGAGAATATTTTATCATTAATAAGCAAGTGGCCTCCAAAATTTTGTTAAGCACTATCTTACAGACCAAAAGGATTAAATTTCCCCTCCAAATTTCTAAATTCCCATTAATAAGGTGACACGAAACTCACAAATATGTTAGCAATGATGAAATATAGACTAACAACGGGAAAAAATGAAATGTATTTTTAGTTCTCCAGACTAAAATAATTGCAATAATTTAAAATGATAACGTCTATTCCAAATATGTAATTGTTTTTCAGTGTCTTCTTCCTGTACATATACTGTTTTTCTTATATATTAATAGATAACTGTTTCTTTTATTTTGACTTTTTAAATAATTTCCCCTGTTGTTCTACTTAGTGCAGTATAGAGCATTACGCACATTGATAGACATCAGTTTACCTATTAGTTTATGTTATAGCTTTGATGTGTTTTCATGAACAACAAATACAATAATAAACCTTCAGTATTTAAGAAACTGGCATAATGATTTGGCCAGCCTTTAATATTTCACTTGCCAAGAACAAATGCTAGATACAAGGTATCAAAGTATATTGTTATTTCAAATACTATAATAATATCAACATTGAGAATACTGAAAATAATGTTTAAAACTCGCCAAGCTGGGTAGTAAGCTAACACTTTTGTTACTTTTAAACCAGGTTTTTGGGTCTTATGCATCTATCAGATATTTCAAGTTTAATTTTTATTTAATTCAGTAGTTCTCCTTATTAATAGGTAAATACAAAAAGTCAATATTCTGCAAAAGCACCTTTTGCAAAAATCTGTATGTACATTATTTATTGTTATAAAGGTTTAAAAAATTAGCACTTACTTAAAAAAACTAATAATAATGGTAAATTTGTTTTTTCTAATATTTTATTAAATATAGCCAACATACAATACTACATTAGTTTCACATGTACACCAGTTACTCAACTTTCATACATGAAAATAAGTGATCACCAATATACGAGTAATTCCAGCAACCATATGACACCATATCACTTTATCACAATGTTATTAACTATATTCCCTATACTGTACATTTCATTCCCCTGGCTTGCTTTGTTTATACCCAGAAATTTGAACCTCTTATCCCTCTTCACCTTTTTTGGTCCCCTTTTCAATTTTAAATTACAGGTGACATTCAATATTATTTTATATTAATCTCAGGTGTACAGAAAAGTGGTTAGACATTTAATTTAAAAAGTGATTCCCTGACTAGTTAGTACTCACCTGACACCATACATAGTTGTTACCATATTATTCACTATATTCCAAATGCTTTACTTTACATCTCCATGACTATTTTGTAACTATCAATTTGTACTTCTTAATCCTTTCATCTTGTTCACCCTACCTTGAAACCCACTCCCATCTATCACCCTGATAAATCTAGTAAACATCTGACACCATACATAGTTATTACAATATGATTGACTATATTTCTTATGCTATATCTACATTCACATGACTACTTTGTTATAACCAACCTGTACTTCTTAATTCCTCACCCTCTTTCACCTTCCCCAATCCCCCTCCCATTGGGCAATCATCAGACTCTTCTCTGTATGTACGAGTTTGTTTCTGTTTTGCTTGTTTGTTTATTTTTTTCTTTAGATTCAACATATAACAGAAATCACACTATACCTGTACTTCTGTTTGACATACTCCACTCAACGCAATACACTCCAGGTTCATCCATGCCACCGCAGGTGACAGGATTCCACTCACTGCCATAGCCGAGCAATATTTCATTGTATATATGTACCATCTCCTCTATATATTCATTCATCAATGGACACCCAGGTGGCCTCCACATTTTGGGCACTGTAAACAATACTACAATGAACAAAGGGGTGCACTCATGCACTCAAACTAGCATTTTGGGTTTCTTTAGGTAAATACCTAGAAATGGGAATACTGGGTTACGCTTTCTCTCTGGTTATAGGCTTTGTTTTAAATCTATTTTATCTTGTATAAATACTGCTCCTCCAGCTTTTATTTATTCATTTCTATTTTCATGAAATATATTTCCCCACCCCTTTACTTTTAGTCTGTGTTATTTTCCAATTGAAGTGAGTCTCTTCTAGGCACCATATGTAAAGGTCCTGTTTTCTTATCCATTCAGCCACCCTATGTCTTTTGAGTGAAACAACTAATCCATGTACATTGAAAGTGTTTGCTGATAAATGTGTAGTTACTGCCATTTTTATTACTCATATTTTTTTAATCTTAAAGAAGTCCCTCTAACATTTCTTGTAATACTAGTTTGGTGATGATGAACTCCTTTAGCTTTTTCATTTTCTGGGAAGCTCTTTATCTGTCCTTTGATTCTAAATGATAGCTTTGCTGCATAGAGTAATCTTGGTTGTAGGTCCTAGTTTTCCATCACTTTGAATATTTCATGACAATGCGTTCTAACTTGAAAAGTTTCTGTTGAGAAATCAGCTGATAGTGTATCAGAACTCCATTGTAGGTAATTAACTACTTTTCTCTGGCTGCTTTAAGATTATATTTTTCTTTAATATTTGGCATTTTAATTTTAATTAGTCTTTTTTTAGGCTTGTTTGGGTTAATCTTGTTTTGGACTCTGAGCTTTTTGGACTTGTATGTCTATTTCATTTCCTAGGATAGGTAAGTGTTCTATCATTATTTCTTCAAATAGGTTTTCAATTCATTGCTCAGTCTCTTCTCCTTCTGATACCCTTATGATTTGAATGTTCATGTGCTTGAGGTTGTCCCAGACGCCCCCTGAACTATCCTGATTTCTTTTTTCTTTTTGCTATTCATTGCTGATTGGGTGCTTTCTTCTACCTTAACGTCTTTTTTTTTTTTTTAACTAAAGTTTATTGTGGTGACAATTGTTAGCAAATTTACATAGATTTCAGGTTACAATTCTGTAACATGTTATCTATATCTCACATTGTGTGTTCACAACCCAGAGTCAGTTCTCTTTCCATCACCATATATTAGATCCCATTTACCCTCTTATAGAGCCCCCCACACCCTTTACCTTCTGGTAACCCCTAAACTATTGTCTATGTCTACGAGTTTTTATTTCTTCGTATGTTTGACTTGTTCTTTTGTTGTTTTCAATTTTATATACCACATATCAGTGAAGTCATATGGTTCTCTGCTTTTTCTATCCGACTTATTTAGCTTAGCATTATAATCTCAAGATACATCCATGTTGTCACAAATGGTAGTATTTCATCTTTTCTTACTGCTGAATAGTATTCCATTGTGCATATATACCACAACTTCTTTATCCATTCATCTATCAAAGGGCATTTTGGTTGTTTCCATGTCTTGGCCACCATAAATAAAGCTGCAATGAACATTGAAGCACACATGTCTTTATGGATAAGTGATTTCAAAATTTTTTGATAAATACCCAGGAGAGGGATTCAATATGGTAATTATGATATTAATTTTTTGAGGAACCTCCACACTGCCTTCCATAGCGACTGCACCAATCTGCATTCCCACCGACATGAGTGTTTCTTTTTCTCCACAGCCTCTCAAACACTTGTTACTATTTGTCTTGTTGATGATAGCCATTCTAACTGGGGTGAGGTGATATCTCTCATTGTGATTTTATTTGTATCTTAACTTCTAAATCACTGATTTGATCCTCTGCTTCATCTAATCTACTGTTGATTCCCTCTAATGTATTCTTCTTAATAGTTATTGTATTCTTTGTTACTGGATCTTTTGTATTTTCTTTCTCCATTTTTATATTTCTTATCTCTTTATTAAAGTTCTCCCTGAGATCATTGATCATTGAGTATCCTTATAACCAGTGTTTGAAATTCTGCATCTGGGAGATTGCCTTTCTCCATTTTGCGTAGTTCTTTATTTATTTTTTTTCTTTTTTTAAGTGTGTTCTTCCAAGACCCATCACCTCCAAGGCAAGTAGTTGTTTCAGTCTAGTTGTGGAGGGCGCATCTCACAGTGGCCCATGTAGGGATCGAACCGGCAACCTGTTGTTAAGAGCTCTCTAACCTGGCTCTAACCAACACAGCTAATCAGCTGCCCCATTTTGTTTAGTTCTTTATTGCAATGTTGTTCTATTCTTTCATTTGGGACATATTCTTTGTCTCCCCTTTTTGACTGCTTCCCCGTGTTTGTTTCTATGTGTTAAGTGAGGCTGCAATGTCTCCAAGTATTGGCCAGGTTGCCTTATTCAATATGCTTTCTGTGGCTTATAGTGGCACGTTCTCCCTTGTAACCTGCACCAGGTGCTCCAGGAGTGTCACTTGTTTAGATTTTATGAGCTCTTCTGCTGTAGTTGAGCCATGGTTGCTGTTTCCACATCACTGGGAGTAATTGAACCTCAGGCTCATTGGTTGTGAGGACTGTCCATGACTAAGATGGAGGAGCTGACATGGAGGTGCTGACCTATGGAGCAGGATTAGTTTTAGTAAGGCTCTAGTGCTTGCCTAGTCTTCCCTTTGGGTTTATCATCCTTGGAGGTGGCTGAGTGGTGTTCTGGCTCAGTCTGAAGCTGCTTAGTTGTTGTGACAGTCCTGGGGTCTCCTTAGATGGGAACTATGACAGGCCAAGTTCAACTGCATCTTGTGTCCTGCATAAGGCAACATGGCATGAGCTACAAAATAATCTACAGATGGTGCCACCGACTCTATCCTTGGGGGTGCCTCAAGAGTCCAAGTCACAAACAGGCGTGATGAGACTAGTGCCACCATTGGGACTGCTCAACAAGGAATATGGGAAATGCTGAAATTAGATGCTACTTCTTTAAGTTTTGTGAACCATTGAGAAATTTTAGGAAAATTCACAGCATCAGCCAGGACAGGCCATTTTTATGGAAAAGCTACTGGAAGAGGCTTAGTTGAGCACAAAAGTTGGGTAATATGGCATCTCAGGGAACACCAGGGCAGAGCATATGAATAGTGTTAGCTAGTTGATGGAGACTTAGATATGATGGCCACCTTCATCTGCACACTTGGAGGGGGGGAGAGCTCAACAAAGAATCAATGGATTTTGCCAGCAATTCTATCAGGAAGAAACCTGCCCCTCCAGCCCTCATCCTGAAGCCAGACAACTTAGTTCCTCCCTATATGTCCCTGGTGCCTTTTCAAGCTGATGCCCGAGTGCTGTAGCTCACAGTGAGTGAGTCTGTCAGTGAGAATGTCCATGTGTGGTCCCTTTAATAGGAGTGCCGTGAGCTCCAGCCACACTCTGTCTCACTCAAACACCATCTCTGATGGTTTTCACAGCCAGAAGTTATGGGACTTCTCTCCTCAGCACTGGAACCCTGGGCTGGGGAGCCTGGTGTGGGACTAGGACACCTTGCTCTTTCAGGGGCTATTCCACAGCACAGATATCCCTCTCAATTTTCAAATATCACATGTGAGTGTGGGACCAGCTTGTTTTGTGACTCTTCCATTCCTGCCTTTCTCAAGTTAGCTTCTTCTGTATGTCCTTAGTTGTAGGACTTCAGTTCAGCTAGACGTTAGGTGATTCTCAATGATGGTTTTTCTGTTGTTCAGTTGTAATTTTGATGTTGTCATGACAGAAGGGAAGAAGAACATTTGCATACTCTGATTATATTGATGAGAAAAAAAAGTTAACATTTAGACAATGTTTTCTACGTGTCAGGCATTGTATATGTCGAATTGCCACATGAATTCAGAAATACCTAGTTTTAGTCAGTTTTCTTACCCTAAGAATTTCACTGATTTGTTTAAGCCTTGGTATCCTCATTTGTAAAACAGGCATAATAAACATAACTGCCTCATAACATGGTGATAAATAAATTTATGAGTGAAAGAAAAGTGCACGTGGTAAAAGCTACATATGATACACTGTATTATGATTTTTAAGGTGCTAGTCATAATCGGTTAACTCTGCTTCCTTCACTTATTTTTTAAATTTTCTTCATTTTTATTTTTTTTTAGTTTTAAGTGTACAAAATAACATAAGAGTTAGACATTTAAACCCCTCATAAAGTGATAACCCCCCAAGATACTACTCCTCTGACATCTTATATAGTTGTTATAATACCATCGACTATCTTCCCTATTTTGTACTCTACATCCTGTGACTACATATACCTATATATTTAATTATAGTTGGCATTCAATATTATTCTACTTTAGCTCTTCAGGTTTATAGCACATTGATCAGGCATCTACACAGTCTATGACACGATCCTCTGATGAGTCCAGTGCCCATCTGGTACCTTACATGATCTTTACAATATTGTTGATTATATTCCCCATAATGTATTAACTATCAATTTGTATTTCTTAATGCCTTCACCTTTTTTCACCTTGCCCCAACTCCATTCCCATCTATCCCCTGATAAATCTAGTACCTATCTGACATCAAACCTAGTTATTAAAATATTATTGACTATATTCCTTATGCTGTACCCTAACATCCCATGACTACTGCATAACAACAAATTTGTACTTTTTAATCCCTTCCCCTTTCACCCATCCTTAACCCCCTTCCCATCTTAAATAATTCCCTCTAAAATTCATCGTAATATCCGTTTAGTGATGATGAACTCCTTCAACATTTTCTTGTCTGGGAAGCTCCTTTTCCATTTTTCAATTCTATGTGACAGCCTTGCAGTGTAGAGCAATCTTGGTTGTACGTTTTTGCTTTTCATAACTTGAAATATTTACTGCCACTCCCTTCTTGCCTGCAAAGTTTCTTTTGAGAAATCAGCTGACAGTCTTATGGGGACTCCCTTGTAGGTAACTAACTACTTTTCTCTTCTTGCTTTTAAGATTCTGACTTTGTATTTAACCATTGACATTTTAATTATGATGTGCCATGGTTTTGTCCTCTTTGGGTTTATCTTGTTTGGGACTCTCTGTGCTTCCTGGGCTCGTATGTCCATTTCCTTTAACAGGTTAAAGGTGTTTTCTGTCATTATTTCTTCAATTGGGTTTTCAATTCTTTGCTCTCTCTCTCTCTTCTCTTTCGCATATACCTGCAATGTGAATGTTGATATGCTTGATATTGTCCCAGAGGCCCCTTAAACTCTCCTTAATTTTTAGATTCTTTTTTCTCTTTGCTGTTCTAATTGGCCTTTTTCTGATACCATATCTTCTACATCACTTGTTGTATCCTCTACTTCATCTAATCCACTGTTGATTATCCGTAATATATTCTTTGTTTCCATTGTTGTATCCTTTATGTCTTGTAAAAATTACAAGAAGACCTTGAAAAAAAAAGAAGAGACCTCCTTTCCAACCCTCTCTGGACCGGATTCAATGAACTTTTACCCTACTTACTACCCCTGCTTGGCCCCATACTCGGGTGCTTTATCCTACTATCACTGGGACCCATCCTCCTCAATAAACTCATGTGCTTTCTCAGACAACAAATAAAGGCCTTGCAGGCCAAACCCATACAGGTCCATTACACCCGACTGGAGATGCAAGAGCGAGGAGATCCCTATCTCCAATAACAGGAGTCATAAAACAGGACTACTACCCTGGGAGATGAACTGGATAGCCAATGACAGGTAAGAGGACAGCTCTCTAAGTAACATAAAAAATCAAAAACCTGTCGCTGTACCAGGTTTCACAGAGATGGACTATCCCAACCTAAGACAGGCACAATTCCCTAGGGGCTTAGAGCTCTTTTTTTATAAAACAGAAAAGGGGGACCTGTAGAGGGCGGGTGCCTATAAGGCACCATCACATAACTGAGAAGCATTAGATAGAGGAAGTTACTTGGGTAACACCCACAATCTGTAGTATGTGTCCGGATGGCTTAAGACCACTAGCCTGCGGCAACCCTTCTTATGTTAACGCCCCTCCCCCCAGCAAAAGAATGTATATAACCCATGATTGAGCTGCAATAAAGAGAGACTTGATCAGAACTCCTGTCTTGTCTCCGGTCTTTGTGTCTCCCATTTTCCTCCCTTCTAGGTGCTTTGGCCCTCGTGTAGTGTCCCACGGGTCGGGACAATGTCTGACTGGTTCTTTTCTATGGTTTCCATCTCCATTTTTGTGCTTCCTATCTCTCTGTTGAAATTCTCCCTGTGATCATTAAGCATCCTTATACCCAGCGCTTGGAACTCTGTGTCTGATAGATTGCTAATATCCATGTTACTTAGTTATTTTTCTGGAGCTTTGTTGTATTCTATTTGGTATATGTTTGTCTCCTCATTTTGGCTGCCTCCCTGTGTTTGTTTCTATGTATTAGTTAAGGCTGCTATGTCTTCTGGTCTTAGTAGAGTGGCCTTATGTAATAGGTGTTCTGTGGGGTTCAGTGGCACAGTCTTTCTGGTCACCTGAGCCATGAACTCCAGATGTGTTCCTTTTGTGGGTTGTGTCTGCTCTTCTCTTGTTGTTGAGCCTTGGTTGATAATTGCACATCACTGTGAGGGACTGCCACTTGGGCTTACTCTTTGTGAGGACTGGCCTTGACTACAATGAAAGAGTTGTTTTGCAGGGGCTGATCATATGGAACAGTAGCTGCCTCAGCAGGACTCTGGTGTCTGCCCAATCTGCCCCTTGGGTGTCTCGTACTTGGAGGTAGATGGGTGATATTCCAGCTCATTTTGAAGCTGGCCACTGGGGGTCCCAGCCCCAGGACCACCTTGGAGGGTATCCACTGTAGGTCTACTTCAGCCACAGCCCATGCCCCACCCAGGGACACGCAGTGGCAGCCAGAAAGAAATCCACAGATATCTGCTGCCCATGCTGTGCTTGGAAGTACCTTGAGAGGTCAACCCACTAACCAAGGCCAGCTGATGCTAGTGCCAGCATGTGGCTGCTCAGCCAAAGGTACAGGGCATGCTCAAGTCAGATGCTGCTTTTCTGGGTTCTGTGAACCTTTGAGACACCCTAAGAAAGTCTGAAGCTTAAGCCATGACAGGCGGTCTGCATGAGCAAGCCGCTGAAATCAGCCTGGGTGTGCCCGAAATTTAGGCAGGGCCAGGTCTCAAATTGTCAGGGAATGGCAAACTAATGGCAGAGGCTCAGAAATTGTGGCCACCTGTATTTGCATGCCGAGAGGGGGGAGGTCTCAACAAAGAAACAATGGCCTCCACTAGTTCCCTTCTCCAGGAGAAAGCAACCTCTCCAGTCCCTGTCCCAACCTGTACAACTCAGTTCCTTACCATTTGTCCCTGACACCTTTCCACGTGCTGCCCCAGCACTGGAGCTTAGAGCGAGTGTTTCCATTGGGGGGTAAATACGTGCAGAGTCCCTTTAAGAGGAACACCTGTGAGTGCAGTCACACTCAGTCTCATTCAGTCACAATATCCGCTGATTTTCAAAACCAAAAATTATGGGTGCAGCTCTCCCCAGCAATGGAACCCTGGGCTGTGGCCTCTCACTCCTTTAGGTAGTGGGGGGACTCCCACAGCCAAAATAGCCCTCCCTATCTTTAATGGTCACAGGCGGATCTGGGACCACCCCTTTCTGTGTCTCTGACCTTCCTACCAGTCTGGAGGTGGCTTCTTCTGCACGTCCTTAGCTGAAAGGCTTCAGTGCATCTTGATTTTAGGTGATTTTCAATCATGGTTGTTCTGTAGATTAATTGTAATTTTGATGTGGTTGTAAGAGAAGATAAACACAGCATTTACCTACTGTGCCATCTTCATTGTCCTCTCCCTTTTTAAAAATTTCTGTCTTGTTAATTAACCTTTGTGTCTTTTTTTTCTAGCACAGGACCTGCAATTTTATATTTAAACTAATTACATTATTACATTGAACAGAGATTATATCAATATATGGTCAGAGAGGATCTAAGTGGATTTTTCCTTTAATATGTAGCCAATGATTTTGGAGTCACAGGACTACATATAGACACCAAAATATAACCATACCATATTTCTGTTTTCTAATTATTCCATTTCGTAATGTATTCATTTATAATTTAGGTGTTTACTATTTTGATTTTTGCTTTATTCTACCAGCCCTCTATACCACAATTTCTATATGTAGTATTTTATTTAATTTGTAAATACAAGGTATGATTAAACAATACAGAGAATGCTTAAATTAAAAAAAAATACAGTAAAAGACACATTTCCATTAATCCACTCAAAATACTCTCCTTCCCTTCAAATTCAGTTATCCTATCTTCCTTGCCACTTCCTGAAGCAGTTCTGGAAATCCTCTTTTGTGTCTTAAGTTGTGCTGTTGTAGCTGCCTCAATGTCCTGAATCATTTTGACTTTAGGGAAGAGCCAGAAGTCACATGGTGCCAGATCCAGTCAGTAAGTTAGATGAGGACACACCATAATGTTTTTATTTGACACAAATTGCCATAAACCAGAAGCTATGTCTGGTACAGTGCATTGTCATGAGAGAGGATGATTTACAGCATACTTTAAAACACCTAGCTGAAGATGAATAATATTGAATGTCAACTATAATTATATAGATATAGATATAGATGATATTGATATAGATATACAGATATATATTCACAGGATGTGGAGTACAGCATAAGGAATAGACTGAATGGAATTGTAACAGCTATACACGATATCAGAGTGATAGTAGATTGGGGGAGGGGGTGATCACTTTGTGAGTGGTGTAAATGTCTAACTATTAATTGTTTTGTACACCTGAAACTAATAAAAAAGAGAAAAAAAAGTCTTCTCTCTACTTTAGCTCACACCTAACTGACTACACCAAACAAGTTGAAACTTTTCACACACTGTTACTAAGGTTCAATGTGCCGCTTCCTGTATTGAAGATCCCTGCCTTTCCATTGGATAACACTTGGCAGCAACATTCACCACATTTGTTGATCACAACAGAAAGACTCCATGTCACATCACTTCTGGTATGGAAATTTCTGTCATACACACACAAAAAAATATGGTGTGGCCTCATCCACCGTATTCACCAGATCTGGCTTCATGCGACTTCTGGCTCTTCCACAAAGTCAAAATGACCATGAAAGGTAAACATTTTGAATCAATTCAGGAAATCAAGGCAGCCAACGAAAGAGGACTTCCAGAACTGAAATGGCAAGAATGATGGGATTAGTGTGTTTGAAGTGAGGGGGGGTATTTTGAGGGGGATTAATGGCAATGTGTCTGTTACTGTATTTTTTTTTAATTTAAGCATTCACCATTTTTGTTGATCACACCTTGTACATCAATTCTCTTGTTTCTTTCCACTTTCAAAATGCTTTTTTCTTTTACAATTGATTTTGTTGTCAAAGTATTGTAAATATATTCAAATAAAGCCTACATTCTATTAACGAATAGAAGAAATGTAAAGCAAAACAAACAAAACATGAAAAAAATGTTTTTTGTGTATATATGCTTTTTGGTACTTGGAGGAGGTTATCAAGTGGACGTGACCACAGGTTGACCTGCAAGCTTGGCCAAGGCAATGGGAGGCTCCTCACCTTCCAATCTCCTTGGAGTGTACATTTTACCCACCATTCCCACAGACAAAGCTGTTTCAGGGATATAACCTTGAGAGAAGAATGTGTTGTTGATACCATCTGGATAGTATACATAACTGAACCTAGTTAAGGACTCTATATAAACTCTTAAGATTCTCACAGGTGGGTGGAGATTTACTCATCTCCTGGCTGCTCAAGACAAGCCTCATATGTAACTTACCTTACTCATTAAACCTGCCACCTACCAATCTGAAGTGGTGTGCCCCTTACTTTGATCTCTTTTTTCCCTTCAAGTACAGGGTCCAAATATGAATTTCACCTGAGAAACTCTTGAGGTTTCAAACCAATAACATTATAGTTTGCTATAGTTTTGGGGATAGATTGGGAAATAGTAATATCTTGCAAAGTGAATTTAAATATTACATTGTAATTTATCTCATAGGGGAAAATTTTTGCTTAAAATCTGAACCCAGCTAAGATTCCAGTAGTCCTATTAAAATAGAAATTGTGCGTGTCTTTCTTCTGCAAAAATAGAAAGAAAAACAAGTAATTGATGAATCTGGGCAGAAAGACATCATGAAGGGTAGACCAATGTCAAAACTACAAGAGAAATCAGACTTTATGCAATGTACACTTATTGTTTGGGTTTAGATTATTGAAATTACATATTTTCTTGCTGTCATGAAATAATTAATAATAAATGAAAGAACAATGTAAAGACTAGGGCTAAGCAAACAAAAACACTTTTTGAAGCTTTTCTCAATAGCTAGTGGGGATTTTAATTTATCATCAGTTTTTTGGATGTAATGACAAGTCATGACATTCTACAATGGTTAAAACCGCATGATGATAGATTATAAATAGAATCAATGTGATTCGTAGTAGATACACACCTAAATTTAGTATTATTTTTGACATAGGCTAAGAAGCACTGTATGGTATTCATATTAAATGCCTTTTATTTATTAAAAAGTTGATATTAATTACCACTTGGAACCTTACATTGTCTGGTTTCTTTTTTAGAACATAAGATTTTTTCCTATAAATTTTGTTCTCTACTTACTTAAGTAATCAAATAATTCATTTAAAAAGAGGTATTTGTGGAGCCTTGGTATGTGCAGGCAACTAGCAAAAATTAACTTAAACCTAATTGAAATTTTCAGCCATGACAGCATTTATTTTAAACATTTTCAGGGAAAAGGAGGCAAATACCATGGGCTTGGTATATAAACAAATTCAATAAAGGGAATAAAAAAGTGTCTGGAGGGAAAAATTAAATGAGAGTAAAACTATCAAAACAATTTTCTTTTCTCTAAGTTGACATGGCAATATTGTTTTTGCCTCTGCTCTAACCCACAAGGATCAAGCATTCAGATCAATGTCTATTTTATTGTAAGATTAAGGATTTTGGACTGTACGATGTCTTGAGAATTTTTCTGGTAAATCTCCTTGCCTTCAGCTGAGACAATCTCTAAACTTGTTTAGATATATGAGTATTGCAATTTTAGTGATTTCTATCAAAAGTGGTCTCATGACCTTCCTTTATTTATTTCTTTGTTGAAGAACTCTCCTTATGTAGATATTTATTTACAGTTCAACATTAACCTAAGTGCTACAGCCCAGGTATTGCAGAGTACCTAGAATAGTGCCTGACATATATTACAGCTAGTTAGGAATGGTTAAATAATTGAAGTGGGTTAGAGGCGTTGTGTCTTTTTCCCCCCAATTTCCCATTTTTTTTAGTCTTCTATTTTCAAAGTATGAAAGAATAATAGAAGTTCAGATTTTAAGGAATCTTTAAAAGGTCCCCACAATTTTCAACTTGGAGTTATCAAAATGGACTATTAATTTAATACTACACTAAATGACAATAGTAGCAGCAACAGCAAAAATGCAATACTGTGGAAAATGTGACAGGACAAGGAAAATGGATGGAAAAGAGGAGGTCCCCAGATAAAGGTGAAATAATGCTATGGTAGCCATCAAGGATAGAGCTGGAGACATCCAGAAAGGAGTCAGCAAAGATGACAATCACCAGTAAAAGGACTAGGCTTTCCTCACCCAGATGAAATCATTGAGACTTACATGGCATGATAAACATTTTTTCTCTCTTTTTTTTTTAATAAAACTTATTGGGGTGACAATGGTTAGTAAAATTACATAGGTTTCAAG
Source organism: Rhinolophus hipposideros (assembly GCF_964194185.1). Classification (NCBI taxonomy): domain Eukaryota; kingdom Metazoa; phylum Chordata; class Mammalia; order Chiroptera; family Rhinolophidae; genus Rhinolophus; species Rhinolophus hipposideros. Next base: position 29,499,141 of record NC_138046.1, read on the forward strand.
TGTACAATTCTGTAATACATCATCTATATATCACATTGTGTGTTCATCAGCCAGAGTCAGTTCTCCTTCCATCACAACATATTTGACCCCTTTACCTTCATCTACCACCCTCCTCTCCCCTTACCCTCTGGAAACCACTAAACTGTTGTCTGTGTCTATGAGCTTCTGTTTTTCTGCTTGTCTTGACTGTTGCTTTCAGTTTTATATCCCACATAAATGAAATCATATGGTTCTCGACTTGTTCTGTCTGACTTATTTCCCTCAGCATGACAATCTCAAGAACCATCCACATTGTCAGAAGTGGCAGTATTTCATCTTTTCTTACGGCTGAGTATTATTCCATTGTATATATGTACCATGTCTTCTTTATAGCTTTTGCAATTTCATATATTTCCCAGACTATAGAGAAAGAGGACTATAGAGAAAGAGGACTCACTATAGATCAATACAGCTATATTCCAGCAACTAAGTATATGGGAATATTTGTATAAACTATATTATATGTGTTACATAATTTGGGGTTTGTACAGATTATTGGACCTAGCACATACAAGGAGAGGCTATAATTTCATTTTTTTATTTTTTATTTTTTTGACTTTTTGCCACATCACCCAAAAGTGTTAGTAAGTGGGAAGACAGAGTAAAGAGTTTACGACGGATAAAAAAGTTTTAAGATCTACAGGGAAGTATCTTACTTTTCCTATTTATTGTGTGCTATATAAACTCATCTGTAAATTATTTGCTCCAACTATTTACCCTGCCACTACTCCCACTGTTGAAATCTGGTGTCATTTTTCTTTTAATTAATGAACTTGTTATGGAAGACTTTCAGGCTAAAAGAAAAAAACGAATGAAAAGTACAGTTACTGTATTTTGCCATGTATAATGTGCACTTTTCTGCCCAAATTTGTGATGGAAAAATAAGATGAACATTTTACATGGGTAGTACTAATTCTGTATCTACATAAATGTTTTTAATTATTTTATTTATGCTTATGAGTTAAAAGTGTAACTCTAGAAATCAATAATGATACCCATATGCAAAACAATACCCTGGAATATGATAATTGGTTTTGTTGAACTTATGATGAACTTGCAACGACGAAGAGTTCTTGCCCTTCTATGATGTGTAAATATTGTAAATTTGTTACTGGTACATAATATTTATTGTGCCTTGTATGTGTTCTTGTGTTTTGTAGTTGTTTGTTACAGAAAATTTCATGTATCATAATATGTTAAAAAATAAATGCTAAAATTCCTTTAAAAAATACAAAAAAACAAGTACCTAAATGTAAGCAAATAAAAATTTGAATTAAAAAATTAAAATGAAAGATTTTCCCCCTGAAAGTTTGGGCCAAAAATGTGCTCATTATACACAGAAAAATATGGTAGTTCCTATATACCAATTCACCCATCCTGTCCCCCAATGTCCCCTATTATTAACATCTTGCATTAGTATGGTGCATTTGTTACAATTGAGCCAATATTGATAAATTAATATTATCAAAATTTCATAGCTTACATTAAGGTTTACTTTTTATTTTGTACATTCTATTGGTTTTGACAAATGCATACTGACAGGTATCCACCATTATAGTACCATACAGGATAGTATCCCTGTCATAAATATGCCATGAGTTTCACATATTTATCCCTTCCTTTCCCTAAACCCCTGGCAAACTCTGCTCTTTTTATTTCCCATAGTTTTGGCTTTTCCAGAATGTTATATAGTTGGAATCATATAGTTTGTAGCGTTTTTAGTTTGGCTTCTTTCATGTATCAATGTGAATTTAAGGTTTCTCTGTATCTTTTCATGGCTTGATAACTCACTTGTTTGTTTTGTTTTGTTTTTAATCATGGAATAATATGCCATGGAATAAAAGTATCAGTTTGGTGGGGACAAAGCCCCAAAAAGCAGTTTCCAGGCTCTTGGCCTCACATAGAAAGGTGCTGGCTCGGATAGTAAATGGCCATCAACTGTGATCAGATGGCCATCAGCTGTGGCTAGTTGGCTGTCAGCTGTAACCAGTGAGCCATTAGCCACTAATATAACTGCTGTGGCTACGCTAGCAGAAAGAAATGGGGCTAGCAAGAGCGGGTTGCAGAGAGGCGGATGCCGCCTGCGAGAATATAGTGATATGACACCCCTACTTATGGCTCCGTGGGTGTTCCTTTTTGGCCTCACCCTGTCCTGCGTTCTTATGTGGGGAGCGGGACCAGTGACCCCGCCCGACGCCCCGCATGACAAATGGCGCAGCAAGCAAGGTGCCCTGCGTGACAAGTTTATTTATCCATTCACTTATTGAAGGACATCTTGGTTGCTTCCAAATTTGGGCCACTGTGAAAACAACAGTTATAAACATTTGTGTACAGATTTTTGTGTGGACATAAGTATTCAACTTGTTTGAATAAATACCAAAGAGTACTATTCCGGGGTAATATTGTAAGTTTGTTTAGTTTTTTGAGAAACTGCTTTACAAAGTGTCTGTACTATTTTATTTTCCAAGAGCAATGAATAAGAATTCCTGTTTCTTCTCTTCCTTGCCAGCATTTAGTGTCATCAGTGTTTATGAATTTTGGCCATTCTAATATGTGTGTAGTTGTATCTCATTGTTGTTTTATTTTACACTTCCTTAATGACACATGATATTGGACATGTTTTCCTAATGTTATTTGTGTGTATATGTCTTCTCTGGGGAAATGTCTGTTCATATCTTCTGTCCATTTTTTAAATTGGGTTGTTTGTTTTGGTGTTTTTGAGTTTTAGTTGTTGTTTGCATATTTTGGATATCAATCCTTTATCAGATATGTATTTCACAAACTGTTTTATTTCAGTCTATAGCTTGTGATTGTATTATCTTAATAGTGTCTTTTGCAGAGCAATTTTTAAACATTTTATTGTAGTCCAAATTATCAATATTTTCTTATTTAGATTGTGCCTTTGGTATTATATATAAGAAGTCACTAACCAACTCAAAATTACCTAGATTCCCTTCTAAGTTATCTTCTATGAGTTTTATTGCTTTGCACTTTATATTAATGTCTATGATTTATTTTGAGTTAGTTTTTTTTAAGGTCTAAATCTAGATTTCTTTTACATGTGTATGTCCATTTGTTCCACCTTCATATTGAAAAAAAAATGATCCTTTTTCCATTGAATTACCTCTGTTCTTTTTGTCAAAGTTAAGTGGCAGATATATGTACGGATCTATTTCTGAGGTCTCTGTTCCATTTTACTGATCTATTTCTCTATTCTTTCAACAATACTGCACTATCTTGATTACTGTAGCTTTAAAGTATGGCATGGAGGCTGGCAGTGTCAGTCATCTGAGTTTGTTTTTCTCCTACGTTAGAGTGTTGGTTCTTCTGGGTATTTCCTCTCCATATAAAATTTGGAATCAGTTTGATAAAATAACTGGCTAGTATTTCTATTGAAATGGCATTGAATTTATATATGAAATCGAGAAGCACTGATATCTTGATAATATTTAGTCTTCCTGTTAATGTATATGTAATATCTCTTCATTAATTTAGAATATCTGTAGATTTTTTAATTAAAGTTTATTGAGGTGACAATTGTTAGTAAAGTCACATAGGTTGCAGATGTACAATTCTGTAATACATCATCTATATATCACATTGTGTGTTCATGACCCTGAGTCAGTTCTCCTTCCATCACCATATATTTGATCCCTTTTATCCTCATCTACTACTCCCTCCCCTTTACCTTCTGGTAACCACTAAACTATTGTCTGTGTCTATGAGTTTTTGTTTCTTTATGTGTTTGTCTTGTTCATTTGTCATTTTCAGTTTTATATACCACATATCAGGGAAATCATATGGTTCTCGACTTTTCCTGTCAGACTTGTTTAGCTTAGCATAATAATCTCAAGGTCCATCCACGTTGCAAATGGCATTACAGTGGTACCTAGGTTTTCAAATGTAATCCATTCTGGATGACGGTTCGAGTACTGAAGTGTTTGAAAACAGCCGACAGCTAGGCCTCAGGATCATGCACTAAGCGGAAGACGTGTGACATGTTTGACTTCCCAGGTGTGTTCTAAAACAGAAGCATTTACTTCCTGGTTTACGGCATTTGTAAACCAAACTGTTTGTCAACGGAGACGTTCAAAAATCAACGTCGTACTATATTTCATCCTTTCTTATAAATAGTATTTCATTGTGTGTATATATATGTATATATATATATGTATTCTCTTCTATTATATACTATATTCAATGCGATATATATATATATATATATATATATATCACATCTTCTATATCCAAGTAGCTTATTTATCAGTTTTATAGTTTTCCTTTCTTAGCTCTTCTATGTATTTTCTTAGGTTTATAACTAAATATCTCACTTGGGGTGGTAATATAAATGGCGTTGTGCTTTTAATTTCAAATTCCAATTGTTAATTGCTGGCATATTAAAACTAATAGGCTTTGTATATCAAACTTTAACCCTGCAACCATCATATAATTGCTTATTAGTTCCAGGAGATTTTTTTTTCTGATTTGTTGGGATATTTGACATAGACAATCATGTCAAAAATAAAACAAAGAGTTTTATTTCTTCCTTGCCAATCTGTATACTTTTAAAATTATTTTTTTATTACATTAGTGTCATGCAGGGTGTCTTGCAGGGTGTCAGCTCCCGCTCCCCACATAAGAACGCAGGACACGGTGAGGCCAAACAGGAGCAGCCACGGAGACATAGGTAGGGGAGTCATAACACTATAGTCTCACTGGGGGCATCCACCTCTCTGCAAACTGTAACCGGCACTCCGCCATGCTAGGTGCAATCCGTTCTTGCTAGCTCAGCCACTATCTTCTTTCTAGCCCCATTTTTCTGCTAGTGTAGCCACAGCAGCTATATTAGTGGCCAGTGAGTCACTGGATACAGCTGACGGCCAACTAGCCACAGCTGATGGCGATCCAATCACAGTTGATGGCCATTTACTACCTGAGTGAGCACCTTTCTAAGTGAGGCTGAGAGCCTGGAAACTGCACTCTTGGCTCTGTCGCCTCAGTTAGCTAGGATTCCAGTACATGTTAAGTAGAAGTGGTGAGAGTGAACATCTTTACATTGCCCCTAATCTTAGTGAGAAAGGGTCTGTTACCTCACTATGAATTATAATGCTACCTATAGTGTTTGTTTTTTCTAATAGATATTTTTTTTATCAAATTCAGGAAGTTACCCAATATTCCCAGTTTTGCCAGAGTTTTTATTATGAATTGGTGTGGGATTTTTCAAACTGATTTTTATTCATCTAATGATATTATCATATAATTTTTCTTCAGACTGCTGATATGTTGGAATGCATAAATTGATTTTTGAATATTGAACCAGTCTTACATGTCTGATATAAATCACTTTTGATCACGGTCTATAATCATTTTAAAACATTGTTTGATTTAATTTAATAATATTTTGCTGAGGATTTTTTGCATCTGTGTTCAGGAGAGATATTGGTCATTTGTTTTTGTACTTATATTTTTGTCTGTCTTTGGAATTCAACTAAAACTGGTCTCATAGAGTGAAAAAAGTATTTCCTTGGCTTCTATATTTTGGAACAGATCACAAGGAATTCGTATAATTTTATCTTAAATGTTTGATAGAATTTATGAGTGAAACAATATAGGCTGGGTGCTTTCTGTTTGAGCATATTATTATTGATTATTTTTTAGTAGATTTATACCAACTCAGATTATTTTTCTGCTTGTGTGAGTTTTAGTATATTATGTCTTTCAAGGACTTGTTCCATTTCATCTAAGTCATTTGTGGTCATAGACTTGTTCATGCTGTTCATATATTATCCTTTAGACGTCCATGGGATCAGTAATGATGATCCCTTTTGCATTTCTGATATTATTTTGTGTTTTCTCATTTTTCCTTAGATAACCTTTCTAGAGATTTAGCCAAATTATTGATGTTTTCAGAGAACCAGCTTTTGATTTTCTTGATTTTCTTTTTTCTATTTCATTAATTTCTGTTCTATTTTTCATTTCTTTTATTTTGATTACTTTGGGTGTAATTTCTAGTTTTATCTCTAGCTTCCTACAGTGGGAACCTAGATTACTGAGATTAGATCTTCTCTTCTAATGTGTATTATATTCAATGTTACAAATTTCTGAACAAACACTGCTTTCACTGCATTTCACATTTTCCTTTAGTTTAAATATTTTTAAAATTTCTTTTGTGACTTCTTTAAATTGTGTGTTATTTAAAAATATGTTGTTTAAACTCTGCTTTTTTTAAAGGTTATCTGCCTATATTTTATTTTGATTTCTAATTGAATTCCTTTGTGAGCTAAGAACATACTTGATATGATTTCCATACGTTATTTTTTAATTTTTTTAAATTTATTAATTGGGGTGACAATTGTTAATGAAATTACATAATTTCAGGTGTACAATTCTGTATTACATCATCTATAAATCCCATTGTGTGTTCACCCAGAGTCAGTTCTCCTTCCATCACCATATATTTGATCCCAATTACACTCATCTACCTCCCCCCACCCCCTTACCCTCTGATAACCACTAAACTATTGTTTGTGTCTATGAGTTTTTGTTTCTCATAGGTTTCTCTGCTTTTTCTGTCTGACTTATTTCGCTTAGCATTATACACTCAAGATCCATCCATGTTGTCACAAATGTTCCTATATCATCTTTCCTTAACGCCGAATAGTATTCCATTGTGTATATATACCACCAATTCTTTATCCCATTCATCTATCGAAGGACATTCTGGTTGTTTCCATGTCTTGGCCACCGTAAATAAAGCTGAAATGAAAATTGGAGTACACGTGTCTCTATAGAGAAATGCTTTTATATTTATGGGGTAGATACCCAGGAGAGCGATTGCTGGGTCATATGGTAATTATATTCATAATTTTTTGAGGAACCTCCACACTGCCTTCCATAGCGGCTGCACCAGTCTGCATTCCCACCAACGGTGAATGAGGGTTCCTTTTTCTCCACAGCCTCTCCAACACTTGTTGCTATTTCTCTTGTTGATGATAGCCATTCTGACTGGGGTGAGGTGATATCTCATTGTTGTTTCTATGTGCGTTTCTCAGATGATTAGTGATGTTGAGCATTTTTTCATATGTCTATTTGCCATTCGTAAGTCCTCTTTGGTGAAATGTCTCTTCAGGACCTCTGCCCATTTTTCAATTGGGTTGTTTGTTTTTTTGTTGTTGAGTTTCATGAGTTCCTTGTATATTTTAGATATTAGACCCTTATCCGAAGAGCTGTTTGCAAAATTCTTCTCCCATTCAGTCGGTTGCCACTTTATTTTGTCGATGGTTTCTTTAGCTGTGCAGAAATTTCTAAGTTTCATATAGTCCCATTTGTTTATTTTAGCTTTTACATCCATTGCCTTTGGAGTCAAATTCATAAAATGCTCTTTGAACCCAAGGTCCATAAGTTTAGTACCTATGTTTTCTTCTATGCAGTTTATTGTATCAGGTATTATGCTTAAGTTTTTGATCCATTTTGAATTAATTTTGGTACATGGTGACAGACAACAGTACAGTTTCGTTATTTTGCACATGGCTATCGAATTCTGTCAGGACCATTTATTGAAGAGGCTGTCTTTCCTCCATTGTATGTGTTTAGCTTCTTTGTCAAAAATTGTCTGTCCATGTTTATGTGGTTTTATTTCTGGGTCCTCAATTCTATTCCATTGGTCTATCTGTCTGTTTTTCTGCCAATACCATGCTGTTATGATTATTGTAGCCCTGTCGTACAAGCTAAAGTCAGGCAGTGTGATACTTCCAGCATTGTTCTTTTTTCTTACGATTGCTTTGGACATTCGGTGTCTTTTGTGGTTCCAAAAAATCTGATGATTTTTTGTTCTATTTCTTTAAAAAATGCCATTGGGATTTTGATGGGGATTGAATTAAATCTGTATATGGCTTTGGGTAATATGGCCATTTTGACTATGTTGATTCTTCCAATCCATGAGCATGGAATGTCTTTCCATTTCTTTGTGTCTTCTTCAATTTCTTTCAAAAATGTCTTATAGTTTTCAGCATATATATCCTTCACATCCTTGGTTAAGTTTATTCCTAGGTATTTTTTTTTCTGCAATTGCAATGGGAATTGTTTTTTGTATTTTTTTTCTGAGATTTCATTGTTAGTATATAAGAATGCAATGGACTTTTGTACGTTGATTTTGTAGCCAGCAACTGCACTGTATTCGTTGATTGTTTCTAACAGCTTTTTGATAGAGTCTTTAGGGTTTTCTATATATAGCATGATGTCATCTTCAAAGAGTGATAATTTAACTACTTCATTCGCAATTTGGATGCCTTTTTTTCTTTCTCTTACTTGATGGCTCTGGCAAGGACTTCCAACACTATGTTCAAAAGCAGACGTGATAGGTGACAGCCCTGTTGTGTTCCTGAACATAGAGCAAAGGGCTTCAGGTTTTCACCATTAATTATGAGATTAGCTGAGGGTTTGTCATAGATGGCCTTTATTATGTTAAGGTATGTTCCTTCTACACCTATTTTATTAAGTGTTTTTATCATAAATGGATGTTGTATCTTGTCAAATGCTTTTTCTGCATCAATTGATGTAATCATATGATTTTTGTCTTTTAGTTATGTGATGTATCACACTGATGGATTTGCGGATGTTGAACCATCCTTGTGCCCCGGGGATGAACCCCACTTGGTCGTGATGAATAATCTTTGTAATGCATTGTTGTATTCGATTTGCTAAAATTTTGTTTAGGATTATTACATCAGTATTCATCAGAGTTGTAGGTCTGCAGTTTTCTTTTTTTGTGTTGTCCTTACCAGTTTTTGGTATCAGGGTAATGTTGGCCTCATAAAATGAGTTAGGGAGTACTGACTCTTCTTCAATTTTTTGGAAGAGTTTGAGCAGGATTGGTATTAGATCCTCTTTGAAGGTCTGGTAGAATTCACTAGTGAAGCCATCTGGTCCCGGACTTTTGCTTTTGGGAAGGTTTTGGATGACTGATTCAATTTCTTTACTGGTGATTGGTCTGTTTAGATTTTCCAGTTCTTCATGGTTCAGCCTTGGAAGGCTATATGTTTCTAAGAACTTGTCCATTTCTGATAGGTTATTGAATTTGGTGGCATATAGTCCTTTATAGTACTCTTGCATGATCCTTTGTATTTCTGTGGTGTCCGTGATAACTTCCCCTTTTTCATTTCTGATTATGTCAATTAGTGTCTTCTCCCTTTTTATCTTAGTGAGTCTAGCCAAGGGTTTGTTGATTTTATTAATTTTTTTCAAAAAAACAACTCTTTGTCACATTATCTTTTTGTTGTCTATTTCGTTGAGCTCTGCTCTGATTTTCATTATTTCCTTTCTTCTGCTGACCTTGGGTTTCACTTGTTCTTATTTTTTTAGTTCTTTAAGGTGTAAGATGAGGTTATTTATTTGCGATTTTTCTTGTTTCTTGAGATAGGCCTGTAATGATATAAATTTCCCTATTAAAACTGCTTTCGCTGCATCCCAAAAATTTTGTTAGGATGTATTTTCATTGTCATTTCTTTCTATGTATCTTTTGGTCTCTCCTGTAATTTCTACTTTGACCCATTCATTCTTTAAAAGTATGTTGTTTAATCTCCATTTATTTTGTTTTTTCCTGTTTTCATTGCATAGTTGATAAACAATTTCAATGTCCTGTGTTAAAAGAATATGCTTGGTATGATTTCAATCTTCTTAAATTTGCTGAGGCTGCTTTAATGTCTCAATATTCGGTCTATCCTTGAGAATGTACTACGTACACTCGAAAAGAATGTATAGTGTGATGTTTTAGGATGAAGTGCTCTATACATGTCAATGATGTCTATTCGTCTAATGTGTCACTTAGGGAAGGTATTTCGTTATTTATTTTCTCTTTGGATGATCTATCCAAAGCTGTGAATGATGTATTTAAGTCCCCTAGTATAATTGTGTTTTGGTCAATTTCTACCATTAGTTCTGTTAGTAGTTCCTTGGTATATCTTGGTGCTGCCTGATTGGGGGCATAAATGTTGATGACTGTTATGTATTCTTGTTGTATAATTCCCTTTACCATTATGAAATGTCCATCTTTTTTTCTTGTTGTCTTTTTCACCCTGAAGTGTCTTTCATCTGATATTACTATGGCTACACCTGTTTTCTCTGTGTACAATTTGTTTGAGCGTCAATTTCCACCCTTTCACTTTGAGTCTATGTTTATCCTTGTAGCTGAGATGTGTCTCTTGGAGACAGCATATGGTTGGGTTTAGTTTTCTGATCCAATATGCTACTCTGTGCCTTTTTATTGGTGAGTTCAGTCCATTTATATTTAGGGTGATTATTGATACGTGAGGATTTCCTGTCATTCTATCTTTAGTTCTCTGGTAAGGCTGTGACTCCATTGTTTGTTTGCCTTTTTGTTGTTGTCTATTATTTCTGTGTTGTGGTGTTCTACGATGTTTCCCTCTGTTTTTCTTTTATTACAGTATATATTTCAGTTCTGGATGTTTTTTGAGTGGTTACCCTTAAGTTTATGTAAAAGAAAGTTTGATATTTAGACTATTCCATTTTCTTCAGCATGCTTACTTTCTCCATTCCTATATTCCGGATCAGGCCATTACTCTCCCCCTTTTAATGTTTCGGTTGCCACAAATTGTCCCTGATGATGGTGGTCCAATAGCCTCCTTTAGTATTTCTTGTAGTGTAGGTCGTGTATTAGAAAATTCCCTCAGCTTCTGTATGTCTGGACAGGTCTTTATTCCTCCTTCATATCTAAAGGTTATCTTTTATGGATATATTATTCTTGGCTCATGATTTCTCTCTTTCAATAGTTTGAATGTTTGGTTCTACTTCCTCCTGGCTTGTAGAGTATCTGCTGAAAAATCTGATGATAATCTAATAGGCTTTCTTTGTAGGTTACTGTCTTCTTTTCCCTGGCTGCCTTGAGGATTATTTCTTTGGTGTTCATTTTAGACAGCTTCAATACAATGTGCCTTGGAGAAGGTAATTAGGTGTTCTATTTGCTTCTTGGATTTGAGGATCCAGTTCTGTCCACAAATTTGGGAAGCTCTCATTAACAATTTCTTTGAATATATTCTTTGTTCCCTTCTCTCTTTCTTCCTCTTCTTGTGTGCCCATTATTCTTATAATGCTCTTTCTGATAGAGTCACAAAGTTCTTGTAGAGTTCTTTCATTTCTTTTAAGTCTCAAGTCTCTTTCTTCTTCCATCTGTGTAATTTCCAGGTTTCTATCTTCAATGTCACTGATTCTTTCCTACATCTGGTTGACTCTACTACCTAAGCTGGTTATTTCATTCTTAATTTCTTCTATTGAGTTCTTAATATCCAGAAATTCCATTTGGTTCTTTATTAAAATTCCAATCTCTCGTCAAATGTTCATATTGTTCATTGATTGCGTTTCTGAGATTATAAAATTGTTTTTCTGTGTTTTCTTGCATCTCGTTTAGTTTTTTTCAGAACTGCAATCTTGAATTCTCTGTCATTTAAGTCACGTATTTCCATATCTTTAACTTCCTTTACTGGAGACTTTTCACTTTCTTTGTGAGCTGTCTTTTTGCCTTGGTTATTCATGGCAATTACTGATTTATTATTTTTCTACCTAGACATCTACAGGAGTGCCTTCTGCAACAGGTTGATAGGAGGAGGTCTTTCTTTTATTTTCCAGTACTTTTGGGTAGAAAGTTTTATTTTCTCTCGGACTGCAGCCTTTTTTTTTTTCTCTCTGACACAGTAGTGCTATGTTATTCCAGCTTCTCTCACAATGGGGGTATTCCCTGGGAGACTGGTCTCTTTTCTGTTAACAGTTCACCTGGGTCATAGGACACCACGTCCCTGTGGGGTTGCGAAGAGCTTTTGAAATTCCAAAGCTCTTTCTGCACCTGAATCAGAGCCTGTATGTTTCACCAGTTCTGTTTACTCCTGCAGAGATCCGCCCAGATAGGTGGGGCCAGGGGCGGGGTGAGTTGTGAGAGGTGGCCCTGAGGAATGGCAGTGACCACCACCACAGCTGGTCCTGCTCCCACAGCTCCATCCGCTTTGCTGGAACTAGTTGGGCTGCGAATCTGTGTCTGTGGTACAAAGTTCTCAGAAAAATAAATATCCTGTCCTTTTTATCTGACACTGCTACTTTACTGCTGTAGCACTAGGCAGTTTGGTGTGGGGCAAGCTCTGGGAGGGTAGGGAGGGGGCGGCTAGTCTCAGCACCTAAGGCTTCTGTTCTCTGCTTGCAGTGAGGGCTTATAACACCGTTTACAGCCTTCTTCCCTCAGTCTTTGCGCCGAGGTCTCTGCCGTGAGTGTTGGGTTCAGCCGTGTTATATGCTGTTCCCTCAGCCCTGCAGGCCTTAATCAGAGCCCTAGCAGTCTGAGTTCTTCCCTCTCCCGCAGCTGCGGTAGTACCGGGATGCAGCAAGCTCAGAGCACTGAGCTTGGTCTGTGTCCTGCGCCTCGTGGCTCCGTCCCTGCACTTCTCCCTTCACTTCTCCCCAGCTCACGGTATTCACCCACCTGTAGGTGAATTCAGTAGTGGGCCTCTTCGTCTTACCTGTCGGCTGTGCAGAGAGTCCTTTTTTGAGTTATTGTTGTCCAATTATTTGTAAATTCCAGGGGAGCTTTACAGAGGCTCACCTCATGCCGCCATTTTGATGACTTCTTATTATGATGAATAATCTTTTTAACTCATAGTTGTATTCGATTTACTAGAATTTTTGTGTCTGTATTCATCAAGATATTGGTCTGTAGTTTTCTTTTTTTGCGTTGTCCTTACCAGGATTTGGTATCAGGGTAATGTTGGCCTCGTAAAATGAGTTCGGGAGTACTGTCTCTTCCTCAATATTTTGGAAGAGTGTGAGCAAGATAGTTATTAGATGCTTTTTAAGGTTTGGTAGAATTCACTAGGGAATCCATCTCGTCCCACACTTTTGCTTTTGGGAAGGTTTTGGATGACTGATTCAATTTCTTTACTGTTGATTGGTCTGTTTAGATTTTCTAGTTCTTCAAGGTTCAGCCTAGGAAGGCTATATGTTTCTAAGAACTTGTCTATTTCTTCTAGGTAATTGAATTTGATTATATATCGTCCTTCTTAGTATTCTTGGATGATCCATTGCTTTTCTGTGGTGTCTGTGATAAGTTCCCCTTTTTCATTTCTGATTTTGTTAATTAGTGTCTTCTCTCTTTTTATCATAGTGAGTCTAGCCAAGGGTTTGCCAATTTTGTTAATATTTTCAAAAAATCAGCTCTTTGAGATATTATTTTTTTCTGTTCTGATTTTGTTCTCTATTTCCTTTAGTTCTGCTGTGATTTTTGTTATTGCCTTTCTTTGGCTTAGCTTGGATTTTATTTGTTTTTCTTTTTCTTGTTCTTTAAGTTGTAACATGAGTTTTTTTATTTGGGATTTTTTCTTGTTTCTTGAGATAGGCCTGTAACAATATAAATTTCCCTCTCAATACTGCTTTCACTGCATCCCAAAAATTTTGATAGGATGTATTTTCTTTGTCATTTGTTTCTATGTATCTTTCGGTCTCTCCTCTAATTTCTTCTTTGACCCAGTCATTCTTTAAAAGTATGTTGTTTAATCTCCATGTATTTGAGTTTTTTTCCTGCTTTGTTTTTGCAGTGGATATCCAATTTTAAAGCCTTGTGATCAGAGAATATGCTTGGTATGATTGCAATCTTCTTAAATTTGCTGAGGCTGATTTTATGTTCCAATATATGGTCTATCCTTGAGAATGTTCCATGTACACTCGAAAAGAATGTATAGTCTGATGTTTTAGGATGAAGTGCTGTATATATGTCAATTATGGCCATTTCATCTAATGTGTCATTTAGGGCTGCTATTTCGTTATTTATTTTCTGTTTGGATGATCTATCAATAGCTGTCAATGATGTATTTAAATCTCCTAGTATAATTGTGTTTTGGTCAATTTCTCCCATTAGTTCTGTTAGTAGTTTCTTGGTATATTTCTGTGCTCCCTGATTGAAGGCACAAATATTGATGACTGTTATGTCTTCTTGTAGTATATTCCCCTTTACCATTATGAAATGTCCATCTTTGTCTTTTGTTGCCTTTTCACCCTGAAGTCTGTTTCATCTGATTCAGTATCAATACACTTGATTTTCTCTGGATACCACTTGCTTTGTGTGTCAATTTCCACCCTTTCACTTTGAGTCTATGCTTGTCCTTGTAGCTGAGATGTGTCTCTTGGAGACAGCATATAGTTGGGTTTAGTTTTTTGATCCAATCTGCTAGTCTTTGCCTTTTTTATTGGTGAGTTCAGTCCATTTACATTTAGGGTGATTATTGATATGTGAGGATTTTCTGTCATTCTATCTTTAGTTTTCTGGTAAGGCTGTGTCTCCATTGTTTCTTTGACTTTTTGTTGTTGTCTGTTATTTCTGTGTGGTGATATTCTATGATTTCCCCTATTTTTCTTCCCGTATTATAATATATATTTCAGTTCTCTATTTTTTTTGACCGTTTACCCTTTAGTTTTATTTTTTTATTATTATTAAATTTATTGGGGTGACAATTGTTAGTAAATTTACATAGATTTCAGGTGTACAATTCTGTATTACATCGTCTATAAATCACATTGTGTGTTCACCACCCAGAGTCAGTTCTCCTTCCATCACCATATATTTGATCCCCTTTACCCACATCACCCACCCCACACCCCATTACCCTCTGGTAACCACTAAATTATTGTCTGTGTCTATGAGTTTTTCTTTCTCATTTGTTTGTTTTGTTCTTTTTGGTTTATATACCACATATCAGTGAAATCATAGGGTTCTCTGCTTTGTCTGTCTGACTTATTTCACTTAGCATTATACTCTCAAGATCCATCCATGTTGTCACAAATGCTCCTATTTCATCTTTTCTTACTGCCAAATAGTATTCCATTGTGTATATGTACCACAACTTCTTTAGTCATTCATCTATTGAAGGACATTTTGGTTGTTTCCATGTCTTGGCCACTGTAAACAAAGCTGCAATGAACATTGGAGTACACGTGTCTCTATAGAGAAATGCTTTCAGATTTTTTGTTACCCTTTAGTTTATAATAAAATAAAGTGTTAGTGAAGCAGAGTTTCATATCTATAGTATTGCATTCTTCAGCACGCTTACTTTCTCCATTCCCATTTTTCTGCTCTGGCCTTTATTCTCCCCCTTTTTATGTTTTGGTTGCCACAAATTGTCCTTTTTGATGGTGGTCGAATACCCTCCTTTTGTATTTCTTGTGGTGCAGGTCGTTCATTAGAAAATTCTCTCAGCTTCTGTATGTCTGTAAATGTCTTTATTCTTCATTCATATCTAAAGGATATCTTTGCTGGATGTATTATTCTTGGCTCATAATTTTGCTCTTTCAAGAGTTTGAATATTTGGTTCCACTACCACCTCGCTTGTAGAGTTTCTGCAGAAATATCTGATGATAACATAATGTTCCCTTTGTAGGTTACTGTCTCCTTTTCCCTGGCTGCCTTGAGGATTCTTTCTTAGTCATTGATTTTAGACAGCTTCAGTACAATGTGCCTTGGAGAAGGCCTGTTACGATTGAGGTAATTAGGTGTTCTATTTGCTTCTTGGATTCGAGGATCCAGTTCTGTCCACAAGTTTGGGAAATTCTCATTGAGGATTTGTTTGAATATATTCTCTGTTCCCTTCTCTGTTTCTTCTCCTTCTAGTATGCCCATTATTTATATATTGCTTTTTCAGATGGAGTCAGAAAGTTCTTGTAGAGTTCTTTCATTTCTTTTAAGTCTCAAGTCTCTTTCTTCTCCCACCTGTGTCATTTGATTCTTTCCTCCATCTGGTCAACTTTATTGTCTAAGCTGGCTATTTCATTCTTAATTTCTTCTATTGAGTTCTTAATCTCCAGGAATTCTATCTGGTTCTTTTTTAAAATTCAATCTCTTTCATAAAACGCTCATGTTGTTCTTTGATTGTGTTTTTGAGTTCATTAAACTGCCTTTCTGTGTTTTCTTGCATCTCTTGAGTGTTTTCAGAATTGCAATCTTGAATCCTATGTCATTTAAGTCACATATTTCCATATCTTTAAGTTCCTTTTCTGGAGACTTTTCACTTTTTTTCTGAGGTGTCTTGTTGCCTTGGTTATTCATGCCAATTACTGATTTATTATTTATCTTCCTAGACATCTACAGGAGTGGCTTGTGCAACAGGTTGATATGAAGAGGTCTTTCTTTTGTTTTCCAGTACTTGGTAGAATGTTTTATTTTCTGTCCCACTGCACCTTTTTTTCTCTCTCACATGTCAGTGCTATGTTTTCTCTGCTTTATCCCAGCTTCTTACACAATGGTGTGATTTCCTGGGACATGGGCTTCTCCTCTGTTAATAGTTCGCTTGGGTCACATGACGCAATGTCGGTGCGAGTATGTGCAGAGCATTTTAAGTTTTAATCACTTCCTGCAGCAGATTGAGAGCCTGTATATTTCTGCAGTTCTTTTTATCCCACAGGGATCCGCCCAGATAGGTGGGACCAGGGGTCGGGTGAGTTGTGAGATGTTTCCCAGAACAATAGAGGCAACCACCAGCACAGTTTGTCCTGCTTCCACAGCTCCCTCCTCTTTGCTGGAACTAGTTTGGTGCGAACCTGTGTCTGCACTCCACAGTTCTCAGAAGAGCAAATGCTGTGTTCTTTTGATCTGACACTGCCATGGCTCCGCTTCTAGCACCAGGCTGGTGGGGGCGGTGCTAGCTCTTGGAGGGTAGGAAGGGGGCGGCTTGTCTCAGTTCCTAAGGCTTCTGTTCTCTGCTCATTAGTGAGGTCTTAAACCACCATTTTCAGCCTTCTTCCCTCAGTCTTTTCTCCGAGTTCTCTGCCGTGAGCATGTGTTCAGCCATATTATATGGTTTCCCCTCAGCCCTGTGGGCCATAAGTTAAACCCTAGCAGTTGGAGTTCTTCTCTCTCCCGCATCTGCAGTAGTTCTAGGATGCAGCGAACTCAAAGCACTGAGCTAGGTCTGCGTCGTGCACTTGCGTGTGCTGGTCCATCTCCGCACTTCTCCTTCCCCTCCTCCCCAGCTCGCGTGATTCGCCCACCTTAGGTTAATTTAGTAGTGGGCCTTTTCGTTCTGCCTGTATGCTGTGCAGGGAGTTCTTTGTAGAGTTATATGTGTTCAATTACTTGTAAATTCCAGGGGAGATTCATAGAGTCTCCCCTCACATTGCCATTTTGATGATGTTTGATATCTGTATTTATGTGTCTGATTTACCCAACTCAGCACAATGCAATCTAATTCCACCCGTTTTGTTTCAGATGGCAAGATTTCATTATTTTTTGTGGCTGAGTAATATTCTATTGTATATATGTACCATCTCTTTATCCACTCATCCATGTTGAACACCAAGATTGTCTCCATATATTGGCTATTGTAAATAATGCTATAGTAAACATATGTCCCTTCATATTAGTGCTTTGGGTTTCTTCAGATAAATACTCAGAATTGGGATTATTGGGTCTTTATTTGTGTCTTATTATAGCCTTTGTTTTAAAGTTTATTTTGTCTGATATAACAATAGCTACTCCAGATTTTCATTCATTTCCATTTTCATAAAATGTCTTTTTCTATCCCTTTACTTTCAGTATGTTTGTGTCTTTATCCTAAAGTGAGTCTCTTGTAGGCAGCATATGTAAAGGGTTTGTTTTCTTATTTATTCAAGCAGTGTATGTCTTTTGATTGGAACATTTAATCCAATAGCACTGAAAGTAATTGTTGATATATATGTAATTATTTTCATTTTATTATTCATATGTTTTGATGTTTTATTTCCTTCTTCTTAAAAAGTTACTTTAATACTTTGTTTTTTATTTTTGTAATAGTAGTTTGTTGGTGATGAACTCCCTTAACTTTTTCTTGTCTGGGAAGCTCTTTATCCTTCCTTCAATTTTAATTGTTATCATTGCTGCTTAGAATAATCTTGGTTGTAGGTCCTTTCTTTTCATCGCTTTGACTGTTTCATGCCACTCTCCTCTGCCCTGCAAATTTCTGTTAAGAAAGATGATATATTACAGAATTGTACACCTGAAATCTATGTAACGTTACTAACAATTGTCACCCCAATAAACTTCAATTTTAAAAAAAAGGAAATCAGCCGATAGTCTTATAAGATCTCCCTTGTAGATTACTAATTATCTTTCTCTTGCTGCTTTTTGGAAATTCTGTCTTTAACCTTCAACATCTTAATATTGATGTGTCTTGTTGTGAGCCTCTTTGCATCTTTGGGACTTATTTGTGCCTTTCTGTGCTTCCTAGGCTTATAAGTCAACATATTTCGCCAGGATATGGAAGTTTTTTTCATCTTTATTTATTCAAATAGGTTTTTAATCTGCTATCTGGCTTCTCCTTCTGGAACCCCTATGGTATGAATGTTGTTACACTTGAGGTTGTCCCAGAGTCTCCTTAAAGTTTCCTCTGTTTGGGGGTTCTTTTTGCTGTTCTGATTGGGTGTTTTCTGCTACCTCATCTTTCTGTTTGCCCTCCTGTTATAATTGAAAATTAGATGCTGTTTGCATGTTAATTGAAGGATTGATCCTCAGGCTGATTGATCATGAAGAATAACCATGACTACAGTGGAGGAGCTGTTGTGTGTGGGCTGACCCTACAGACCAGGATTTGCTTTAACAGGGCTCTGGTGCCTGCCCAATGTGTCCTTTGGGTGTATCGTCTATGGAAATGTCATGGTCTGAAGCCAGCCCCTGGGCTTGCCAGCTGTGGATCCTCCTGGAGAGGACCATGGCACAAACCAGGTTCAGCCTCTGCCCATACCCTGCCTGAGGTCACCTGGCATGAACCACATCCTCACATACTGTTGTAGAAGGTGCCTTGGAGAGGCTAAACTGCGAATTGAGGCAGTTACCTGCCAGTGCCAGGCTAGGGACTGCTTAACAATTGGTATGGGACATTCCAAGGGCAGATGCTGCTTGTATGGCTTTTGTGAAACTTTGAGAGATTTTAGGAAAGTCTGCAGCATGAGATAAGACAGGACATTTGTATGGAAAAAAACACTGGAAGCCACTTTGATGGGCCCAAAATTTGGGTTGGGTGGAGTCTCAGGGAATCAGCAGGGCAGGGTGAACAGTGTTAGTAAGGTTGAAGGAGACTCAGACATGCCAGTCACCTGTGTCACCACTGTGGGAAAGGAGAGGGCTCAACAAAGAAATAATGGATTTTCCTGCACTTACATTTGTGTGAAAGCTGACCCTCCAACCTTTGCCCTGATACTCAATTCAGTTCCTCCCTGGTGACTGTACAGCACTGGAGCTCAGAGTGAGTGAGTCCATCAATTATATTCATGATTGGGCTTTTTAGAGGAACATCTTGGACTGTAGATGCCCTCCTCTCACTCAGTCACAATCTCCACTGGTTTTCACAGCCAGAAGTGATGGGAACTTTTCTTCCCACACTGGAACCCTAGGTTGGGGAGCCTGGTGTGGGACGTCCTCACTCTTCAGGTGGGACCTCTTCAGATGAGATATTTCTCCCAATTCTTAACCACCATAGATGGGTATGGGGACCAGCCCATATTGTGTCTCCACTCCTCCTACCAGTCTCAATGTGGCTTCTTCTGTTTTTCTTTATTCTTTTTACTTTTTGCTATAGCAAACATATGTTTTATACTACTTTGTCTTTCAAATCACTGATTCCATCTTCTGCTTCATCTGGTGATTTCTTCTAATGCATTCTTCATTTCAGTTTGTATATTCTTCACTTCTGACTGGTTCTCTTTTATGATTTCTATTTCCTTTTTTATTCTTTCTATGTCTTTGTATAAGTTCTCATTACATTCCTTGAGTATCCTTATAACCATTATTTTAACTCTGTATCTGGTAGGTTGCTTGACTCCATTTTCTTTAATTCTTTTTTCTGGAGTTTTCTCCTGTTCTTTCATTTAGAATATATTTCTTTGTTTCCTCATTTTGGCTGGCTGTCTTTGTTTCTATGTATTAGGTAGAACAACTGTGTCTCCAAGTTTTGGCCAAGAGGCCTTATGTAGAAGGTATCCTGTAGGTTTCAATGGAACAGTCTTCCTGGTTACCTGTGCCAGATGCTGCAAGGTTGTCTCTTGTGAGAGTTGTGTGTGCCCTCCTGCTATAGTTGGGTCTTGATTGCTATTGGCTCTTAGTCGGTGGGATTGACCCTCAGGCTGACTCACTGTGGGGTTTGGCAACATAGAGACCTTATAGTCTGATTTCCAGGGGACTTAACCCATGAAACAGGATTCACCCCAGTGGATTCTGATACTTACTGAGACCTTCCTTCCAGTTTGCTGCTTGTTGGTCTAATTTGGTGGTGCTCTGTTGTGGTACAAAGCTGACCTCAAGGTATTTTGGTTCTGGTGCCTCTTGGGAGGGTCTTCTGTGAAGGCCAAGATCAGCTGCTACCTGTGACTAGCCCAGAACTACCTCCTAGGAGCTACAAAGTGATCCACAGTTGGTTGTTGCCTGTGTTGGATCTGAAGGTGTGTGAGAGAGGCCACACTGCAAACTGAGTCCGGCTGCCACAAGTACTGGCCCTGAAGTTGCTTTCCCAAAATATAGGGCACCCCAAGGACTGCTGCTCCCTTCTGGCAGCAGGTAAGCCTCAGACACTGATAGAACCTCATGCAGTAAATGAGTTGGGTAAGGTGGGGTCTCAGGGAATCACCAGGGTGGGTCAAGTGGTGTTCACAAGCTTAATGCAGATTCAGTTTTGGCCCCCGTTCTGGCCCTGGAGCTACTCAACAAAAAGCTCAAAGCACACTGAGCCTTGGGCCTCCTAACCCCAGATAATTGTTCAGGAAAGACTATAGTGTGAGCCGGGTCTCACTGCAGGCCGCAAAATTGCCTGCCGTGGCACATGTGTTGAGGCCAGCTGTTTGCTTCTGAGTCTTTTGTGGTGTGTTGGGGAAGTAGGGCTGGCTTCCACTCTTGAAAAGTACCTCTGGTGGTGTACAAGTTTGGTGGGGTGTGGTACCAGGGAGTCACCCGGGTGGAGCAAGTGGAGTTCACCAAGGCAATGCAGATTCAAATTTGGCCATGTGGGGTGAGGGCCCAACACAGGACATTTGGCATCTGCTTGAAGGATGAACAGTAGGAAGTTTCTACACAGGGAAAATGGTGGCTGTCCCTCCATCCCTTGCCCTGTAGCCACACAACTCAGTCTCTACCTGTATTTCTCTGGTGCCTCTGAGTCGCTATCCCTCTGCCAGACCCCAGGGTGAGTGCCTGTGAGTGCATGAGGGTTTTTGCTGTACCTTAAAATGATGTCTGAGTTTCCAGCAGCCTTCCATCTCACCTGGATGGTCTGTATCCCCAGTTTTTCACAGCCAGATGTTGTGGGTGCTCATCTTCCAGGCACTGGTACTCCAGGCTGGGGAGCCCATTTTGGGGCTGGGGTCCCTCACTACACAGGAGTGGTCCCTGCAGCTGAGATAACTCGCAAAGTTCTCAACTGCCACACTTGGGTGTGGGGCCAACTCATTTCATATCTCTCCCCGTCCTATCAGTCTCAATGTGTCTTCTTTCTTATATCCTTATTTATAGGATTTCTGTTCAGCTAGTCTTCAGTTGGTTTTCAATGTTGAATTTTCTATAATTTCATTGTAATTTTAATGTGGTCATGGGAAGAGGCAAGCGTAGCATTTATTTACTCTCCTATGTTACTACCTCTTTTACCAATAAGACTGTGATTTTAAAAAAACTATCCTTAGCAATGAAACTTAAATATTCAAGCAATGAAGTCTCTCTCAATCCGTTCCACTCTGTTTTGTTTTGTTTTTTGATCCACTCTGACTGTCTCTGTATTTTAATTGGTATATTTATATCATTGATGTTTAAAGTGACTATTGATATACACTTATATCTACCAAATTTGTTACTGCTTTCTATTCAGTGTCCTTGTCCCTTGTTCTGTTTTTTTTTTTTATTCCACTCTTTCTACTTTTGTGGTTTTAATTATTTTGTATGATTCAATATTTTCTTCTCTATTAGCATATCATTTATACATTAAAAAAAACTTTATAGTGGTTGCATTTCCATTGGCAATATACATTTAGAAGTAATCCAAGTTCTCTTTCAAATAATACTGTACCACTTCTTAGATAGTACAAATGCCTTATGAGAGTATTCCCAATTTCTTTCTCCTGTTTCTTATAATGTTGATATTATTAATCTCACTTATCCACAAGCTATAATCACTGAATACATTGTTGCTATTATTATTTTGACCAATCATTACCTGTTAGATAAGCTAAAAATAAGAGAAAATATTTTATTTTACCTGCATTTGTACTTTTTCTGAGGATTTTTCTTTCTTCATGTACATTTGAGTTTTCTTACTTGTATCATTGCCTTCTTTCTGAAGAATTTCTTTTTAAATTTATTTCAAGGCAGATCCTCTGGCAAAAACAAGACACACACACACAAAAAACTCAATTTTTATTGAATGAGAAAGTATTTTTCTTTCAGTTTTGAAGGTCAATTTTGCTGGATACATAATTCTAGAGTGGTGGTTATTTATTATTTTTTAAAATATTTTATTTCACTTTACATTCTGTTTACCTGTATGGTTTCTGAAGAAAAAATTGATGAAATTCTTATCCTTGTTCCTCTTTATGTTCATTGTTAATGCCCTCAGATTCTTTCAAGAGATTTTGTTTTTCTTTTCTTTACTATAATTTGTATATTTGATATGCCTAGCTACATTTTTTTTTTTTTAATTTATCAAGTTTGGTGTCCTCTAACTTCCTGGATTTGTGGTTTGGTGTCTATCATCAATTTGGGAAAATTATCAGTCATCATTGCTTTAGATAGTTTCTTCAATTCTTTTTCTTTTCTTCCTTCTTTCCTGTTTTTCTGATATTCCTCTTTTCATATGTCACAACTTTTATCATTGTCCGACAGTTCTTGAGTATTCTTTTCTGTATTTATCATTTATTTTTTCTCTTTACATTTCAGTTTTGGAAGTTTTTATTTATATTTCTTCAAACTCATTGATTTTTTTTAAACTCATTGATTTTTATTTAGATGTTTCCAGTCCATTTATGAGTCCACCAAGAACATTCTTCATTTTTGTTATGGTGCTTTGGATTCCTAGTATTCATTTCGGATCCTTTCTTAGATTTTCCAACCCTTTCCTTACAATACCCATCTGCTCTTCTATGTTGTTGGCTTTTTCATTTGCACACTGAGCATATTAATTATTTTTTAATTGCCAATATGATCATTCCAAAATCTCTGCCATATCCAAGTCTGGTTCTAATGCTTTTTCTGACTGTTCATTTTTATTATTATTATTATCATTATTATTTTTTGCCATTTAGTATATCTATAATTTTTGTCAAAAGCTGGATATGATGTACTATGGAAAACAAACTGAAGTAAAAAATTACCTCATATTTGAGTGTATTAGTGTGAAGTTTTAAATAAATAACTTTAGTTAATTTTTAAGATAATCAAAGAGGGTCTAGGGGAGGCAAAGAGGGAAGAGTTAGTTTAGATGTCATTAGAATGTAAGATCCCTGAGGGGAGTTGTCTTATTCAAAACTGCATCTGGGCATTTAACACTAAACATAGCATCCCCAGTACTCAGGAAATACTTAACTAAATAGTGTTAAGTTTTATGTTTATGTGGGTATGACTTGGGCACCTGTTTACTGTTACTTAAATTACTGTTTCTTAAATTGCTGTTTCTTAAATTACTGTTTCTTAAAGAAATATTAAATTATTGTTTCTTAAAGAAATATTTAAGAAACGTCCTGGGTTTGCATTTGTTGCTGCATATTTACTATGATATAAATACAAGATATGAAACAAGAGCTTACTAAGAAGACCAGTTGGGACAATAGGCTCTTTGAAACAAGAAATGAAGAGTCTTTTGGAACTGTTAGGGGAGGGAGATAAGACAGAGTCCTGCATTGAAGTTATTTCTCATTGAGACCATTGCACCCTAAGAAAAACAACTGTATACAAGATAGTTTGTGAAGATAAAGCAAAGAAGCAAATGACTTTGGAAGCATAAGGTAAACCTTTACGGTCTAGAAGTAAATTGACTGCAGATAAACAGAATGGATAAAACTTAGTCATCAAAATTTATTGAGTATATATTCTATTTCAGGCTTTATGCTGAGAACTGATTAACTCACCAAAATGGTAGTTGCCATCACTTTAAACACCTCCTTAAAGTAAAGACCAAAGAGGATGTTGGGGGTTGAGAGTCAGTTATGAAAGGTAACCAGGAAAAACACAGGGAATAAGGGTGTAGCTTGTTATGCAGATTTAACTACATGCCTTCTTCCTTGATAATGAAAGCAGGCCAAGTACTAAGAGGGAAACACCCTTACAGATGAAGATTTCCTTTACAAATATAAATGTCTGTTTTGTTTTCAGAGCTTCTCCCAGGTCTTCTGTTCCTTAAAATTAACCATCCTAAAATAATTTGGTTTTCAGAGCTTCTTCCAGGTCTCTGTTCCTTAAAATTAACCAGCCAAAAATAATTAATATCCCAAAGAGGCATATTTTGGGGTGGTAAACCCAGCTCCCCTTCAAACATATTGAAATTGCCAACAACAGGAGTAATGTTAGAGAGTGTGTCAGTAAGCCAGGAACTAAACCCTTCAAGATAAGTCATGGGAAGGAAAGAACAGTGGCAAGTGATTCAGTTGTCTGTAGCTGACAAGGACAAGATATTAAAAATGAGATATTTTAAAGAAATCTTAAATTATTGTTTCTTAAAGAAATATGAGGAGGAGAGAAGAATGGTCTGAAAGTGTCAGTGAAGAGTAAGTATGACATTTACCTCACTTTCCAGGATTACTATTAGTGATGTAGGAGAGTGGGGAAATCCACCACATGAGAGGATTGTAGCAAAAGCAATGTTCTCAAAGGGGAGTCTGGTTAAATCCAAGCAAAGAAGTAAAGGTAGGTCAGGGTTTCTGAATCTAAGCGCTATTAACATTTTTAGCTAGATACTTGGTTTTCTTGTGGGGAAGTCTGCCCTGTGTATTGTGTGATGCTTAGCAACATCTTTGACTGCTATCCACTAAATGTCTACCAGTAGCAGTGCCCCTCCCCCTACAACAACCCTCTTGAGGCAACCAAAAATGAGGTTGATTATGGAAATAATCAGGTTGAGGATTCTGGAAGAAGGGTTTCAGGAATTCACCTATTTTAGTTATCACAGTAAAATTATTTCTGTGTTAGACTATTTCTTTTAATTTTTAAATATTTTTTATTTATTTTATTAGTTTCATTTTCATTAAGTATTTATTGATGATGTATTACAAAATTGTACACCTGACATCAAGGTAACTTTACTAACAATCTTCACCCCAATAAACTAGAATTTCAAAAAAAACAATGATTTCAATAGGAGAAATCGCCTAAAATTCTAAAACAGACGATTTCTCCTATTGAAAATATTTCAGACGTCATCAAAATGTCGGCGTGAGGTGAGCCTCTGTAAAACTCCCCTGGAATTTAAAACTAATCGCACAACAATAACTCCACAAAGGATTCCCTGCAGAGCAGACAGGCAAGACGAAGAGGCCTACTACTGAATTCACCTTGAGGTGGGCGAATCGGGCGAGCGGGGGAGGAGGGAAGGGAGAAGTGCGGGGACGAAGCAGCACAGGTGCGGGACGCAGACCTAGCTCAGTGCTCCAATCTCGCTGCATCCCGGAACTACCGCAGCTTCAGGAGAGGGAATAACTCGGACTGCTAGGGCTCCGCTTACGGCCTGCAGGGCTGAGGGGACAGCATATAACACGGCTGAACCCAATGCTCACGTCAGAGACCTCAGAGCAAAGACTGAGGGAATAAGGCTGAAAACGGTGCTTTAAGCCCTCACTGCCGAGCGGAGAATGACAGCCTTATGCACTGAGACTAGCCGCCCCCTCCCTACCCTCTCAGAGCTCCCCCCACCCCCAACTGCCTGGTGCTAGAAGTGATAAAGTAGCAGTGTCAGATCAAAAGGACAGGATATTTGCTGCTCTGAGAACTGTGGACTGCAGACACAGATTCACAGCCCAACTAGTTCCGGCAAAGGGGAGGGAGCTGTGGAAGCAGGACAAGCTGTGGAGGCGGTCGGCGCCATTGCTCTGGGTCAACTCTCACAACTCACCTGCCCCTGGCCCCACCTATCTGGGTGGATCCCTGCAGGAGTAAACAGAACTGCTGAAACATATGGGCTCTGAATCAGGTGCAGAGAGAGCTTTGGCACTTCAAAAGCTCTCCGCAACCCCACAGGGACTTGGCGCCTTATGAACCAGGTGAACTGTTAACAGAGGAGAAGCCCGTCTCCCAGGGAATCCCCCCATTGTGTCAGAAGCTGCAAAAGTACAGAGAAAACATAACACTACTGTGTCAGACAGAAAAAAAAAAGGCTGCAGTCGGAGAGAAAATTAAACATTCTACCAACAAGTATTGGAAAATAAAAGAAAGACCTCTTCCTATCAACCTGTTGCAGAAGCCAAAACTGTAGATGTCTAGGAAGAGAAATAATAAATCAGTAATTTCCATGAATAACCAAGGCAACAAGAAAGGTCACAAAGAAAGTGAAAAGTCTCCAGAAAAAAAAAAAAAAAACTTAAAAATATGGAAATATGTGACTTAAATGATAGAGAATTCAAGATTGCAGTTTTGAAAAACGTCAAAGAGATACAAGAAAACACAAAAAAGCAATTTAATGAAATCAAAAATGCAATCAAAGAACAACATGAGCATTTTACGACAGAGATTGAAATTTTAATAAAGAACCAAATGGAATTTCTGGAGATTAAGAACTCAATAGAAGAAATTAACAATGAAATAACCAGCTGAGGTAATAAAGTTGACCAGATGGAGGAAAGACTCAGTGACATCAAATATAGAAACTTGGAAATTACACAGATGGAAGAAGAAAGAGACTTGAGACTTAAAAGAAATGAAAGAACTCTACAAGAAATTTCTACTCTATCAGAAAAAACGATATAAAAATAATGGGCATACCAGAAGGAGAAGAAAGAGAGAAGGGAACAGAGAATATATTCAAAGAAATTGTTCATGAGAACTACCCATATCTGTGGACAGAACTGGATCCTCGAATCCAAGAAGCAAATAGAACACCTAATTACCTCAATCCCAACAGGCCTTCTCCAGGGCACATTGTATTGAAGCTGTCCAAAATTAACACCAAAGAAAGAATACTCAAGGCAGCCAGGTAAAGAAGACGGTAACCTACAAAGGAAAGTCCATTAGATAATCATCAGATTTTTCAGCAGAAACTCTACAATCCAGAAGGGTGTGGAACCAAATATTCAAACTATTGAAAGAGAGAAATCATGAGCCAAGAATAATATATCCAGCAAAAATATCATTTAGATATGAAGGAGGAATAAAGACTTTTCCAGACATACAGAAGCTGAGGGAACTTTCTAATACACAACCTGCACTACAAGAAATATTAAGGAGGCTATTTGAACACCATCAACAGGGACAATTTATGGCAACCGAAACATAAAAAGGGGGAGAGTAATGGCCTGAACCGGAATATGGGAATGGAGAAATAAGTGTGCTGAAGAAAATTCAATACTCTAAATGTCAAACTTTCTTTTACATAATCTTAAGGCTAACCACTCAAAAAAAAAATCTAGAACTGAAATATGTACTGTAATAAAACAGGAAACAGAGGGCAACATCATAGAACACCACCACACACAAATAATAGACAACAACAAAAAGGGAAAGAAACAATGGAGACACAGCCTCACCAGAAAACTAAAGATAAAATGACAGGAAATCCTCACGTATAAATAATCACGCTAAATGTAAATGGAGTAAACTCACCAATAAAAAGGCACAGAGTATCAGACTGGATCAAAAAACTAAACCCAACCATATGCTGTCTCTGAGAGACCCATCTCAGCTACAAGGACATGCATAGACTCTAAGTGAAAGGGTGGAAATTGACATTCCAAGCATATGGTACCCAGAGAAAATCAGGTGTAGCCATAGTGATATCAGATGAAACAGACTTCAGGGTGAAAAAGATTACAAGTGACAAAGATGGACATTTCATAATGGTAAAGGGGACTATACAAAAAGAAGACATGACCGTCATCAATATTTGTGCCCCCAATCAGGCAGCACCAAAATATACCAAGCACCTACTAACAGAACTAATGGTAGAAATTGACCAAAACACAATTATACTAGGGGACTTAAATACATCATTCACAGCTTTGGATAGATCATCCAAACAGAAAATAAATAACGAAATACCTTCCCTAAGTGACACATTAGACGAAATAGACATCATTGACATATATAGAGCACTTCATCCTAAAACATCACACTATACATTCTTTTCGAGTGTACATAGTACATTCTAAAGGATAGACCGAATATTGAGACATTAAAGCAGCCTCAGCAAATTTAAGAAGATTGAAATCATACCAAGCATATTCTCTGATCACAAGGCTTTGAAATTGGATATCAACTGCAAAAAGAAAGTAGGAAAAAACACAAATACATGGAGATTAAACAACATACTTTTTTTTTTTTTTTTTTTTTTTTTTTTTATTTATTTTTTTATTTTTTATTAATTAATTTATTTATTAGTTTCAGGTGTACAAAACAAGGTAATACTTAGACGTTCATCATTTATATCCCTCATACTGTGAACCCCCCTCCCCCCATCCACTATCCCTCCGACCTCACACTGAACCATCACATTATATATATAAAATTATAGTTGGCATTCATTAATGTTTAGCTTCTGATGTACAATGCCATGATCAGGTATCCACAGTATCCCTGAGGTGGTCTCCCAAATAGGACGCATGTCCATCGGATACCCAACAAAATCTTTACAACATTATAGAATACCTTCCCCAAATTAATTTTCAAAAGAAAAACCCTGAGGCCATCTTGTGGTTACCAGCTGCTTCCAAATCCCTTCACCTTTCCCCTTATCCCCAAACCCCTCCCACACACCCATCTAACCACTCTCGGTTTTTCCTCTGCGTCCCCAAAACTGACTCTGATTAGTTCATTCATAGTCTTTTCTTTAGATTCCATATATAAGTGAGATCATATGGTACTTGTCTTTCTCTTTCTGACTTATTTCACTTAACATAATGTTCTCTAGATCCATCCATGTTGCTGCAAATGATAAGATTTCTTTCTTCTTTATGGCTGCGTAATACTCCATTGTATAAATGTACCACAGCTTCTTAATCCAGTCATCTAAGAACGACTGGGTCAAAGAAGAAATTACAGGAGACAACAAAAGATACATAGAAACAAATGGCAATGAAAATACATCCTACCAAATTTTTTGGGATGCAGCAAAAGAAATTCTAAGAGGGAAATTTATATCCTTACAGGCCAATCTCAAGAAACAAGAAAAATCCCAAATAAATAACATCATGTTACACCTTAAAGAAGTAGAAAAAGAAGAACCAGTGAAACCCAAGGTCAGCAGAACAAAGGAAATAAAAAAAATCAGAGCAGAATTACATGAAATAGAGAACAAAAAGACAATAGAAAAAAAAACAATTTGAAAAATAGCTGGTTTTTTGAAACAAGTTAATAAAATTGACAAACCGTTGGCTAGACTAACTAAAATAAAGAGAGAGAAGACACTAATTAACAAAATTAGAAATGAAAAGGGAAGTTATCACGGACACCACAGAAATACAAAGGATCATTCAAGAATACTATGATGGACTATATGCCACCAAATTCAATAACCTAGAAGAAATGGACAAGTTCTTAGAAACATATAGCCTTTCAAGGCTGAACCATGAAGAACTGGAAAACCTAAACAGACCGATTACCAGTAAAGAAATTGAATCAGTCATCCAAAACTTCCCCAAAAGCAAAAGTCTTGGACGAGATGGCTTCACTAGTGAATTCTACCAAACCTTTAAAGAGGATCTAATACCAATCCTGCTCAAACTCTTCCAAAAAATTGAAGAAGAGTCAGTACTCCCTAACTCATTTTATGAGGCCAACATTACCCTGATACCAAAACCTGGTAAGGACAACACAAACAAAGAAAACTGCAGATCAATATCTCTGATGAATACTGATGCATAAATCCTAAACAAAATTTTAGCAAATCGAGTACAACAATGCATTAAAAAGATTATTCATCATGACCAAGTTGGGTTCATCCCTGGTGCACAAGGATGGTTCAACATCTGCAAATCCATCAATGTGATACATCACATAAACACAATAAAGGACATAAATCATATGATTATATCTATTGATGCAGAAAAAGCATTTGACAAGATACAACATACTTTTATGATAAAAACACTTTATAAAATAGGGATAGAAGGAAAATACCTTAACATAATAAAGGCCATCTATGACAAGCCCTCAGATAATCTCATAATTAATGATGAAAAACTGAAGCCCTTTGCTCTACGTTCAGGAACACGACAGAGCTGTCACCTATTATGTTTTCTTTTGAACATAGTGTTGGAAATCCTTGCCCGAGCCATCAGGCAAGAGAAAGAAATAAAAGGCATTTAAATTGGGAATGAAGAAGTTAAAATATCACTCTTTGCAGATGACATGATGCTATATATAGAAAACCCTAAAGACTCCACCAAAAAGCTGTTAGAAACAATCAATGAATACAGTACAGTTGTTGGCTATAATATCAACGTACAAATGTCCATTGCATTCTTATATACTAACAATGTAATCTCAGAAACAGAAATACAAAAAACAATTCCCTTTGCAATTGCAGCAAAAAGAATAAAATACCTAGGAATAAACTTAATCAAGGACCTGAAGGATTTATATGCTGAAAACTATAAGGCATTTTTGAAAGAAACTGAAGATGACACAAATAAATGGAAGACATTCAATTCTCATGGATTGGAAGAATCGACATAGTTAACATTGCCATATAACCCAAAGGAATATACAGATTTAAAGCAATCCACATCAAAATCCCAATGGCATTTTTTAAAGAAATAGAACAAAAAATCATCAGATTTGTTTGGAACCACAAAAGACCCTGAATAGCCAAAGCAATCTTAAGAATAAAGAACAATGCTGGAGGTATCACACTGCCTGACTTTAGCTTGTACTACAGGGCTACAATAATCAAAACAACATGGTATTAGCAGAAAAACAGACACAAAGACCAATGGAATAGAATTGTGAACTCAGAAATAAAACCACATAAATATGGACAGATAATTTTTGACAAAGAAGCTAAAATCATACAATGGAGGATAGACAGCCTCTTCAATAAATCGTGCTGGGAGAACTGGATAGCCACGTGCAAAAGACTGAAACTAAACTGTTATCTCTCACCATGTACCAAAATTAATTCAAAATGGATCAAAGACTTAAGCATAAGACCTGACACAATAAACTGCATAGAAGAAAACATAGGTACTAAACGTATGGACCTTGGGTTCAAAGAGCATTTTATGAATTTGACTCCAAAGGCAATGGAAGAAAAAGGTAAAATAAACAAATGGGACTATATGAAACTTAAAAGTTTCTGCACAGCAAAAGAAACCATCGACAAAATAAAGAGGCAACCGGCTGAATGGGAGAAGAATTTTGCAAACAGTTCCTCTAATAAGGGTCTAGTATCTAAAATATACAAGGACCTCATGACACTCAACAACAAAAAAACAAACAACCCCATTGAAAAATGGACAGAGGACCTGAAGAGACATTTCTCCAAAGAGGACTTACAAATGGCAAATAGATATATGAAAAAATTCTCAACATTACTAATCATCAGAGAAATGCAAATAAAAATCACAATGAGATATCACCTCACCCCAGTCAGAATGACTATCATCAACAAGACAAATAGCAACAAGTGTTGGAGAGGCTGTGGAGAAAAACGAACCCTCATACACTGTTGGTGTGAATGCAGACTGGTGCAGCCGCTAATGTAGGCAGTGTGGAGGTTCCTCAAAAATTTACAAATAGAATTACCATATGACCCAGCCATCCCTTTCCTGGGTATCTACGCAAAGAATTTGAAATAATTTATACATAAAGGCACGTGTGCTCCGACGTTCATTGCAGCTTTGTTTACGGTGATCAAGACATGGAAACAACCACAATGTCCTTCTATAGATGAATGGATAAAGAAGTTGTGGTATATATACACAATGGAATACTATTCGGCATTAAGGAAACATGATATAGGACCATTTGTGACAACATGGATGGATCTTGAGAGTATAATGCTAAGCGAAATAAGTCATACAGTAAAAGCAGAGAACCCTATGATTTCACTGATATGTGGTGTATAATCCAAAAACAGCAAAAAACAAGACAAACAATGGAGAAACAAAAACTCATAGACACAGACAATAGTTTAGTGGTTACCAGAGGGTAAGGGTGGTGGGTGGAGGGAGATGAAGGTTAGGGGGATCAAATATTTGGTGATGGAAAGAGAACTAACTCTGGGTGGTGAACACACAATGGGATTTATAGATTATGTAATACTGAATTGTACACCTGAAATTATGTAATTTCATTAACATTTGTCACCCCAATAAATGAAAAAAAAATTAATGAAAATGAGGCAAAATGTGATTTTGCTTAGATGTCATAAATGGTATCTTTTCCATTGTAAAATTATAGCTTTTAATTATGGAAGGAAAAGATGGTTAATCTCAGTTGAGTAGATACCCTACATCTTCTGATATGGCATAAGAAGACCTCTACATTTGTGTCTTACACTGAAGTTACTCTGGTTTAAGATATTGTCATCTTTCACCTGTGTTGGGGAAGAAATATTTTTCTCTACTCTTTTAGTTTCTTTTGGCTGGTCTAATAATTCAATTGACACAGACAAATTAACAGGAGAAAAAAAATTGTGTGTATGTATAGGAACCTCACATGGACATATGAGAATCAAAGAAGTGACCAAGGAAGGCTACTTTTATACAAAGATACAATAAATTTGTGAATAATTGACAAGACACAGAAATGTAGGCTTGGGTACTAATTAGTGAAAAAACTAAGAAGAGATTATTTACACAGCCTTCCTTTCCTTGAATTCCCTATCTCTGGCAATAAAGATGTCTCTACCTCTTGGTACAGGGAGAGTACCTTTCACACAGGAGATTTATTTCCTGCTTTCAGGGAAGCAAAGGAGGGTGACAGAAGTGTCCTTCTTGCATGGGCTGTTCCTTATGTAACTAAATAACAATAATCAACATGCTCAAGTGACATATTTTGGGGCAACTTGCCCTGCGCCCCATCATGTGAATTTCTACAACACCATCATAACTTACATATCTCCATTCAGTATGGTTTCCCTACCCTAATTACATTCACACGTAGAACTCAGGGAAAATATAATCAGGGCAATGTTACTTCCTTGATTAACTGCAGGCAATCATGCTTCCCATTGCATAGATAATGAAAAGGGAACTGCTTACAGTGGATGTAGGCAAGACATGATTTTGCCCTGCAGACCTCTGCAACACTACTCTCTTTTCCTTGGACCAGAAAATCCAACTATAATCTCTAATTTCTTCAAACAGATAGGCTCACAATAATCTCACCTCACTACTAATGCATTGTCTGTTTTCTCTGTCAAGAATGCTCTTCCCTCACACTGGCTCCTCATTGTTAATTAATCATAGCTCAAGTATCATCATCTCAGAAAGTCCTTCCATCCGCGCTCAATGTATTTTAGACACCACCACAGCCTCAAAAAGTGACAGCCAGTCGGTATCACATCACCCTATTTTAATTCCTTCATTACACTTGCCACTACCTGAAGTTATATTATTGGTTTATTTATGTATTTATTATATAAAATAAGCAAACTGTGAGATCAACAAAATTCTCTACCTTGTTTACCACTATATTCCCAGCATCAGGCTCATAGTAGGTACTTTGTAAATACTTGATGAATGAATTAATAAATGAATGAATTTGTAAAGTGGGGCTTGTGATGTTTCTCCTGTCCATCGTCTGCTCAATTCACTGTAATTTGTTTGGTTTAATTTTTCAACTTTAATCTCACTGTTAATTTTGACACAGAAACTCATCTTTGGGGGTAATTCAAAATGTGATTTTATGAAATATTGTCCTAAATCAAGAGAGAAAAGGTTTTTAATTTTTATTCACTTTGAAGTCATTCTGTTTACTTGTTGTCTAAGGAGGATCAAGGAGATTAAATTGGCTCTGAACAACTACAAAGCTAATTAGAGGTGATAAGAAAAAGTTAATCTATCCTTTTATAATGATACTTTTAAGACTTCTATTATACAGATATTTGGCTAACATAGCAATGTCTGCTTTGGCACTGGAAGAATAACGTAAAATTTGAGCATTACTTTACTTAAGTACTTTTTAAATTTATTAATTAATCTAAAGGGATTGTAGTGGCTTTTGTATGATGTTGAATTTTATTTCCTTATTTGCACAGCATATGTGGCACACACAGCAATTAAATTTAATTTACTCCCCAAAATAAATCAATCAATTTAATCTATTGTCTGCTGTTATCTCATTAAGTGATGTTTGCCAGCCCCCCAAAAAATTGTGGTTGCAAGATATCAGACAGGTTGAGTATCAGTAACACCATGTCAGGCAAGTTTCCTCTCTCCTTTTCCACCCCCTCCAATTCTAGAAACAGAGCCAATTAACTTTTCTGATTTAACAAATTATTTTCAAAGAGAAACATTATCTTAGGCTCATTTGAATACAAATATTATGCTAATATATGTCATTAGGCCTAGTTATAACTATTGTTTTGGTGGTTCATAACTTTGTTGAAAAAAATAAGTTATCTATAATTTTTTTTTCCTGTAAACATCCAAATATCATCATTATCTATGGCTATTACAACACTTTATGATTTCTAGGAGCGAATGAGATATTCATAATTTTTATATTTGAGAAAAAGAAGCTTTTTGTTTTGCTTTTCCTTTTTTTTACTTTATTGGGGTGACAATTGTTAGTAAAATTACATAGATTTCAGGTGTACAATTCTGTATTACATCATCTATAAATCCCATTGTGTGTTCACCACCCAGAGTCAGTTCTCCTTCCATCACCATATATTTGATCCCCTTTACACTCATCTCCCACCCCCAACCCGCCTTAACCTCTGGTAACCA
Organism: Rhinolophus hipposideros; assembly: GCF_964194185.1. NCBI lineage: Eukaryota > Metazoa > Chordata > Mammalia > Chiroptera > Rhinolophidae > Rhinolophus > Rhinolophus hipposideros. Next base: position 29,534,262 of record NC_138046.1, read on the forward strand.
CAAAACTATTGTCTGTGTCTATGAGTTTTTGTTTCTCATTTGTTTGTCTCGTACTTTTGATGTTTTTGGTTTATATACCACATATCATTGAAATCATATGGTTCTCTGCTTTCTCTGTCTGACTTAGTTCGCTTAGCATTATACTCTCAAGATCCATCCATGTTGTCACAAATGTTCCTATATCATCATTTCTTACTGCTGAATAGTATTCCATTGTGTATATATACCACAACTTCTTTATCCATTCATCTATCGAAGGCCATTTTGGTGGTTTCCATGTCTTGATCACCGTAAACAAAGCTGCAATGAACATTGGAGTACACGTGTCTTTATGTATAAATGTTTTCAGATTTTTTGGGTAGATACCCAGGAGAGGGATTGCTGGGGGCATATGGTAATTCTATTCGTAATTTTTTGAGGAAACTCCACACTGCCTTCCATAGTGTCTCCACCACTCTGCATTCCCACCAACAGTGTATGAGGGTTCCTTTTTCTCCACAGCCTCTCCAACACTTTTTACTATTTATCTTGTTGATGCTAGCCATTCTGACTGGGGAGAGGTGATATCTCATTGTGGTTTTTATTTGCATTTCTCTGATGATTAGTGATGTTGAGCATTTTTTCATATGTCTATTTGCCATTTGTATGTTCTCTTTGGAGAAATGTTTCTTCAGGTCCTCTGCCCATTTTTCAATTGGGTTGCTTGTTTTTTTGTAGTTGAGTTTTATGAGTTCCTTGCATGTTTGGGATATTAGCCCCTTATAGGAGGCACTGTTTACACAAATCTTCTCCCATTCAGTTGGTTGCCTCTTTATTTTGTCTATGGTGTCTTTTGCTGTGCAGATTCATATAGACCCATTCGTTTATTTTACCTTTTACTTCCCTTGCCTTTGGAGTCAAATTCATAAAATTATTTTTGAACCCAAGGTTCATAGGTTTAGTACCTACGTTTTCTTCTAAGCAATTTGCTGTGTCAAGTCTTATGCTTCACTCTTTGATCCATTTGGAATTAAGTTTGGTACATGGTGACAGATAGCAGTCCAGTTTCATTCTTTTGCACGTGGCTATCCAATTCTCCCAGCACCATTTGTTGAAGAGGTTGTCTTTTCTCCTATGTATGTTTTTTGCATCTTTGTCAAAAATTGTCTATCCATATTTTTGTGGTTTTATTTCTGGTTTCTCAATTCTATTCCATTGGTCTGTGTGCTTCGTTTTTTTTGCCAATACCATGCTGGTTTGATTATTGTACCATTGTAGTACAAGCTAAAGTTAGGCAGTGTGATACCTCCAGCATTGTTCTTTTTTCTTAAGGTTGCTTTGCTATTTCAAATCTTTTGTGGGTACAGAAGCTAAACATTAATGAATGCCAACTATAATTTTATATATATATAATGTGATGGTTCAGTGTGAGGTGGGAGGGATAGTGGATGGGGAAGGGGGGTCACAGTGTGAGGGATATAAATGATGAACATCTAAGTATTACCTTGTCTTGTACACCTGAAACTAATAAATAAATTAATTAATTAATTAATTAATTAAAAAAGAAATCCGATGAGTTTTTTGTTATATTTCTTTTAAAAAATGCCATTGGGATTTTGATGGGGCTGGCATTAAATCTGTATATTGCTTTGGGTAATATGGCCATTTTAACTATGTTGATTCTTCCAATCCATGAGCACGGAATGTCTTTCCATTTCTTTTTGTCTTCTTCAATTTATTTTAAAAATGTCTTACAGTTCTCAGCATATACGTGTTTCACAGCCTTGGTTAAGTTTATTCCTAGGTATTTTATTATTTTTCCTGCATTGCAAAAGGAAATGTTTTTTTTTTTGTATTTCTGTTTCTGAGATTTCATTGTTAGTATATAGGAATGCCATGGACTTTTGTACGTTGATTTTATAGCCAGCAACTTTACTGTATTTGTTGATATTTTCTAATAACATTTTGGTGGAGTCTTTAGGTTTTCTATATATAGCATCATGTCATCCACAAAGAGTTACAATTTAACTTCTTCATTCCCAATTTGGATACCTTTTATTTCTTTCTCTTGCCTGAATGCTCTGGCAAGGACTTCCAACACTATGTTGAAAAGCAGAGGTGAGAGGGGACAGCCCTGTTGTGTTCCTGAACGTAGAGCCCAGGGCTGTAGTTTTTCACCATTAATTATGAGATTAGCTGAGGGTTTGTCATGTATGGCCTATGTTATGTTAAGGTATTTTCATTCTATACGTATTTTATTAAGTTTTTAAAACATTAATAGATGTTGTATGTTGTCAAATGCTTTTTCTGCTTCAATTGATATAATCATTGATGTATGTCCTTTATTATGTTTATGTGATGTATCACATTGATGGATTTGCAGATGTTGAACCATTCTTGTGCTCCAGGGATGAACCCCCTCTTGGTGGTGATGAATAATCTTTTTAATGCAATGTTGTATTTGATTTGCTAGAATTTTGTTTAGGACATTTGCATCTGTATTCATCTGAGATATTGTAGTTTTCTTTTTTTGTGTTGTCCTTACCAAATTTTGGTATCAGGATAATGTTGGGGTCATAAAATGAGTTAGGGAGTACTGTCTTTTCTTCAATTTTTTGAAAGAGTTTGAGAAGGATTCGAATTAGATCCTCTTTGAAGTTTTGGTAGAATTCACTAGTGAAGCCATCTGGTCCTGTACTTTTGCTTTTGGGAAGGTTTTGAATGACTGATTCAATTTCATTACTGGTGATCCTTCTGTTTAGATTTTCCAGTTCCTCATGGTTCAGCATAGGAAGGCTATATGTTTCTAAGAACTGGTCCATTTCTTCTAGGTTATTGAATTTGGTGTCATATAGTCCTTCATAGTATTCTTGCATGATCCTTTGTGTTTCTGTGGCATCCGTGATAACTAGCCCCTTTTCCTTTCGGATTTTTTTAATTAGCTTTTTCTCTCTTTTTATCTTAGAGAGTCTAGACAGGGGTTTGTCAATTTTGTTGATAATTTCAAAGAACCAGCTCTTTGTCACATTAATTCTTCTATTGTCTTTTTTTATCTATTTCATTTAGTTCGGTTTAACTTTTGTTATTTCCTTTCTTCTGCTGACCTTTGGATTCACTTGTTCTTCTTTTTCTAGTTATTTAAGGAGTAACCTGAGGTTATTTTTTTTGGGTTTTTCTTGTTTCTTGAGATAGGCCTGTCATGATATAAATTTCCCTCTTAAAACTGCTTTCACTGCATCCCAAAAATGTTGCTAGGATGTATTTTCATTGTCTTTGTTTCTATGTGTCTTTAGACCTCTCCTCTAGTTTGTTCTTTGACCCAGTCGTTCTTTAAAAGTATGTGGTTTCATCTCCATGTATTTGATTTTTTCTTGCTTTCTTTTTGCAGTTGATATCCAATTTCAAGGCCTTGTGATTAGAGAATATGCTTGGTATGATTTCAGGCTTCTTAAATTTGCTGAGGTTGATTTTATATCACGATATATGGTCTATTTCCTTTTTTACTCTGAAGTCTGTTTCATCTGATATCATTATGGCTACACCTGATTTTCTCTGGATACCATTTGCTTGGAATGTCAATTTCTACCCTTTCTCTTTGAGTGTATGGTTGTGCTTGTAAATGAGATGTGTCTCTTGGAGACAGCATATAGTTTGGTTTAGTTTTTTGATCCTATTTGCTACTCTGTACCTCTTTAGTGGTGACTTCGGTCTATTTACATTTAGGATGATTATTGATACGCGAGGATTTCCTGTCATTCTATCTTTAGTTTTCTGGTAAGGCTGTGTCTCCATTCTTTCTTTGTCTTTTTGTTGTTGTGTATTATTTCTGTGTGGTGGTATTCTATGATGTTTACCTCTGATTCTTCTTTTATTACAGTATATATTTCAGTTCTGGATTTCTTTTGAGTGGTTACCCTTAAGTTCATGTAAAAGAAAGTTTGATATTTAGAGTATTCCAGTTTCTTCAGCACGCTTACTTTCTCCATTCCCATATTCCAGTTCAGGACTTTACTCTCCACCTTTATGTTTTGGTTGCCACAAATTGTCCCTGTTGATGGTGGTCAAATAGCCTCCTTTATTATTTCTTGTACTGCAGGTTGTGTATTCAAAAATTCCCTCAGCTGCTGTATGTCAGGTAAGCTCTTTATTTTTCCTTTATATCTAAAGGTTATCTTTGCTGGATATATTACTCTTCGCTCATAATTTCTCTCTTTCAATTGTTTGAATATTTAATTCCACTCCCTCCTGGCTTGTAGAGTTTCTGCTAAAAAATCTGATGATAATATAATGGGCTGTCTTTTGTAATTTACCGTCTTCTTTTCCCTGGCTGCCTTGAGGATTCTTTCTTTTTCATTGATTTTACACAGCTTCAATACAATGTTCCTTGGAGAAAACCTGTTGGGATTGAGGTAATTAGGTGTTTTATTTACCTCTTGGATTTGAAGATCCAGTTCTGTCCACAAGTTTGGGAAGTTGTCATTGACAATTTGTTTGAATATATTCTCTGCTCACTTCTCTCTTTGTTTTCCTTCTGGTATACCCATTATTCTTATAGTGCTCTTTCTGATGCAGTCAGAAAGTTCTCGTAGAGTTCTTTCATTTCTTTTAATTCTCAAGTTAGATTCTTTCCTCCATGTGGTCAACTCTACTACCTAAGATGGCTATTATACGTTTAGTTTCTTCTATTGAGTGCTTACTCTCCAGAAATTCTACTTAGTTCTGTTTTAAAATTTCGATCTCTTTCGTAAAATGTTCATGTTTTTCTTTGATTGTGTTTCTGAGTTCATTAAACTTCCTTTCTGTGTTTTCTTGCGTCTCATTGAGTTTTTTTCAGAACAGCAATCTTGTATTCTCTCTGATTTATGTCACATATTTCCATATCTTAAGTTCCTTTTCTGGGGACGTTAGCTTTCTTTGTGAGCTGTCTTGTTGCCTTGGTTATTCCTGGCAATTACTGATTTATTATTTCTCTTTCTAGACATCTACAGGAGTGGCTTATGCAACAGGTTGATAGGAAGAGTTCTTTCTTTTGTTTTCCAGTATTTGGTAGAATGTTTTATTTTCTCCCTGACTGCAGCCTTTTTTTCCCTCTCACACAGAGAGAGATGTTTTCTCTGTATTATTCCAGCTTCTCATCCAATGTGGTGATTCCCTGTGAGACGGACTTCTCTTCTGTTAATAGTTCGCCTGGGTCACAGGGTGAAGTGTCCTTGTGGGTATGCAGAGAGCTTTTGAAGTTCCAAAGTTCTTCCTGCACCAGATTCAAGGCCCCTATGTTTCAGCAGTTCTGTTTACTGCTGCAAGTATCCACCCAGATAGGTGTGGCCAGGGGCGGGGTGAATTGTGAGAGGTGGTCCAGAGCATAGTTGGCAACCACCACCACATCCGGTCCAGTTTCCACAGCTCCCTCCCCTTCGCTGGAACTAGTTGGGCTGCGAATCTGTGTCTGCAGTCCAAAGTTCTCAGAACAGCAAAGATTCTGTTCTTTTGATGTGACACTGCTGCTGTTCAGCTTCTAATATCGGCCATGTGGGAGCTGGACGACCTCTGAGATGGTAGGTAGGGGTGCCTCCTCTTAGTGCCCAAGGCTTTCCTTCTCTGCTCGGCAGTGAGGGCTTAAACCATAGTTTTCAGCCTTCTTCTCTCAGTCTTTTCTCTGAGGTCTCTGTCATGAATGTTGGGTTCAGCCGTGTCATATGCTGTCCCCTCAGGTCTTTTGGTCATAAACGGATCCCTTGCAGTCTGAGTTCTTCCCTCTCCCTTAGCTGCAGTAGTTGAAGGATGCAGCAAGCTCAGAGCACTGAGCTAGGTCTGCGTTCTCTGCCCGTGAGTCTCCGTCTCCCCCCTACTCTTTTTCCCCTCTTCCCCCACTCGCTCGATTCCCCACCTTTAGGTGAATTCAGTAGTGGGCCTCTTTGTCTTGCCTGTCTGCTGTGCAGAGAGTCTTTTGTGGAGTTATTATTGTTCAATTAGTTGTAAATTCTTGGGGAAATTTACAGAGGCTCACATCACGTCGCCATTTTGATGACGTCTCTTTGTTTTTCTTTTATGTCTTATTCTATTTGCCCAGTTTTGTGGCCCAGTGACATAAACAGGATTTGTTGATAAAAAAAAAATAACCCTGATTTGATGTATCACAGTGTATACCTAGTTTCTAGTTATCTTTTATCAAAGCATTTTATAAAAATAAATAAACACATTTAACCAAAATCCCACTGTACAGTATAAGCTTCTATTTTGTTATGTTAATTGTCCCTAGATCCACTACTGGTACTATAGTCGTGTTCAATATCTTTTTTACTGCAAGCAAATGTCAATAATCAGACCCACTTTTCAATATTTTACACAGAACCCAATGAAAAGGAACAGATGGAATCAACAAGTAATGTTTTTATTCAATAAAGAGATATTTGTCTTCTACTATGTGCAAGGAACTCTGTTCAGTACTGGAGATATGGTGACAAACAAGACAGACATAGTCTATGCATATACCGTTTCCTCTTTCACAGCCACTTATATAAAGAGACTAACTATTTATGGTAAGGTAAAATTGCTACTTGTGATAATTTCCATGCAACAACAAAAATAGAAAAATAATTGCTTTCAATAAAATTCAGTGGTGTATTTAATGGTGTATGTTTCATTATATCTATAAGTACTAATAGTACTTAGAGACATAGTGATTATGTCTGCTAATTTATTTGAAATATTCTATAATGATGTCAACCAATAGTCCCCTATCTTTAGGATCTGTCACAATATATTTGTGCTTATAACTACTATCTGCTTATGTGTTATTATGTCTAATATATGGTTTTCTTCCACTCTCAACATTTTCCTCAGCACAGAGTATCTTTGTCCACAGTGTGTGACTCCATGTGGAGCTATTTTCCTATATTTTGTTTACCTCTTTGAACAACACAATATGTTATAGTATACTGATAGCAAGCCTGAAAATAATTTTATATATATATATATATACATATATATATATATATATATGTATATATGTATATATAATTTATTTTTTAAGTATCTCCAGTTGTTATAGTAGGACTGAAAAATACAATTTGTTGGGTAAACTACAAACAATGTACAAAATGAATGGGTAGCAACACAGCTGTTCCAATGAAAACTGGAGGAAAAAAAAAGATGTCTTATCCATTTAGATATATTATAAACTATTTTTGTTCTAGCTAAAATGCACATTATTAAATAAATAAATGGCAATTAGTGTTTGGAATCATAAACCTGGAAAACAAATACCCTAATGCCAAAACAACTAAAATAATTATAATCCACATAACCTGAATCTTCAATTAACCATACCCACAAATAATTCTTCATTTTTTGCAGAAATTAACAAATTTTAAAGTATGCTGATTACAGAGGTTCATCCATAAACCACTCCCAGAGGAATAGTTAGAATAATAAGGATCCAGCCCATTGTTTGCACCTTCTAAAGCCCCATCAATAGTATTAGGCAATGACAATTTACATTTACATGATTTCCCAGGAATATTCAAACATATCATACAACTGCCCCTCCCCCGGGGGCAAATTACATGTAATAATTTTGAGGGCCAGCTTTATGTAAAGGTAAATTGCAAGAGTAGTGCTATTTATCATATCCAACAACTAGCTTATTATTGAAATTTTAGTCATAACTTTCCACTTTAGCCTCATTACTACTTAAAATGCAACTAAGAGTTAGGGTAGTTAACAATTAAAAACATATTGCTTGGCATAAATAACTTTCCTAAAGATAGCTTTTAATAATCAGAGATAAAGTTGAGGGAGTATGAAAAGTTGAAGAATAAAGAAAGGCATGCTCCAACAAGAACTTAGAGTTTGGATTTTGGAAGCACTACATTGGGATGTGAGGCCTGAATTTCAACTAAATATTCTGACACATATCATAAGAAAACTACAACCACTGAATTATGCACATATAGCATCTAAACAACATTAAGAACCAATGATGTTTATGAAATTTTACTACTAAGACTGTTTCTATTTATCTGTGTAATTTAGTGTTTTATGCCATAAAAGAAATGCATGCTAAGTAACATATTTAAACAACAGAAATAATAAAACAATCACCTACAATTCCATCATTCAAATTACAATTACTATTAGTATACTCTTTATATATTTATTTTCAATATTTCCTTTACATTATTTTAATCAAAGTTTATTGGGGTGACAATTGTTAATAAAGTTACGTATATTAAAGTTGTACAATTCTGTAATACATTATCAATATATCACATTGGTTTTCAACATCAAGAGTCAGTTCCCTTTACATCACCATATACTTTATCCCCTTTAGCTCATCTACTACCGTCTACACCCCTTACACTCTGGTAACCGTTAAACTATTATCTGTGTCTATGAGTTTTTGTTTCTTCATTTGTTTGTCTTGTTCTTTTGTTGTTTTCAGTTTTATATACAACATATCAGGGAAATCATATGGTACTCTACTTTCTCTGACTGACATATTTCACTTAGTATTATAATCTCAAGAACTATCCATGTTGCCACAAATAGTACTATTTCATTTTTTTTATGGCAGAATAGTATCCACTGTGTATATATACCACAACTTCTTCATCCATTCATCTATCGAAGGACACTTTTGTTGTTTCTACATCTTGGCCACCGTAAATAAAGCTGCAATGAACATTACAGCACATATGTCATTATGGATAAATGTTTTCAGATGTTTTGGGTAGATAGCCAGGAAAGGGATTGCTGAGTCACATGGTAATTCTATTACTAATTTTTTTGAGGAAAATCCACACTGCCTTTCATAGCAACTACCAATCTGCATTCCCACCAATAGTGTATGAGGGTTCCTTTTTCTCCACAGCCTCTCCAACACTTGTTACTATTTGTCTTGTTGATGATAGCCATTGTAACTTGTGTAAGGTAATACCTCATTGTGGTTTTTATTTGCATTTCTCTGATGATTAGTGATGTTGAGCATTTTTCATATGTCTCTTCAGGAGCATTATCTATTTTTTAAAAAATTGGAGTGTTTCTTTTTTGTTGTTGAGTTGTATAATTTCCTTATGTATTTTGGATATTAGCCCCCTATCAGAAGCATTGTTTGCAAAAATCTTCTCACATTCCATTGGTTGCCTCTTTATTTTGTCGATGGTTTCTTTTGCTGTGCAGAAGCTTTTTAGTTTGATGTATTCCTATTCATTTATTTCAGCTTTTACTTCCCTTGCCTTTGGAGTCAAATTCATAAAACGCTCTTTGAACCAAAGGTTCATTAGTTTAGTACCTACGCTTTCTTCTATGCAGTTTATTGTTTCAAGTCTTATATTTAGGTCTCTGATCCATTTTGAGTTAATTTTGGTACAGGTGACAGCAGTCTAGTTTCATCCTTTTTTAATTAATTTCAGGTGCACAAGACAAAGTAATACTTAGACGTTTATCATTTATATACCTCACAATGTGTGAATTCCCCTCCCCCATCCACTATCCCTCTGACATCGCACATATGTCTTTCCAATTCTCTGATCACCATTTATTGAAGAGGCTGTCTTCTCTCCAGTGTATGTTTTCCACTTCTTTGTCAAAAATCATCTGTCAGTTTTTATGTGGGTTTATTTCTGAGTTCTCAATTGTATCCCATTGGTCTGTGTGCCTGTTTTTCTGTCAGTACCATACTGTTTTTTTTATTTTATTTTAATTTATTAGTTGTAGGTGTACAAGACAAGGTAATACTTAGACGTTCATCATTTATATCCCTCACACTGTGAACCCCCCTCCCCCCATCCACTATCCCTCTAACCTCGCACCGAGCAATCACATTATATATATAAAATATAGTTGGCATTCATTAATGTTTAGCTTCTGGTGTAGAGTGCCACGATCAGGCATCTACAATATCCCTGAGGTGGTCTCCCAAATAGGACACATGTCCATCAGATACCCAACAAAATCTTTACAACATTATTGAATATGTTCCCCAAATTAATTTTCAAAAAACCCTGAGGCCATCTTGTGATTACCAGCTGCTTCCTAATCCCTTCACCTTTCCCCGTATCCCCACCCCCCCACCCATCCAACAACTCTCGTTTTTTTCTTTTTGTCCCCAAAACTGTTTCTGATTAGTTCATTCACTTATTCTTTTCTTTAGATTCCGCATATAAGTGAGATCATATGGTACTTGTCTTTCTCTTTCTGACTTATTTCACTTAACATAATGTTCTCTAGATCCATCCATGTTGCTGCAAATGATAAGATTTCTTTTTTCTTTATGGCTGCATAATGCTCCATGTATAAATGTACCACAGCTTCTTAATCCAGTCATCTACTGATGGGCATTTCGGTTGTTTCCATATCTTGGCTATTGTGTAAAGTGCTGCAATAAACATAGGAGTGCATACAGATTTTTGAATTGGTGTTTTGGATTTCTCCGGGTAGATGCCTAGGAGTGGAATTACTGGATCATAGGGTAGTTCCATTTTCAGATTTCTGAGATATCCCCATATTTATAAGGGACCATAAAAGACCCCGGATAGCCTCAGCAATCTTGAGAAATAAGAACAAAGTGGGAGGTATAATGATACCTGATTTCAAACTATACTACAAGGCTACAGTAATCAAAACAGCATGGTACTGGCATAAAAATAGACACATAGATCAATGGAACAGAATAGAGAGTCCAGAAGTAAATCCATGCCTATATGCCCATCTAATCTACGGCAATGGAAGCAAGAATGTACGATTGAGTAAAGACAGCCTGTTCAATAAGTGGTGTTGGGAAACCTGGACAGACACATGCAAGAAAATGCAGCTGGACCACCTCCTTACACCATATACAAAAATAAATTCAAAATGGCTTAAAGACTTAAATGTAAGATCTGAAACCATACAATATCTAGAAGAAATTATAGGAAGAAACTTCATGGACATTACCCGGAGTAAGATTTTCACTGATATATCCCCTCGCGCGTGGCAAGTAAGAGAAAAATAAACATGTGGGATTACATGAAACTAAAAAGTTTTTTCACAGCAAAGGAAACCATCAATAAAACAAAAAGGGATCCTACTGAATGGGAAAAGATATTTGCCAATGATATGTCTGATAAGGGATTAATATCACAAATCTATAAAAAACTCACTCAACTCAACTCCAAAAAACAAACAACGCCATTAAAAAATGGGCAGTGGACTTGAGGAGACATTTTTCTAAAAAGGACATACAGAAGGCAAGAAGACATATGAAGAAATGCTCAACCTCACTAACCATCAGAGAAATGCAAATAAGAACCACAATGAGATACCACCTCACTCCAGTCAAAATGGCTATCATCAATAAATCAACAAACAACAAATGCTGGCGTGGATGTGGAGAATACCATACTGTTTTGATTATTGTTCATCTGAAATACAAATTTAAGTCAGGGAGTATGATGCATCCAGCATTGTTCTTTTTTCTTGGGATTGCTTTGGCCATTCGGGGTATTTTGTTGTTCCATAGAAATCTGATGATTTTTTGTTGTTGTTCTTGTTGTTCTAAACCTTTAAAAAAGGACATTGGGATTTTGATGTGAATTGCATTAAATCTCCATATTGCTTTGGGTAATATGGACATTTTAAGTAATTTGACTCTTCCAATCCATGCACATGGAATGTCTTTCCATTTCTTTGTATATTGTTCAATTTATTTTAAAAATGTCATACAGTTTTAAATATATAGGTCTTTCACATCCTTGGTTAAGTTTCTTCCTAATTATTTTATTCTTCTTGTCGCAATTGCAAAAGGAATTGTGTTTTACTTCTTTTTAATCTATTTTTTTTTCTGAGATTTCATTGTTAGTATATAGGAATGCAATGGACTTTTGTACATTGATATTGTAGCTGGCAAATATACTGTATTCATTTACTGTTTTGAATAGCTTATTGGTGGAGCCTGTAGGGATTTCTATATATAACATCAGATCATCTCCAAAACATGATACTTTAACTCCTTCATTCCCAATTTGGATGCCTTTTATTTCTTTTTCTTGCTTGGTTGCTCTGGCTGGGACTTCCAATACTATGTTGAGAAGCTTTGGTGATAGGGGACTGTAGTGTTACGGATAGTGATAGGGATAGTGCCCTGTAGTGTTCTTGAATATAGAGCAAATGATCTCAGTTTCTCACCATTAACTATGATATTAGCTGAGGGTTTGTCATATATACCCTTTATTATGTTAAGGTATTTTCCTTCTCTACATATTTTATTAAGTGTTTTAATCATAAATGAATGTTGTATCTTGTCAAATGATTTTTCTGCATCTATTGATATATTCATATAATTTTTGTCCTTCATTTTGTGCATGTGGTGTATCACATTGATCAATTTACATATATTGAACCATCCTTGTGCCCCTGGGATAAACCCCACTTGGTAGTGATGTATAATCTTTTTAATGCATTGTTACATTCGATTTGCTAGAATTTTGTTTAGGTATTTTGCATCTGTAGTCATCAGAGATATTGGTCTGTAATTTTCTTTATTGTGTGTTACCCTTTCCAGGTTTTGTTATCAGACTAATGTTGGACTCCTAAAACTGGTAATCAGTCTGTCTAGATTTTGCAGTTCTTCATGATTCAGCCTATGATGGCCTTCTGTTTCTAAGAACTTTTCCATTTCTTGTAGGTTACTGAATTTGGTGGCATATAGTCCTTCATAGTATTCTTGGATGATCCTTTGTATTTCTGTAGAATTTGTGATTACTTCCCCATTTGCATGTTTGATTTTGTTTATCTGTGTCTTTTCTCTTTTTTATCTTAGTGAGTCTACCCAAGGGTTTGCCAATTTTATTAATATTTTAAAAGAACAAGCTCTTTGTCACATTATTTTTCTCTATTGTTTTTTTGTTCTCTGTTTCATTTAGTTCTGCTCTGATTTTTATTTCTTCCTTCCTTCTGCTGACTTTGGGTATAATTTGTTCTTCATTTTCTAGTACCTTAGGTTGTAATATGAGATTACTTATTGGGGATTTTTCTTTTCTTTTCTTTTCTTTTCTTTTCTTTTCTTTTCTTTTCTTTTCTTTTCTTTTCTTTTCTTTTCTTTTCTTTTCTTTCCTTTTTTTTTTGAGATAGGCCTGTATTGCTATAAATTTCACTATTAAATCTGCTTTAGATGCATCCCCCAAATTTTGGTAGCGTGTATTTTTATTCTCATTCATTTTATGTATCTTTTGATCTCTTCTCTTATTTCTTCTTGACCCAGTTCTTTAAAAGTGTGTTGTTTAATTTCTACATATTTGTGGTTTTTCCTGCTTTCTTTTCTGTAGGTGATATCTAATCTCAAATGCTTGTGGTCAGAAACTACACTTGGTATGATTTCAATCTTCGGAAATTTGCTGAGGCTAGATTTATGTCCCAAAGTGTGGTCTGTCCTTGAAAATGATCCTTGTACACTAGAAAAGAATATATAGTCTGGTGTTATAGGATGAAGTGTTCTACAGATGTCAGTTATGTCCATTTCATCTAATGTGTCATTTAGGGCTGCTATTTCGTTTTTTATTTTCTGTTTGGATCATCTATCCATAGATGTCAATAATGTATTTATGTCTCCTATTATATTTGTGTCTTGCTCAATTTCCCCCTTTTGTTCTGTTAGTAGTTGCTTTGTATATTTTGCACCTACCTGATTGGGGCTTTAATATTGATGACCATTATGTCTTCGTGTTGTGTACTCAACTGTATCATTATGAAATGTCCATCTTTGTCTCCTGCAACCTTCTATATCCTGAAGTCTGTTTCTTTTGATATCAGTATAGCTACATCTGATTTTGTCTGGATACCATTTACTTTCTTGCAGTATTATTTTCCACCTTACACTTTGAGTCTATATTTATCCTTGTAGCTGAGATGTGTCTTTTGCAAGCAGCATATGGTTGAGTTTACTTTTTTTTTTATCCCATCCACTACTCTGTGCCTTTTTTTTCTGAGTTCGGTCTATTTACATTTAAGGTGATTATTGACATATGAGGGTTTCCTGTAATTGTATCTTCGCTTTTCTCATAGGACTGTCTCTCCATTATTTCTTTGCCTTTTTGTTGCTGTCTATTATTTCAGTGTGGTGGTATTCTATGATTTTTTTCTCTCTCTCCCTTCTTTTATGATATTATATACTGTGTTTCCCTGAAAATAACAAATAGATGGACAATTAGCTCCAACACATCTTTTGGATAAAGAATTAATATAGGATGCAGTCATATTTTAATATAATATGAGACCATATATTTATAATATAATATAATATAATACCAGGTCTTATATTAATTTTTGCTCAAAAAGACTGATCGAGTTAATTTTCCAGGTAGGTCTTATTTTCGGGGAAACACAGAATTATCCCTATTTATGCTCTGATTTGATTTCTGCACTGCAGTACTAACTTGTCTTTTTCCTCTTTTCTTGAAGTTCTTTTTTTCTTCTTCTTTACCCTGTATGTTATACTTATGTGTATATTGTCTTATTTGATGTAGGGGTTGCAACTTCCTGCTTCTGTCTGTCTTTTCCTAGTACTGTTCATGGTTTTGTACACTTTGTTTTTTTTGTTTCAGGTCGAATACCCTCCTGCAGTATTTCTTGTAACTCAGGTTGTCTTTTAGAAAATTGCAACAGCTTTTCTATGTCCAGAAAGGTCTTTATTCCCCCTTCATATCTGAAGGATATCTTTGCTGCATATATTATTCTTGGCTCATAACTTCTCTCTATTAATAATTTCAATATTTGAGTCCACTCCCTCCTGGCTTGTAGAGATGCTGCAGAAAAATCTGAGGATAACCTAATGGATTCTCCTTTGTAGGTTACCATCTTCTTTTCCTTGGCTGTCTTGAGGATTTTTGTTGTTGTTGTTGTTCTTAATTTTTGGCAGCTTCAATACAATCTGCCTTTGAGAAGGCCTGTTGTGATTGAGGTAATTAGGTGTTCTAGTTGCTTTTTGGATTGAAGGATCCAGTTCTTTCCACAAGTTTGGGAAGTTCTCATCAAGTATTTGTCTGAATATACTCGCTATTCCTTTCACCCATTCTCTACCTTCTGGTATGACCATTATTCTTATATGGCGTTTTCTGATGAAGTCAGAAAGTTCTTGTAGAGTTCTTTCATTTCTAAAGTCTCTCTCTTCATCGATGCATGTCATTTCTGTATTCTGTCTTCGAGGTCACTGATTCTTTCCTCCATCTGGTAACTCTATTAGCAGATGCTGGCAATATCATTCTTCATTTCTTGTACTGAGTACTTAGTCTACAGAAATTCTATTTGTTGTTTTTTTTTTTAATTTCAATCTCTTGGTTGGGGAAAAAATGGCGGCATGAGGTGAGCCTCTGTAACGCTCCCCTGGAATTTACAATGAATCAGACAACTATAACTCCACCAAGGACTCCCTGCACAGCAGACAGGCAAGACGAAGAGGCCCACTACTGAAATCACCTCCAGGTGGGTGAATCATGCGAGTGGGGGAGGAGGGAGAGGAGAAGTGCAAAGACGGAGCCGCACGGGCACAGGACGCAGACCTAGCACAGTGCTCCGAGCTAGCTGCTCCTGGACTACCGCAGCTGCGGGAGAAGGTAGGACTCGGATTTCTACGGCTCCGCTTACGGCCCACAGGGATGAGGGAGCAGCATATAAAACAGCTGAACCCAATGCTCATGTCAGAGACCACACGGAGCAAAGAGTGAGGGAAAAGGGCTGAAATCGGTGGTTTAAGCCCTCACTGCTGAGAGGAGAACGGAAGCCTTAGGCACGGAGACTACCCGCCCCCTCTCTACCCTCCCAGAGCTCGCCCCGCCACCACCTGCCCAGTGCTAGAAGCAATAAAGTACCAATGTCAGATCAAAGGACAGAGAACAGTGTTCTCTGCTCTGAGAACAGTGGACCCCAGACAAAGATTCGCAGCTCAAATATTTCCGGCAAAGGGAAGGGAGCTGTGGAAGCAGGATTGGCTGTGGTGCTGGTAACCGACATTGCTCTGGGCCACCTCTCATAACTCACACCACCCCTGGCCCCACCTATGTGGGCGGATCCCTGCAGGAGTAAACAGAACTGCTGAAACATACTGGCTCTGAATCTGGTGAAGAAAGAGCTTTGGAACTTCAAAAGGTCTTCGCATAACTATCAACCTTTTGCAGAAGCCACTCCTGTAGATGTCTAGGAAGAGAAATAGTAAATCAGTGATTGCCAGGAATAAACAATGCAGCAAGATAGCTCAGAAAGAAAGTGAAAATTCTCCAGAAAAGGAACTTAGAGATATGGAAATATGTGATTTAAATGACAGAGAATTCAAGATTGCAATTCTGAAAGAAAAACTGTATGCGATGCAAGAAAACGCAGAAAGGCAGTTTAATGAATTCAGAAACAACGAAAGAACACCATGAGCATTTTATAAAAGAGATTGAAATTTTGAAAAAGAACCAAATAGAATTTCTGGGGATTAAGAACTCAATAGAAGAAATTAACCATAAAATATCCAGCTTATGTAGTAGAGTTGACCAGATGGAGGAAAGAATCAGTAAAATTGAAGATAGAAACCTGGAATTTACACAGATGGAAGAAGAAAGAGACTTGAGATTTAAAAGAAATGAAAGAACTCTACAAGAACTTTTTTACTCCATCAGAAAGAGCAATATAAGAATAATGGGCATACCAGAAGGAGAAGAAAGAGAAAAGGAAACAGAGAATATATTCAAACATATCGTCGATGAGGACGTCCCAAACTTGTAGACAGAACTGGATCCTCGAATCCAAGAAGCAAATAGAACACCTAATTACCTCAATCCCAACAGACCTTCACCACGGCACATTGTATTGAAGCTGTCTAAGTCAATGACAAAGAAAGAATCCTCAAGACAGCCACAGAAAAGAAGACGGTAACTTACAAAGAAAGCACATTAGATTATCATCAGATTTTTCAGCAGAAAGTCTACAAGCTAGGAGGGAATGGAACCAAATATTCAAACTATTGAAAGAGAGAAATCATGAGCCAAGAATAATATATCTAGCAAAGATCTCCTTTAGATATGAAGGAGGAATAAAGACTTTTCCAGACAGCCAGAAGCTGAGGGAATTTTCTAATACACGACCTGCACTACAAGAAATACTAAAGGAGGCTATTAGATCACCATCAACAGGGACAAATTGTGGCAACCAAAACATAAAAAGGGGAGAGTAAAGGCCTGAACTGGAATATGGGAATGGAGAAAGTAAGCGTGCTGAAGAAACTGGAATACTCAAAATATCAAACTTTCTTTTACATAAACTGAAGAGTAATCACACAAAAAACATCCAGATCTGAAATATATACAGTAATAAAAGAAGAAACAGAGGGAAACATCATAGAATACTACCACAAGCAAATAATAGACAACAATAAAAAGGCAAATAAACAATGGAGACACAGCCTTACCAGAAAACTAAAGATAGAATCACAGGAAATCCTCACATATCAATAATCACCCTAAATGTAAATTGACTGAGCTCACCAATAAAGAGACACAGGGTAGGAAATTGGATCAAAAAACTCAACCCAACGATATGCTGTCTACAAGAGACACATCTCAGCTATAAGGACAAGCATAGACTCAAGTGAAAGGGTGGAAATTGACACGCCAAGCAAATGGTACCCAGAGGAAATCAGGTGTAGCCATAATGATTTCTGATGAAATAGACTTCAGAGTGAAAAAGATAACAAGAGACAAAAATGGACATTTCATAATGGTAAAGGGGACTATACAACAAGAAGACATAACAATCATCAATATTTATGCCCCCAATCAGGGAGAACCAAAATATACCAAGCAACTACTAACAGAACTAAAGGGAGAAATTGACCAAAACACAATTATACTAGGGGAATTAAATACATCATTGACAACTATGGATAGATCATCCTAACAGAAGATAAATAATGAAGTAGCAGCCCTAACTGACACATAAGATGAAATGGACATCATTGACATATGTAGAGCACTTCGTCCTAAAACATCAGAGTATACATTCTTTTTTACTCTACATGGAACATTCTCAAGGATAGACCATATATTGGGACATAAAATCAGCCTCAGCAAATTTAAGAAGATTGAAATCATACCAAGCATATTCTCTGATCCCAAGGCTTTGAAAGTGCATATCAACTGCAAAAAGAAAGCAGGAAAAAACACAAATATATGGAGATTAAACAACATACTTTAAAAGAACGACTAGGTAAAAGAATAAATTACAGGAGATATCAAAAGATACATAGAAACAAATGACAATGAAAAAAATCCTACCAAAATTTTTGGGATTCAGCGAAAGCAGTGTTAAGAGGGAAATTTATATCCTTACAGGCCTATCTCAAGAAACAAGAAAAATCCCAAATAAATAACCTAATCTTACACCTTAAAGAACTAGACAAAGAAGAACAAGCAAAACCCAAGTTCAGCAGATAAAAGGAGATAACAAAAATCAGAGCAGAACTAAATGAAATGGAGAACAAAAAGACAATAGAAAAAATTATTGTGACAAAGAGCTGGTTCTTTGAAAAGATTGAAAAGAATGACAAACCGTTGGCTATATTCACTAAGATAAAAAAGAGAAGACACTAATTCACAAAATCAGAAATGAAAAAGGGGATGTTATCACGGAAAACACAGAAATACAAAGGATTATCCAAGAATACTATGAAGGACTATATGCCACCAAATTCAATAACCTAGAAGAAATGGACAAGTCCTTAGAAACATATAGCCTTCCAAGGCTCAATCATAAAGAACTGGAAAATCTAAACAGGCAGATCACCAGTAAAGAAATTGAATCAGTCATCAAAAACCTTCCCAAAATCAAAAGTCCTGGACCGGATGGCTTCACTAGTGAATTCTACCAAACCTTCAAAGAGGATCTAATACCAATCCTGCTCAAACTCTTCCAAAAAATTGAAGAAGAGTCAGTACTCCCTAACTCATTTTATGAGGCCAACATTACCCTGATACCAAAACCTGGTAAGGAAAACACAAAAAAAGAATACTACAGACCAATATCTCTGATTAATACAGCTGCTAAAATGCTAAACAAAATTCTAGAAAATTGAATACAACAATGCATTAAAAAGATTATTCATCACGACCAAGTGGGGTTCATCCAGGGGCACAAGGACGGTTCAACATTCGCAAATCCATCAATGTGATATATCACATAAACAAAATAAAGGACAAAAATCATATGATTCTATCAATTGATGCAGAAAAAGCATTTGATAAGATAAAACTTCCATTTATGATTAAAACACTTAATAAAATTGGTATAGAAGGACATCCCTCAACATAATATAGGCCATATATGACAAGCCCTCAGCTAATCTCATAATTAATGGTGAAAAGCTGAAGCTTTTTCTCTAAGTTCAGGAACACGACAAGATTTTCCCCTATCACCTCTGCTTCTCAACATAGTGTTGGAAGTCCTTCCCAGAGCAATCAGGCAAGAGAAAGAAATACAAGGCATCCAAATTGGGAATGAAGAAGTTAAATTATCACTCTTTGCAGATGACGTGATGCTATATATAGAAAACCCTAAAGACTCCACCAAAAAGCTATGAAAAACAATCAATGAATACAGTAAAGTTGCTGGCTACAAAAATCAACGTACAAAAGTCCATTGCTTTCCTATCTACCAACAATGAAATCTCAGAAAAAGAAATAGGAAAAACAATTCCTTTTGCAATTGCAGCAAAAAGAATAAAATACCTAGGAATAAACTTAACCAAGGATGTGAAGGATTTATATGCTGAAAACTATAAGACATTTTTGAAAGAAATTGTAGAAGACACAAAGAAATGGAAAGACATTCCGTGCCCATGGATTGGAAGAACCAACATAGTTAAAATGTCCATATAACCCAAAGCCATATACAGATTTAATGCAATCCCCATCAAAATCCCAATGGCATTTTTTAAAGAAATAGAACAAACAATCATCAGATTTGTTTGGAACCACAAAACACTCCGAATAGCCAAAGCAATATTAAAAAAAGAACACACTGGAGGTATCACACTCCCTGATTTTTGCTTGTAGTACAGGGCTACAATAATAGAAAAAGCATGATATTGGCGGAAAGATAGACACATAGACCAATAGAATAGAATTGAGAACCCAGAAATAAAACCACATAAATATGGAAAGATAATTTTTGACAAAGAAGCTAAAAACATACAATGGAGGAAAGACAGCCTCTTCAATAAATAGTGCTGGCAGAATTGGATAGCTACGTGCAAAAGAATGAAATTGGACTGTTATCTGTCACCATGTACCAAAATTATTTCAAAATGGATCAAAGACTTGCAAAAGACCTGACACATTAAACAGCATTGAAGAAAACATAGGTACTAAACTTATGGACCTTGGGTTGAAAGAGCATTTTATGTTTTGACTCCAAAGACAATGGAAGTAAAAACTAAAATAAATAAATGGGATTAGTTAAACTGAAAAGCTTCTGCACAGCAAAAGAAAGTATTGACAAAATAATGAGGCGACCAACTGAATGGGAGAAGATTTTTGCAAACAGTGTCTCTGATAAGGGGCTAATATCCAAAATATACAAGGAACTCATGAAACTCAATGACAAAAAAACAAACAACCGAATTGAAAAATGGACAGAGGACCTGAAGAGACATTTCTCCAGAGGATATACAAATGGCAAATAGACATATAAAAAAATGCTAAACATCGCTAATCATCAGAGAAATGCAAATGAAAACCACAATGATATATCACCTCACCCCAGTCAGAATGGCTAACATCAACAAGACAAATAGTAACAAATGTTGGAGAGGCTGTGGAGCAAAAAGGAACCCTCATACACTGTTGGTGGGAATGCAGACTGGTGCAGCCGCTATGGAAGGTAGTGTGGAGGTTCCTCAAATAATTACGAATAGAATTACCATATGACCCAGCAATCCCTCTCTTGGGTGTCTACCCAAAAAATCTGAAAACATTTATACATATAGACATGTGTGCACCAATGTTCATTGCAGCTTTGTTTACAGTGGCCAAGACATGGAAACAACCAAAATGTCCTTCGATAGATGAATGGATAAAGAAGTTGTGGTATATACACACAATGGAATACTATTCCGCGTTAAGGAAAGATGATATAGGAGCATTTGTGACAACATGGATGGATCTTGAGAGTATAATGCTAAATGAAATAAGTCAGACAGAAAAAGCAGAGAACCCTATGATTTCACTGATATGTGGTATATAAACCAAAAACAACAAAAGAACAAGACAAACAAATGAGAAAGAAAAACTCATAGACACAGACAATAATTTAGTGGTTACCAGAGGGTAAGGGGGTGGGGGGTGGGTGATGAGGGTAAGGGGGATCAAATATATGGTGATGGAAGGAGAACTGACTCTGGGTGGTGAACACACAATGGGATTTATAGATGATGTAATACAGAATTGTACACCTGAAATCTATGTAAATTTACTAATAATTGTCACCCTAATAAATTTAATAAGAAAATTCAATCTCTTTGGTAAAATGTTCGTTTTGTCTTTTGATTAGTTTTCTGTGTTCATTAAACTTCCTGTCTGTGTTTTTTGCATCTCATTGAGTATTTTCAGAATTGCAATCTTGAATTTTTTATCATTTAAGTCACATGTTTCCAGGTCTTTATTTTCATTTTCTGGAGACTTCTCATTTTCTTTCTGAGCTTCCTTGTTACTTTGGTTATTCATGGCAGTTAGTGAATTATTATTTCTCTTCCTGTCATGTACAGGAGTGGGTTCTGCAACAGGTTGATAGGAAGAGGTCTTTCCTTTGTTTTCCCGTCGGTGTTGATAGAATGCTTTATTCTGTTTCCAATGTAGCCTTTTATTCTTTCTCATGCTACATTGTTATATTTTCTCTGCAGTGTTCTCATCTCACACAATGGGGGGGGATACCCTATAAGGTGGACTTCTCCTGTGGTTGTAGGTTGCCTGGGTCTCAGGGCACCACCTCTGTTGAAGAACATGAAAAACTTCTGAAGTTTCAAAGCTCTTCCCGCACCAGATTAAGGGCCTGTGTGTTTCAGAAGCTCTCTTTACCTCTCCAGGGATCTGCTCAGCTAGATGGGGCCATTGATGGGGTGGGTTGTGAGAGGTGTCTGTGAAGCAAAGGCAGTGACCACCAGCTCATCCTGTCCTGCACTCAGGGCTCCATCCCCTTTGCCAATTCGGCTGTGAACCAATTGGTCTGTGAGTCCATGGTTGCAGGCTGCATTTCTCGGAACTGCAAATATTCTGTTCTTTTGGTCTGATACTGCTACTGTTGCTTCTAGCACTGTGCAGGTGGGGGTGGGGCAAACTCTGGGAGGGTGGGGGATCAGCTAGGCTTTGTGCCTATGCCTTTTATCCTCTCCTTGTTAGTGAGGGCTTGAACTGCCGTTTTCATGCTTCTTTTCTCAGTCTTTGTTCCCAGGTCTCTGTCGTGAGCTTTGTGTTCAGCTGCGTTATATGCTGATCACTCAGGCAATACTTTGGGCCATGAGGGGTGTGCTAGCAGTTTGAATTCTTCCCTCTCCCATGGCTGTGGTAGCTCTAGAATGCAGAGAGCCTGAAGCTCCAAACTAGGTCTGCGTCTCTGCACTTCCTCCTTCCCTCCTCCTCTGTTCACCCAATTTGTCCATCTTTAGATGATTGCTGTTGTGTGTCTCTTAGTCTTACCTGTCTGCTGCTCAGGGAGTCCTTTGTGGAATTATAGTTGTTCAATTTGTTGTAAATTCCAGGGAGGATTTCAAGAGGCTCACCTCACTCTGCCATTTCCATGATGTCACCCAAAACAACATCTAAATCACAGTGCCTGACATATATACATGTTAATGTCAGTTAACATTTGTCCTCTCCTGAACATGATTGACAATTCCTTTTGTCCATCTCTGAGTCTACTACTGAGCATGTATGTACTTGAACAAATTATCAAAAATAATTGTAATGAGTTTATATCTCTAATTAAAATTAATATAAAATTGGAAAATGCATTTTAAATATGTAGTAGATAAGATAGTTATATGAAATTAATTTATTTTCTGATGGTGTGTAATATATAAAAGCTTCAATAAGAAATGAAAGACTACATTTTATTCCCCATTCAAATGAGGACTTTATGTTATAAGTTGAAAATTTTAGAATTGTTAAAAGTCATGATTTCCAAGGCAAATACCAATTTTGTTAATTAATCTTTGCAACATGGACTGAATTGGCACTAAACTTGTAAAAATTATAGCAATTTTGGCATATGAAATCTGATAATGAAGTTTGTGAACTCATCCTAGAAAAACTGCTATATACCTCATTGCTGAATATCACTATGGTCACCTTTAAAATAGTTCCCTTGGGAAGCTATGCACCAACACCAGTGCCTAGTCCATCCTTCAAAGCAATTTTGGAACTCTTTTTCTGGAATGGCCATCAGAGCTGTTATCATATTATCACCCTTGATGTCCTGAATGTCATCAAAATGTCTTCCTTTCAATATTTCCTTTATCTTCAGGTAAAGGTAGAAGTCATTGGGGGCCAGATCAGATGAATAGGGAGGGTGTCCCAATACAGTTATTTGTTTAATGGCTAAAACTCCCTCATATGTCCCGACCTGCAGGATCGACAACGGAAGACCTGGGGGAGAAATGGGGGCTCGGGGGGACAGGGGTACGCGAGAAATGGAGACAAGACAGGAATCTGATCAAGTCTCTCTTTATTGAAGGTAACAGCTTGTATATATAGATTTAGGCACATCAAAGAAACTCCTGGTCTCCCAATATGGGGACCGACCAATCAGAGGTTACTTCGTCATGGCGGGCTGTTTGAGAAATCGAAACTTAACCACTAAATTATTGTCTGTGTCTATGAGTTTTTGTTTCTCATTTGTTTGTCTTGTTCTTTTTGGTTTATATACCACATATCAGTGAAATCATAGGGTTCTCTGCTTTTTCTGTCTGACTTGTTTCACTTAGCATTATTCTCTCGAGATCCATCCATGTTGTCACAAATGAGAAAGAAAAACTCATAGACACAGACAATAATTTAGTGGTTACCAGAGGGTAAGGGGGTGGGGGGTGGGTGATGAGGGTAAAGGGGATCAAATATATGGTGATGGAAGGAGAACTGACTCTGGGTGGTGAACACACAATGGGATTTATAGACGATGTAATACAGAATTGTACACCTGAAATCTATGTAAATTTACTAACAATTGTCACGCCAATAAAATTAATTAAAAAAAAAAAAAAAGAAATCGAAACTTAAACTTAAACAATAGAATCGAAACTTTAAGCGTGGCCCAGGGGCAGCCAGGTGCAGACAAGCCCGGGCATGTCTGGGCGGGTCCGGGCAGGCCGGCCCCGGACACTCATAGACAATGCTGTGTGAGCTGGTGCATTGTTGTGATGTAACAGCCATGAATTTCTGGCAAAAAGTTCAGGTCATCTAACTTTTTCATGCAGCCTATTCAGAACTTCAAAATAGTAAACTTGGTTAACTATTTGTCCAGTTGGTACAAATTCATAACGAATAATCCCTCTTATTTCAAAAAAGGTTAGCAACATAGTTGAAACAAGTGCACGAACAAAATTGTCAGTTTTTCATATGGTAAAAAATGTGATGGGACAATAGACAATGGAATTCTGTAATTATAATGTGATTGCTTTTTATAGACAACTTCATTTTTTAAAAAAAATACTGTTATTATTTTAAGGAAATAGAAAAAAAAAGGATGAAATATAAGTCAAAGGAAGATTATTAGAGATATGAGGGCTTTTTCCCTTAGTTTTATTTCAATAATTGATTAAGTATGGAAAGGTGTGAATAACTGTGCCAAAGTTGATTTTTGGGAAAAATAGCCACAAGGAAACAATTTCTGGAGAGCTTCATGAAACAATGCAAGTGGATAAATCATGGGAGATGTTGATTCAGTACCACACAATTTCTCTCAAAGTAAAAAATACTTTTATTCAATGAGGCTAGTATTTTCCAACAAATTGGGCTAATGAGGCAGCTGTGGAAAATTTGGGGCAAGAGAGAAAAGTGCCAGCAATGACTTTGGGATCAGTGATATTGTTTCTGTAACCAGAACAGGAGCTGGAGCATACAGTGAATATTATAGTGTAAATTGTACTCCAGAGAGAAAAACGACTATAAGAAATAATACACCAATTGCAGCTGTCATATAGACTGACACCTTGGTAACACATACTGTAATAAAAAGATATTTGTATGAAGACAAAGCAAACAAATAGAAAGGCATTGTTAGGAGAAACTCTACAATTTGTATACACATAGTAGGAGATACACTATAGGGGATTTCGGACATCTGCATCACAGATATTCATTTTGTGGGAATAATCATGTTTAAAAAAACAATATTTTGATCAAATGCTTTCTATTATTAAACAGATATCTCCTATATGATTATGATAGATTGATTTTCCATTTCCTTTTATAAATGGAAATTATTTACTAACACATCATTTTATCTGAGCAAAGTTTCTGTGCTTTTGAAAACATCTATCTATAAATACTAGCTTATCAAATCTACAATATAATTATGGGAAATGTCTATTGGATTTGCTATACTACAAATTTTAACAGTTAAAATAATACATTGATGCTTAAAACCTCATTAAGAAGTAATTTGCTTCCCAAGCTCCCATGCACAGTAATTTATACTGCAGTATTTTTATTGTAGAAAATATTTGCAAAAACTCTCACTGAATAAATAAATTGATACATGGTTATACTGTAGAATTCTGTACTGTTTGATGTGAAAATGAATTAACCAGAGTTTCATTTTTGCACATGATTCAGCTGACAAAAACAAAGCATTGAGTGAGAATATCATTTCAAGAGGAATTCACAGATTATAATTTTCTAGTTCTTACTAATCACGAACTGTATACCCTGACCAATGCTAAGGACTTTAAATACAAATCTTACTCAATTATCATCTTATTAGCACTATTTACAAATGATGAAATTGAGGTACAGCAACTTGCCTGAGGTCACACAGCTGCTAAATTGTGGAGCCAGGACTTGAACCTAGATGGTATGACGCCATCTGTAGAACCAAACCAGTATAGAAGCAAAGGAACGTTAAAACTTATCGCTCCCATCATTTATCACAGAC
Source organism: Rhinolophus hipposideros (assembly GCF_964194185.1). NCBI lineage: Eukaryota > Metazoa > Chordata > Mammalia > Chiroptera > Rhinolophidae > Rhinolophus > Rhinolophus hipposideros. The sequence goes on from NC_138046.1 coordinate 29,560,395, forward strand.
TTTCCTCCATGGGCCACATGAGGCCTCTTCTTTTTATTTATTTATTCATTTTTCTTTATTATTATTATTATTATTTTTTAGTTTCAGGTGTATGAAGCAATGTAATAGTTAGACATTTGAAGCCCTCGTAAAGTTATAAACCATCTCCAAGTTACTATCCCTTTGACATCTTATATATTTGTTATAATACCATCAACTACCATGATTCCCCGAAAATGAGACCTAACCAGATAATCAGCACTAATGCGTCTTTTGGAGCAAAAATTAATATAAGACCCGGTCTTATTTTACTATAAGACCCGGTATTATATTATATTATGTTACATTATATTATATAAGACTCTGTCTATAATAAAATAAAATAAATTAATATAATATAATATAATATAATATAATATAATATAATATAATATAATACTGGGTCTTGTATTAATTTTTGCCCTAAAGGATGAATTAGAGCTGATTTTCCAGCTAGGTCTTATTTTTGGGGAAACACGGTATCTTCCCTATGTTGTGCTCCGCATCCCATGACCTATATATTTAGTTACACTTGACATTCAATATTATTCTACTTCAGCTCTTCAGGTGTATAGTGCATTTGTCAGGCATCTACACCATCTATGACATGGTTCCCTGATATATCTAGTGCCCATGTGGTACCTTAAATGACCTTTACAACATTCTTGATTATATTCCCCATACTGTATTAACTATCAATTTATATTTCTTAATGCCTTCACCTTTTTCACCCTGCCCCCAAACCATTCCCATCTATCACCCTGATAGATTTAGTACCTATCTGACACCAAACCTAGTTATTAAAATACTATTGACTATATTATTTATGCTATAGCCTACATCCCCATGACTACTGTATAACAACCAATTTGTACTTCTTAATTCCCTCCCCTTTCACCCATCCTTAACCCCCTTCCATCTTATAGAAGTCCCTCTAAGATTCGTTGTAATACTGGTTTGGTGATGATAAACAACTTCAGCTTTTCCTTGTCTGGGAAGCTCCTTATCTGTTCTTCAATTCTAAATGACAGCCTTGCAGAATAGAGCAATCTTGGTTGTTTGTTGTTGCTTTTCATCACTTGGAATATTTCCTGCCACTCCTTTTTTGCCTGCAAAGTTTCTTTTGAGAAATCAGCTGACAGTCTCCCTTGTAGGTAACTAACTGCTTTTCTCTTGCTGCTTTTAAGAGTCTCTCTTTGTATTAGGTTAGTGCAAAAGTAATTGTTTGTGTTTTTTGCAATTATTTTTAACCTTTTAAACCACAATTACTTTTGCACCAACCTAATATTTAACCTTTGACATTTTAATTATAATGTGTCTTGGTGTTGGCCTCTTTGGGTTTATCTTGTTTGGGACTCTCTGTCTATTTCCTTCACCAGGATAGGGAAGTTTTCTGTCATTAGTTCTTCAAATGGCTTTTCAAATCCTTGCTCTCTCTCTTCTTCTTCTGGTATCCTTATAATGTGAATGTTGGTCTGCTTGATATTGTCTTAGAGGCCCCTTAAACTCTCCTCAAATTTTTGGATTCTTTTGTTTTTTCTTTTTGCCATTCTGGTTGGGTGTGTTTTGCTACCTTATCTTCTACATCACTGGTTGGATCCTCTGCATTTTTAATCTACTGTTGATTCCCTGTAATGCATTCTTCATTTCTGTTGTTGTATCCTCTATTTCTGACTGGTTTTTTTATGGTTTTCATCTCTATTTTTATGCTTCGTATCTCTCTGTTGAAGTTCTCCCTGATAGCATTGAGCATTTTTATAATCAGTTTTTGGAACTCAGCATCTGATAGACTGCTTATCTTCATTTCACTTAGTTCTTTTCTAGAGCTTTGTTCTGTTTTTTTAGGGGGACAAGTTTCTTTGCTTCCCCATTTTGGCTGCCTTCCTGTGTTTCTTTCTATGTATTAGGCAGGGCTGCCATGTCTTCCAGTCTTAGTAAAGTAGACATATGCAGTATGCAGGTATGCTGTGGAGTTCAGCTGCACAGTCTTTCTGGTCACCTGAGCCATGCGATCCAGGTGTGTTCCTTGTACGCATTGTGTCTGTTCTCTTGTAGTTGAGCCTTGGTTGATAGTTGCACATTTATGTGAGGGACTGACACTTGGGCTCACTGTTGATGAGGTCTGACATTGACTACAGTGGATGAGTTGTTGTGCAGGGGCTGGCCTTAAGGAGCAGGAGCAACCTCAGCAGGATGCTGGTGTCTGCCTAATCTGCCCCTTGGGTGTGTTGTACTTGGAGGTGGGTGTGATGCTCCAGCTCATTTTGAAGATGGCCACTGGGAGCAACAGCCCCAGGGCCACCTTGGAGGGGATCCACTCTAGGTTTGTTTAAACCACAGCCCATGAATTCCGAAGATGGCGGCTATGCATGTTGTGCTCGGAAGCAACTAGAGAGGCCAAGCCTCAAACCAAGACTGGATGACACTAGTGTCAGCTTAGGGATGCTCAGCCAGAGATACAGGACACACTCAAGCCAGATGCTGCTTGTCTGGGTTCTATGAACCTTTGAGACACCCTAAGAAAGTCTGAAGATTAAGCCATGGCAGGTGGTCTCCATGAAAATGCCACTGAAAGCAGTCTGGGTGTGCCCAAATATGAGCGGGGCATGGGCTCAAATCTCCAGTGCATGGTGAACTAATGGCAGAGACTCAAAAATGGTGTCTGCCTGTGTTCGCACCCAGGAAGGAGTAGGGTTCAACAAAGGAAAAATAGTTTTTGCCAGTTCCCCTGTCCAGAAGAAAGCCTCCTCTCAAGCCCCTGTCCCAAGCCAGACAATGCAATTCCCCACCATTTGTCCCTGATGCTTTTCCAGCTATTGCCACAGCACTGGAGCTCAGAGGGAGTAATTCTGTTGGTGGGTAAGACTGTGTACAGTCCCTTTAAGAGGAATGTTAGTGAGTGCAGCCACACGCAGTCTCACTCAGTCACAATGTCCACTGGTTTACACAACCAAAAATTACGGGGATTTCTCTCCCTGGCAGTGGAACCCTGGGCTGGGGTGGGGTACTAAAGGACTGCCACAGAAGAAATAACCATCCCAATCTTTAATGGTCAAATGCAGGTGTGAGAACAGCCCGTTTTGCGTCTCTGACCTTCCTACCAGTCTGGAGGTAGCTTCTTCTGCACATCCTTAGTAGAAAGCTTTACTTCAGCTTGGTTTTAGGTGATTCTTAACACTGGCTGTTTTGTAGAATAGTTGTAATTTTGATGTGTTTAGGAGATAAAGTAAACACAGTGTCATTTTGGTTGTCCTCTTTTACTTTCCTTTAAAAAATATTTCCTACATCATCAACATGGTGGTGTGAGGTAAGCCTCTGGAAATCTCCCCTGGAATTTACAACAAATAGAACAACTATAACTCCACAAAGGACTCCCTGCACAACAGATAGACAAGACGAAGAGGCTCATTACTGAATTAAGCTGAAGGTGGGCAAATTGTGAGAACAGGGGAGGAGTGAAGGGAGAAGTAAGGAGACGGAGCCAGGAAAGTGCGGAACGCAGACATAGCTCAGTTCTCTGAGCTTGCTGCCTCTAGGAACTATTGGAGCTGCAGGAGAGAGAAGAACAAGGCTGAGGGGACAGACTATAATACAGCTGAAGCCAACAGTCATAGCAGAGACCTCAAAACAAACACTGATTGAAGAAGGCAGAAAACAATGATTTAAGCCTTCACTGCCACAGAGAATAGAAGACTTAGGCCCTGAGACTAGCTTCCCCCTTCCTAACCTCCCAGAGCACACCCCACCTCCAACTGCCCAGTATTAGATGCAGAACAGAAGCAGAGTCAGATCAAAAGAACACAACATTTTCAGTCCTGAGAACTGTGGTCTACAGACAGTGATTCATACGCAGAACAACAAGTTCCGACAAAGGGGAGGGAGATGTGGAAGCTGGACTGGCTGTGGTGGTGGTCGCTGCCATTGGTCTGGGCCACCTCTCACAACTCACCACACCCCTGTCCCCACCTAAATAGGCAGATCACTGCAGGAGTAAACAGAACGGTTGAAACAAACAGGCTCTGAATGTGGTGCACGAAGAGCTTTGAAACTTCAGAAGCTTTCTGCATCCCCAAAAGGAGGTGGGCCGTATGACCCAGGTGAACTGTTCACAGAAGAGAAGCTTGGCTTCCACGGGATCCCTCCATTGTGTGAGAAGCCAGAATAGTACAGAGAAAACGTGACACTACAGTGTGAGAGATAATAAAAGGCTGCAGTCAGAAAGACAATAAAATATTCTACCAACAGGTACTGGAAAACAAAAGAAAGACCTCTTCCTATCAACCTGTTGCAAAACCCACTCCTGTAGATGTGTAGGAAGAGAAATAATAAATCATTAATTGCCATGAATAACCAAGGCAACAAGACAGCTCAGAAAGAAAGTGAAAAGTCTCCAGAAAATTAACCTAAACATATGGAAATATGAGACTTCAGTGACAGATAATTCAAGATTCCAGTTCAGAAAAAAAACACAACAAAATGTAAGAAAACACAGATGGGAAGTTTAACGAACTCAGAAACACAGTCAAAGAACAACATGAACATTTTACCAAAGAGATTGAAATTTGAAAAAAGAACCAAATAGAATTTCTGGATATTGAGAACTCGATAGAAGAAATGAAGAATGAAACACCCAGCTTAGGTAGTAGAGTTGACCAGATGGACAAAGAATCTGTGGCATCGAAGATAGAAACCTGGAAATTACACGGATGGAAGAAGAGACTTGAGACTTAAAAGAAATGAAAGAACTCTACAAGAACTTTAACACTCCATCAGAAACAGCAATGTAAGAATAATGGGCATACTAAAAGGAGAAAAAAGATAGAAGGGAACAGACTATATTCAAACAAATAGTCGATGAGATCTTCCCAAAATTGTGGAAAGAACTGGATACTCAAATCCAAGAAGCAAATAGAATACCTAATTACCTCAACCCCAACAGACCTTATCCAAGGCACATTGTACTGAAGCTGTCAAAAATCAACTACAAGAAAGAATCCTCCAGGCACCCAGGGAAAAGAAGATGGTAACCTACAAAGGAAAGCCTATTAGATTATCATAAGATTTTTTAGCAGAAACTCTACAAGCCAGGAGGAAGTGGAACCAAATATTCAAACTACTGAAAGAGAGAAATTGTGAGCCAAGAATAATATGCCCAGCAAAGACATCCTTTAGATATGAAGGAGGAATAAAACCTTTCCAGACATAGAAAAGCTGAGAGGATTTTCTAATACACGACCTGCACTACAAGAAATACTAAAGGAAGCTATTTGACCACCATCAACAGGGACAATTTGTGGCAACGAAAGCATAAAAAAGGGGAGAATAAAGGCCTGACCTGGAATAAGGGAATGGAGAAAGTAAGCATGCTGAAGAAAATGGAATACTCTAAATATCAAACTTTCATTTACGTAAACTTAATGGTAACAAGTCACAAAGTATCCAGAACTGAAATATATACTGCAATAGAAGAAGAAACACAGGGAAACATCATAGAATACCACCACACAGAAATAATAAACAACAACAAAAAGGCAAAGAATCAATGGAGACACAGCCTTACCAGAAAACTAAAGATAGAATGACAGGAAATCCTCACATTTCAATAATCACCCTAAATGTAAATGGACTGATCTCACCAATAAAAAGGCACAGAGTAGAAGATTCGATAAAAAAACAAAATCCAACCATGTGCTGTCCCCAAGAGACATATCTCAGCTATAAGGACAAGCATAGTCTCAAAGTAAAAAAGTGGAAATTGACACTCTAAGCAAATGGTACACTGAGAAAATCAGGCGTATCTGTACTGATATCAGATGAAACAGACATCAAGATGAAAAACCTCACAAGAGACAAAGATGGACATTTCAAACGGTAAAGGGGACTATACAAGAAGGTATATAGTCATCAATATTTATGCCCCAATCAGGGAGCACCAAAATATACCAAGCAACTACTAACAGAACTAAAGGAAGAAATTGACCGAAACACAATTATAGTAGGAAACCTAAATACATCATTGACAGCTATGGATAGGTCATCCAAAAAGAAAAAAAAAATAGCAGCCCTAAATGACACATTAGATGAAATGGACATAATTGACATTTATAGAACACTTCATCCTAAAACATCAGACTACACATTTTTCCTATCGTACATGGAATATTCTCAAGAATAGTCCATACATTGGGACATAGAACTAGCGTCAGTAAATTTAAGAAAATTAAAATCATACCAAGAATATTCTATGATCACAAGGCTTTAAAATTGGTTATCAACTGCAAAAAGAAAGCAGGAAATACAACAAATAAATGGAGATTAAACAACCTTATTTTAAAGAATGACAAGGTCAAAGTAGAAATTAGAGGAGAGAACAAAAGATACATAGAAACAAATGAGAATAAAAATCCATCCTACCAATTTTTTTTTTGAATGCAACGAAAGCAGTTTTAAGAGGGAAATTTATCTCATGACAGGTCTATCTCAAGAAATAAGAACAATCCAAAATAAATAACCTCACATTACACCTTAAAGAACTTGAAAAAGAAAAACAAATGAAACCCAAGGTGACCATAAGAAAGGAAATAATATAAATCAGAGCAGAACTAAATGAAATAGAGGACAAAAAGACAATAGGAAAAATTAATGTGACAAAGAGCTTGTTCTTTGAAAAGATTAACAAAATTGACAAACCCTTGTCTAGACTCACTAAGATAAAAAGAGCAAAGACACTAATTAACAAAATCAGAAATGAAAAAAGGCTAGTTATCATGGATGCAACAGAAATACAAAGGATGATCCAAGAATAATATGAAGGACTATATGCCACCAAATTCAATAACCTAGAAGAAATGGACAAGTTCTTAGAAACATATAGCCTTCGTAGGCTGAACCATGAAAATTTGAAAAAATCTAAACAGACCAATGACCAGTAACGAAATTGTATCAGCCATCCAAAACCTTCACAAAAGCAAAAGTCCTGGACCAGATGGCTTTACTAGTGAATTCTACGAAACCTTCAAAGAGTATCTAATACCAATCCTGCTCAAACTCTTCCAAAACCTCAAGAAAAGACAATACTCCGTCACTCGTTTATGAGGCCAACATTAGCCTGATACCAAAACCTGGTTAGGACGACACAAAAAAAGAAAACTACAGACCAATATCTTTGATGAATACAGATGCAAAAATCTTAAACAAAATTCTAGCAATTGAATACAACAATGCATTAAAAATATTATTCATCATGACCAAGTGTGGTTCATCCCAGGGGCAAAATGATGGTTCAACATATGCAAATCCATCAATGTGATACATCACATAAAAAATTAAAGGAAAACAATCATATGATTGTATCAATTAATGCAGAAAAAATGTTTGACGGTATACATCATCATTTATAATTAAAATTTCTAATAAAATAGGTATAGAAGGAAAATACCTTCACATAATAAAGTGCATATATGACAAATCCTCAGCTAATCTTATAATTAACCTTGAAAAACTGAAGCCCTTTTCTGTACATTCAGGAACACGACAGGGCTGTCCCCTAGCACTTCTGCTTTTTAACACGGTGTTGGAAGTTCTTGACGGAGCAATCAGGCAAGAGAAAGAAATGACAGGCATCCAAATTGGGAATGAAGAAGTTATATTGTCACTCTTTGCAGATAACATGATGCTATATGTAGAAAATCCTAAAGACTCCACCAAAAGCTATTAGAAACAACCAAGGAATACAGTAAAGTTTCCAGCTACCAAATCAACATAAAAAGTCCATTGCATTTCTATATACTAACAATGAAATCTCAGAGAAAGAAATAAAAACAATTGCTTTCGCAAATGCAGCAAAAATAATAAAATATCTAGGAATAAACTTAACGAAGGATGTGAAAGACATATATTCTGTAAACTATAAGACATTTTTTAAAGAAATTCAAGAAGACACAAAGAAATATTAAGACATTCTGTGCTCATGGATTGTAAGATTCAACATAGTTAAAATGGCCATATTATCGAAAGCAATATGCAGATTTAATGCAATACCCATCAATATCCCAATGGAATTTTTTTAAAGAAATAGAACTAAAAATCATCAGATTAGTTTTGAACCACAAAAGACCCCTAAAAAGCTAAAAGACAAAGCTATCTTAAGAAAAAAGAATCATACTGGATGTATCACACTCTCTGACGTTAGTTCCTACATCAGGGCAACAATAATAAAAACAGCAGTTATTGCTGAAAAACAAACTCTAAGACCAATGGAATAGAATTGAGAACTCAGAAATAAAACCACGTTAATATGGACAGAAAATTTTTGACAAAGAAGAAAAAAAGCATACAATGGAGAAAATATAGTCTCTTCAATAAATGGTGCTAGAAGAATTGGAAAGCCACATGGAAAAGAATTGAACTGGACTGCTGTCTGTCACCATATACCAAAATTAATTCAAAATGAATCAAAGACTTAAGCATAAGACCTGAAACAATAAGCTTCATAGAGTAAACATAGGTGCTAAACTTATGGATCTAAGATTCAAAGAGCATTTTATGAATTTGATTCCAAAGGCAAGGGAAGCAAAGCTGAAATAAATGAATGGAACTATATCAAACTTAAAAGCTTTGGTACAGAAAAAGAAATCATCGATAAAGAAAGAGGCAACCAACTGAATGGAGATGTTTTTTGCAAACAGTGCCTTTAATAAGGGGCTAATATCCAAAATATAGAAGGAATTCATGCAACTCAACAAAAAATGGCAAACAATCCAATTGAAAAATGTGCAGAGGACCTGAAAAGACTTTTCTCCAAAGAGGACATACAAATGCCAAATAGACTTATGAAAAAATGCTCAACATCACTAATCATCACAGAAATGCACAAAGAAACCACAATGACATGTCTCATCCCAGTTAGAATGGTTTTCACCAACAAGACAAACAGTAACAAGTGTTAGAGAGGCTGTGGCCAAAAATGAACCCTCATACACTGTTGGGGGGAATGCAGATTGTTGCAGCCGCTATGGAAGGCAGTGTGGAGGTTCCTCAAAAAATTACGAATAGAATTACCATATGACCCAGCAATCTCTCTCCTGGGTATCAACACAAAAAATCTGAAAACATGATGCATAAATGAAAGTGTGCTTCAGTGTTCATTGCAGCTTTATTTACAGTGGCCAAGACTTGGAAACAACCAAAATTTTCTTCGATAGATGAATGTATAAAGAAGTTGTGGTATGTATACACAATGGGATACTATTTGGCGGTAAGAAAAGATGAAATAGTACTATTTGTGACAACATGGATGGATCTTGAGATTATAATGCTACGCGAAATAAGTCAGACAGAAAAAGCAGAGGACCATATGATTTCACTGATAGGTTGTATGTAAACCAAAAACAGCAAAAGAACATGACAAACAAATGAGAAACAAAGACTCATAGACACAGACAACAGTTTATTGGGTACCAGAGGGTATGAGGGGAGAGGGGTGGTAGATGAGGGTAAAGGGGATCAAATATATGGTGATGGAAGGAGAACTGACTCTGGCTGTTTAACACGCAATAGGATTTATAGATGATGTAATACAGAATTGTACTCCTGAAATCTATAGAACTTTACTAACAATTGCCACTGCAATAGAATTTAATTAAAAAAAAGGTTTTTTCTTCCATTACAGTTGACGTTCAATATTATTTTATATTAGTTTCGGGTATACAAAATAGTGGTTAGACATTTATATACTTTATGAGGCAATCCCCCTGACTAGTCTACTAATCACCTGGCACAATACATAGTTATTATCACATTATTTACTATATTCCCCAGGCTTTATTTTACCTTACCATGAATATTTCGTAACTACAAATTTGTACTTCCTAATCCCTTTACCTTTACACCACACCACCATTTGCTTCCCATCTGTCAAACATCAGCTTGTTCCCTGCATCCATAAGTTTGTTTCTGTTTCTTTGTTAGTTTGTTTTGTACATTAGACTCCCTATAAGGGAGATCGTCTGTCTTTTTCTGTATGATTTATTTCACTTAGTAGCACACATTTCAGGTCTATCCATGTAGTCAAATATTATTGGATTCCATCCTTTTTTATAGCAGAGTAATATGCCAGTTAATGCGGTTTGATCAAAACAGACAGTGAATGTTTAAAGAAATAAAAAAAAAGAACTGTTACAGTCAAGGACACATTGCCATTAATCTCCCTCAAAATACTCCCCCTCGTTTTAAACAGACTTATCCCATTATTCTTGCCACATTATTAAGCAGTTTTGGAAGTCCTTTTTCATGAACATATTTAGTTGGGCTGTCGTGGCTACTTTTATGTCCTTAATTGATTCAAAACATTTACCCTTTATAGTCATTTTGACTTTGGTGAAGAGCCAGAAGCCGCACACTGCTAGATCCAGTAAATAAGTGGATGAGGACACACCATAATGTTTTTATCTGACAGAAATAGTTGTACCAGAAGTAATGTGTGACACAGAGCCTTTCCATCATGATCAACAAATACAGTGAATGCTGCTGCCAAGTTCCACTGAACAGAAAGACAGGAATCTTCAATATGGGAAGTGGCACGTCAAACCTTAGTAACAGTGTGTGACACATTTCAATTTGTTCAATAAAGTCAGTCAAGTGTGAATTATGGTTGAGAGAAGGTCAGTTTTAAAATGTGCCATAAATCATTGGATGAAGAAGATGTGGTATATATACACAATGGAATACTATTCAGTGGTAAGAAAAGATGAAATAGGACCATTTGTGACAACATAGATGGATCTTGAGATTATTATGCTAAGTGAAATAAGTCAGACAGAAAAAGTAGAGAACCATATGATTTCACTGATATATGTTATATAAAACTGAATACAACAAAGGAACAAGACAAACAAATGAAGAAACAAAAACTCACGGACACAAACAGTAGTTTAGTGATTACCACAGGGTAAGGGGAGAGACGGGTTGTAGATGAGGGTAAAAGGGATCAAATGGATGGTGATGGAAGAAGAAGACTCTGAGTGGTGAACACACAATGGGATTTATAGATGATGTAATTCATAATTGTACACCTGAAATCTATGTAATTTTACTAACAATTGTCACCCCAATAAATAAAAAAACAACAACACAAAACCCAAAACAACAAAAGAACAAGACAAACAAATGAAAACAAAAAATCATAGACACAGACAATAGTTTAGTGGTTACCAGAGATTAAGAGGGGTGGAGGGTGTGAGATGAGGATTAGGGGGATCAAATATATGGTGATGGAAAAAGAACTGACTCTGGGTGGTGAACACACAATGTAATATACAGACGAAGTACTACAGAATTGTACCTAAAACCTATGTAACTTTACTAACAATTGTCACCCCAATAAACTGCAATTTAAAAAAAAAAATGTTCCGTAAATCATCCTCCATCATTACAACATTCCATCTCATACTTCGCTTCTGGAATATGACAATTTCTGTCAAATAAAACCATTATGGTGTGTCCTCATCCACCTTATTCACTGGATCTGGTACCATGTGAATTCTGGCTCTTCCCCAAAGTCAAAATGATTAAGGACATTGCAGCATCCAGACAGTGCAAGTAAAGCCACTCACAAATGAGGAATTCCAGAATGACTTTGTAAGTGGCAAGAATTATGGGATAAGTATGTCTGAAGCTAGAGTGACTATTTGGAGTGTGATTAATGGCAATGTGGCTTTGACTGCATTTCTTTTTTATATAAGAATTCACTGTATTGTTTGATCATACCTTGTAGATATGTACAATTCTTCTTAATCAAGTCAATTATTAATGGCACATAAAATGTTTCAATATCTTTGCTACTGGTAATAATTTGGCAATGAACATAGTGGAGCACATATCTTTTCAAATCAGTGTTTTGGATTTTGCCAGATAAATACCCAAAAGAAGAGTTACTAGGTCATAAGGCAGTACTACTTATAATTTTTTGAAGAACCAGCATACTGTTTTCCATATTCGTTGCATCAATTTTTAATTCAACCAACAGTGCACAAGGGTTGCCATTTCTCCACATCTTCAACAACACTCAATGTTTGATTTATTGATATCTATTCTGACAAAAGTGAGATGGTGTCTCATTGTGGTTTTAATTTGTATTTCTGATGATTAGTGGCATTGAGCATCTTTTCAGATGTCTATTGGCCAGTTGTATGTCCTCTTGGAGAAATGTCAAATCAGATCTTCTGCCTATTTTACTTTATTTTATTTTTTAATTATTTTGCTTTCTTTTTTTTTATTGTGGTGACAATTGTTAGTAAAATTACATAGATTTCACGTGTACAATTCTGCATTACATCATTTAAAAATCCCATTGTGTGTTCACCAACCAGAGTCAGTTCTCCTTCCATCACCATATATTTGATCCCCCTTACCCTCATCTCACTCCCCACACCCCCATTAACCTCTGGTAACCACTAAACTATTGTCTGTGTCTATGAGTTTTTGTTTCTCATTTGTTTGTCTTGTTCTTTTGTTGTTTTTGGTTTATATACTACATATCAGTGAAATCATAGGGTTCTATGCTTTTTCAGTCTGACTTATTTCACTTAGCATAATAAACTCAAGATCCATCCATGTTGTCACAAGTGTTCCTATATCATCTTCTCTTATCGCCGAATAGAATTCCATTGTGTGTATATATATATATATATATATATATATATATATATATATATATATACATATATATATATATATATATATATATATATATATATATATATATATATATATATATATATATATAACACAACTTCTTTATCCATTCATCTATAGAAGGACATTTTCGTTATTTCCATGTCTTGGCCACCATAAACAAAGCTGCAATGAACATTGGAGCACATGTGTCTTATGGATAAATGTTTTCAAATATTTGGGTAGATACCCAGGAGAGGGATTGCTGGGTCATATGGTAATTCTATTTGTAATTTTTTGAGTAACCTCCACACTGCCTTCCATAACAGCTGCACCAGTCTGCATTCCCACCAACACTGTATGAGTGTTCCTTTTTCTCCACAGCCTCTCCAACACTTGGTACTATTTGTCTTGTTGATGAAAGCCATTCTGACTGGGGTGAGGTAATATCTCATTCTGGTTTTTAATTACATTTCTCTGATTATTAGTTATGTTGAGCACTTTTTCATATGTCTATTTGCCATTTGTATGTCCTCTTTGGAGAAATGTCTCTTCAGATCTTCTGCCCATTTTTCAATTGGGTTATTTGATTTTTTGTTGTTGAGCTTCATGAGTTCCTTGTATATTTTGGATATGAGCCCCTTATTGGAGGCAATGTTTGCAAAACTCTTCTCCCATTCAGTTGTTTGCCTCTTAATTTTGTTGATGGTTTCTTTTGCTGTGCAGAAGCTTTTAAGTTGTACATAGTCACTTTCGTTTATGTTAGCTTTTACTTCCATTGCCTTTGGAGTCAAATTCATAAAATGCTCTTTGAACCCAAGGTACATAAGTTTAGTACCTATGTTTTTTTTCCATGCCGTTTATTTTGTCAGGTCTTATGCTTAAGTCTTTGATCCATTTTGAATTAATTTTGGTACATGGTGACAGATAGCAGTCCAGTTTCATTCTTTTGAACGTGGCTGTCCAATTCTCCCAGCACCATTTATTGAAGAGGCTGTCTTTCCTCCATTGTATGTTTTTAGCTTCTTTGTCAAAAATTATCTGTCCATCATTATGTGGATTTATTTCGGGGTTCTGAATTCTATTCCTTTTGTCTATGTGCCTGCTATTCTGCCATAACCATGCTGTTTTGATTATTATAGCCCTGTAGTACAAGGTAAATTAAGGGAGTGCGATACCTCCAGTACTATTTTTTTTCCTTAAGATTGCTTTGGCTATTCGGGCTTTTTTGTGGATCCAGACAAATTTGATGATTTTTTGCTCTATTTCTTTAAAAAATACCACTGGGATTTTGATGGGGTTTACATTAAATCTGTATATTGCTTTGGGTAATATGGCCATGTTAACTATGTTGATTCTTTGAATTAATGAGCACAGAATATCTTTCCATTTCTTTGTGTCTACTTCAATTTCTTTCAAAAATGTCTTATAGTTTTCAGCATATAAATCCTTCACATTTTTGGTTAGGTTTATTCATAGGGATATTATTCTTCTTGCTGCAATTGCAAAGGGAATTGTTTTCCGTATTTCTTTTTCTAAGATTTAATTGTTAGTATATACGAATGCAATGGACTTTTGTATGTTGATTTCGTAGTCAGCAACTTTACTGTGTTCGTTGATTGTTTCTAATAGCTCCTTGGTGGAGTCTTTAGGGTTTTCTATATATATATATATATATAGCATCATGTCATCTGCAAAGAGCGATAATTTAACTTCTTTCCCAATTTGGATGCATTTTATTTCTTTCTCTTGCCTGATTGCTCTGGCAAGGACTTCGAACACTATGTTGAAAAGCAGAGTTGATAGGGGACAGCCCTGTTGTGTTCCTGAACGTAGAGCAAAGGGCTTCAGTTTTTCACCATTAATTATGAGGTTAGCAGAGGTCTTGTCATATATGGCCTTTATTGTGTTAAGGTATTTTTCTTCTATACCTATTTTATTAAGTGTTTTAATCATAAATGGATATTGTATCTTGTCAAATGCTTTTTCTGCATCAATTGATAAAATCATATGATTCTTGTCCTTTCTTTTGTTTATGTGACATATGACATTGATGGATTTGCGGATGTTGAACCAAGCTTGTTCCTCGGGGATGAACCCCACTTGGTCGTGATGAATAATCTTTTTAATGCTTTGTTGTATTCGATTTGTTAGAATTTTGTTTAGGATTTTTGCATCAGTATTCATCAGAGACATTGTTCTGTAGTTTTCTTTTTGTGTCTTGTCCTTACCAGGTTTTGGTATCAGGATAATGTTGGCTTCGTAGAATGAGTTAATGAGTACTGTCTCTTCTTCAAATTTTGGAAGATTTTGAACAGGATTGTTATTACATTCTGTTTGAAGGTTTGTTAGAATTCGCTAGTAAAGCCATCTGGTCCATGACTTTTGCTTTTGGGAAGGTTTTGGATGATTGATTCAATTTTGTTACTGATGATTGGTCTGTTTAGATTTTCCAGTTCTTCATGGTTCAACCTAGGAAGGCTATATGTTCCTATGAACTTGTCCATTTTTCTAGGTGATTGAATTTGGTGGTATGTCGTCCTTCTTAGTATTCTTGAATGATCCTTTGTATTTCTGTGGTGTACATGATAACTTCCCCTATTGCATTTCTGATTTTGTTAACTAGTGTCTTCTCTCTTTTTATATTAGTGAGTGTAGCCAAGGGTTTGTCGATTTTGTTAATCTTTTCAAAGAACCAGCTCTTTTTCACATTAATTTTTTCTAATGTCTTTTGGTTCTCTATTTTATTTAGTTCTGCTCGGATTTTTGTTATTTCTTTTCTTCTGATGACCTTTGTTTCACTTGTTCTTCTTTTTCTAGTACTTTAAGGTGTAACATGAGGTTATTTATTTGGGATTATTCTTGTTTCTTGAGATAGGCCTGTAATAATATAAAATTCCCTCTTAAAACTGCTTTTGCTGCATACCAAAAATTTTGGTAGGGTATATTTTCATTGTCGTTTATTTCTATGTATCTTTTGATCTCTCCTCTAATTTCTTCATTCACCCAGTCGTTTTTTAAAAGTATGTTGTTTGATCTCCATGTATTTGTGTTTTTTTCCTTCCTCTTTTCACAGTTGATATCCAATTTGAAAGCTTTGTGATCAGAGAAAATGCTTGGTATGATTTTAGGATACTTAAATTTGCTGAGGCTGATTTTACGTCCCAATATATGGTCTATCCTTGAGAATGTTCCATGTACACTCAAAAAGAATGTATAATCTGATGTTTTAGGATGAAGTGCTCTTTATATGTCAATTATGTCCATTTCATCTAATGTGTCATTTAGGGCTTCTATTTCGTTATTTATTTTCTGTTTGGATAATCTATCCATAGCTGTCAATCATGTATTTAAATACCCTAGTATAATTGTTTTTCGGTCAATTTCTCCCTTTAGTTCTGTTAGTAGTTGTTTGGTATATTTTGGTGCTCCCTGATTGGGGGCATAAATATTGATGACTGATAGGTCTTCCTGTTGTGTAGTCCTTTTTACCATTATGAAATGTCCATTTTTGTCTCTTGTTACCTTTTTCACTCTGAAGTCTGTTTTATCTGATATCATTATGGCTATACCTGATTTTCTCTGGGTACCGTTTGGTTGGAGTGTCAATTTCCACCCTTTGACTTTGAGTCTATACCTGGCCTTCTGGCTGAGATGTGTCTCTTGGAGACAGCATATGATTGGGTTTAGTTTTTTGATCCAATCTGCTGCTCTGTGCCTTTTTATTGGTGATTTTAGTCCATTTATATTTAGGGTGATTATTGATACGTGAGGATTTCCTGTAATTGTATGTTTAGTTTTCTGGTAAGGCTGTGTCCATTGTTTCTTTGCCTTTTTGTTGTTGTCTATTATTTCTGTGTGGTGGTATTATATGATGTTTCCTTTGTTTCTTCTTTTATTACATTGCATGTTTCAGTTCTGGATTTTTTTTTGTGGTTACCCATAAGTTTATGTAAAAGAAAGTTTGATATTTAGGGTATTCCATTTTCTTCAGACGCTCTCTTTCTCCGTTCCCATATTTTGGTTCAGGCATTTACTCTCCTCCTTTTTATGTTTCCACAAATTGTCCCCGTTGATGGTGGTCTAATAGCCTCCTTTAGTATTTCTTGTAGTGCAGGTCGTGTATTAGAAAATTCCCTCAGCTTCTGTATGTCTGCAATGGTCTTTATTCCTCCTTCATATCTAAAGGAGATCTTTGCTGGATATTTTATTCTTGGATCGTAATTTCTCTCTTTCAATAGTTTGAATATTTGGTTCCACTCCCTCCTGGCTTGTAGTGGTTCTGCTGAAAAATCTGATGATAATCTAATGGGCTTTCCTTTGTATGTTACCATCTTCTTTTCCCTGGCTTCCTTGAGGATTCTTTCTTAGTCGTTTATTTTAGACAGCTTCAGTACAATGTGCCTTGGAGGAGGCCTGTTGGGATTGAGGTAATTAGGTGTTCTATTTGCTTCTTGGATTTGAGGATTCAGTTCTGTCCATAAATTTGGGAAGTTCTGATCAACTATTTGTTTAAATATATTCTCTGTTCCCTTCTCTCTTTCTTCTCCTTCTGGTATGCCCTTTATTCTTATATTGCTCTTCCTGATGGAGTCAGAAAGTTCTTGTGGAGTTCTTTCATTTCTTTTAAGTCTCAAGTGTCTTTCTTCTTCCATCTGTGTAATTTCCAGGTTTCTATCTTTGATGTCACTGATTCTTTCCTCCATCGGTCAACTCTACTACCTAAGCCGGTTATTTCATTTTTAATTTATTATATTGTGTTTTTAATCTCCAGAAATTCCATTTAGTTCTTTTTTAAAATTGAATCTCATTCATAAAATGTTCATGTTTTTCTTCGATTGTGTTTCTGAGTTCATCAAGCTGTCTTTCTGTGTTTTCTTGCATCTCGTCGAATTTTCAGAACTGCAATCTTGAATTCTCTGTCATTTAAGTCACATATTTCCATATCTTTAAGTTCCTTTTCTGGAGACTTTTCACTGTCTCTCTGAGCTGTCTTGTTGCCTTGATTATTCATGGCAATTACTGATTTATTATTTCTCTTCCTAGACATCTACAGGAGTGGCTTTTGCAACAGGTTGATAGGAAGTGGTCTTTCTTTTGATTTCCAGTACTTGTTGTTAGAATGATTTATTTTCTCTCCGACTGCAGCCTTTTTTTTCTCTCACATGGTAGTTCTATGTTTTCTCTGCATTATTCCAGCTTCTCACACAATGGGGTGATTTTCTGGAGACAGGCTTCTCTTCTGTTAATAGTTCGCCTAGGTCACAGGGTCAGTGTCTCTGTGGGAGAGCTTTTGAAGTTCCAAAGCTTTTTTTGCACCAGATTCAGAGCCCATATGTTTCAGCAGTTCTGTTTACTCCTGCAGGAATCTGCCCAGATAGTTGGGGCCAGGGGTGGGGTGAGTTGTGAGATTTACCCAGAGCA
Organism: Rhinolophus hipposideros; assembly: GCF_964194185.1. Classification (NCBI taxonomy): domain Eukaryota; kingdom Metazoa; phylum Chordata; class Mammalia; order Chiroptera; family Rhinolophidae; genus Rhinolophus; species Rhinolophus hipposideros. The sequence continues at coordinate 29,578,509 of NC_138046.1, forward strand.
ATGGCAGTGACCATCACCTCAGCGGGTCCTGCTTCCACAGCTCTCTCCCATTTGCCAGAACTAGTTTGGCTGTGAATCTGTTTTTGCGGTCCACAGTTCTCAGAACAGTAAATATTCTGTTATTTCGATCTGGCACTGCTACTGTTCTGCTTCTGGCTCTAGGCAGGTGGGGCGGGGCGAGGTCTCAGTGGGTAGGGATCCCGGGCGCTAGTCTCAGTGCCTAAGACTTCCGTTCTCTGCTCAGCAGTGAGGGCTTAAACCACTGTTTTCAGCCTTCTTCCCTCAGTCTTTTCTCTGTGGTCTTTGCCGTGAGCGTTGGGTTCAGCCATGTTATATGCTGCCCCTTCAGCCCTGTGGGCCATAAGTGGAGCCCTAGCAGTCCGAGTTTTTCCCTTTCCCACAGCTGCGGTAGTTCCGGGATGCAGCAAGCTCGGAGCACTGAGCTAGGTCTGAGTCCTGGGCCAGCGCAACTCCGTCTCTGCATTTCTCCTTTTCCACTTCACCTGCTCGCATGATTCTCCCACCCTTAGGTGAATTCAGTAGTGCGCGTCTTCGTCTTGCCTGTCTGCTGTGCCAGGAGTCCTTTGTGGAGTTTTTGTTGTTCGATTCGTTGTAAATTCCAGGGGAGTTTTACAGAGGCTCACCTCATGCCGCCATTTTGATGATGTCAATAGAGTAGTAGCATTTTAATTGTATCATTAATATTGTCTATATTAACATGTCATCTGGAAATAATAATATTTTTTCTTCTGCATCTTCCATTTTGGAAGCCTTTTATTTCGTTTTCTTGTCCAATTGAAGTGGTAGGAATTCCAATATTATGTTGAATAAAAGTGGTGAAAGTGGACATCCTTGTCTTTTTCCTGATATTAAGGAAAATCCTTTTAGTTTATCACCATTTAGTATGATGTAAGCTGCAGGATTTTCATATATGGCCTTTATTATGTTGAGGTATTTTCCCTCTACTCCCACTTTACTGAGAATTTTCATCATACTTCGATGCTGGACTTTCTCAAATACTTTTTATGCATCTTTGATAAGATTATGTGATTTTTATCTTTCATTTTGTTTATGAGGTCTATCTTAATAATTGATTTGTGGATATGATCCAACCTGGCATCTCAAGAATAAATCCCACTTCATCACATTGTATGATTTTTTTCAATGTATTGCTGAATTTGCTTTGGTAATATTTTGTTGACAACCTTTTCATGTATGTTCATCAGGGATATTGGTCTATAATTTTCTTCCTTTTTTTGTAATATCTTTGTGTGGTTTTAGAATCGGGTTAATGGCATAGTAAAAAGAGATTGGGAGACTTCACTCGTTTTGAATTTTTTTGGAATATTTTGAGAAGTAGGCGAGTTAATTCTTCTTTAAATGTTTGGTAAAATTTATCTGTGAATCCAGAACTTTTGTTTATTGGGACTTTTTTGATCACTGATTCAATTTCATTTGTAATAATCGGTCTGTTCAGATTTTGGATTTCTTCTTAATTCACTCTTGGAAGATTGTATGTTTCTAGGAATTTATCAATTTTTTTTCCAGATTGTTGAATTTGTTGGCACATAATTGTCCATAACATTTTCTTATAATCCTTATATTCCTCTGATGTCAGTTGTTACTTCTTTTCTTTCACTTCTGATTTTATTTATTTGGGTCCTCTCTCTTTTTTTTTCTTGATGAGTCTGGTTAAAGGCTTGTCAGATTTGACTATTTTCAAAGAAACAGCTCTTCATTCCATTGATCGTTCGTTTTATTTTTTTAGACTCTATTTCATTTACTTCCTCTGATTTTTATTATTTACTTCCTGCTACTCACTTTGAGCTGTGTTTGCTGTTCTTTTTCTAGTTTCTTTAGGTGTACAGTTAGATTGTTTATTTCGTATTTTTATTCTTTCTTGATGTAGTCTATATTGCTATGATTTTCCCTCTTAAAACCACTTTCACTCTTTCCCATAGATTTGTCGACATTGTGCTTTCATTTTTCATTTGTCTCAAGGTATCTTTTGATTTCTCCATTTATCTCATGATTTACCACTTCATTATTTAATAAAGCATGTTATTTAGCTTCCAGGTGTTTGTGTGTTTTTCCATTTTTTTTCTTGTAATTGATTTATATTTTCATACTAGTGTGGTCTAGTTTCATACTATTGAGAAGATTCTTGGTATGATTTCAATCTTCTTAAACTTATTGAGACTTGGTTTGTGGCCTAGCATGTGGTCTATCTTGGAAAACATTCCATGTACACTTGAGAAGACTATATATTCTGCTGCTTTGGGGTGAAATGCTCTAAAAATATTAAATCCATCTGGTGTAGTGTGTCATTTAAGTCAGCTGTTTTCTTCTTGATTTTCTGTAATGAAGATGTGTCCATTGGTGTCCATGGTTTTAAAGGCCCCTACTGTGACTGTATAACTGTCAATCTCTCCTTTTATGTCAGGTAATATTTGCTTTATGTATTTAGGTGCTCCTTTGTTGGGTGCATAAGTGTTTACAAGGGTTATATACTCTTGTTGGAGTGATCCCTTTATCATGATGAAATGTCCTTTGTATTTTTTATAGCCTTTGTTTTAAAATCTATTCTGTTTGGTATAAGTTTGGTATGTTTGATATTGGTACTTGAGCTTTTCTTTTGTTCATTGCTATTTGCATGAAATATATATTTTCCATCCTTTTAAGTCTCTGTGTGTCTTTTGATCTGAAGTGGGTCTCTTGTAGACAACATACTTATGGGTTTTGTTTTCTTATCTATTCATTCACCTTCCCTATGTCTTTTGACTGGAACATATAATCCATTTATATTTAAAGTGATTATTCATAGGTACATAGTTATTGCCATTTAATTATTCATATCTATGTTCTTCGCCCACCTTCCTCTTATTAAAAAAGTCCCTTTACCCTTTCTTCTAATACTGGTTTGTTTGTGATGGACTCCTTTAACTTTTTCATGTCTGGGAAGCTCTTTACCTCTCCTTCAATTTTAAATGGTAGTCATGCTGGATAGAGTAGTTTTGATGGTAGCTCTTTGGTTTTCATTACTTTGAATATTCTCTGCCAATCTCTTCTGGTGTGCTAAGTATCTTTTGAGAAATCAGCTGATAGTTATATGAGAACTCCCTTGTAGGTAGCTAAATAGTCTTTCTCTTGCTGCTTTTAAGATTCTTTTTCTTTAACCTTTGATATTTTAATTATGATATGTCTTAGTGTGGGCTTCTTTGGGGTCATCTTCTTTGGGACTCACTGTACTTCCTGGACTTGTATATCTATTCCCTTTGCCAGGTTAGGGAATTTTTTAGTCATTATTTCTCCAACTAGGTTCTCAATCCTTTGCTCTCTCTCTCTTCTCCTTCTGGTACCTTTGTGATGCTAATGTTGTTACATTTGATGTTGTCCCAGAGGTACCTTATACTATCCTCATTTTCTTTTCTTTTCATTGTACTGGTTGGGTGTTTTTTGCTATATTTTCTTCCATATGGTTGATTTGTGCCTCTGCTTCATCTAATCTGTTGTTGATCCCTTCTAGTGTGTTATTTATTTCAATTACTGCATTCTTCATTTTTTACTAGTTCTTTTTATGGTTTCTTTTTATACTTTTCTTTTCTTTTTGTCCTTTTTATACTTACTATCTCTTGTGGAAATTCTCACAATATTCCTTGAGCATCCTTACAAGTAGTGTTTTGAACTCTATATCGGATTGATAGCCTTTGGTTCATTTACTTCTTTTTCTGGAGTTTACTGCCATTCTTTCTATTGGGACACATTTCTTTGTCTCCTCACTTTGGCTGCCTCTGTGTTTCTGTGTATTAGGTAGATCTGCTACATTTCCCCATGTTCTCAATGGAGCTTTATGTAGTAGTTGTTCTGTGGGACCCAGTGTCACTGTTGCCCAATCACCTGAGCTGGGTGCTTCAGGAGTGTCTCTTTTATGTGTTGTGTTTGTCCTCCTGTTGTAGGTGAGCCTTGATTGCTGTTGGTACATCAGTGAGTGACTGTGAGGATTACAGCCTTGATTGCTCTTGGTGTATCAAGCTGACTGGCTGTGGCAATTAGCCACAACCACAAAGTATGACCCACTTTGTATGTTGACCCCACAGAGCAGGATTTGCCTCATCAAATCTGTCTACACCATCCTCATGTGTGCTGTTAGTAGGGATAATTGGGTGGTTGTCTGTTGCTGTATGAAGCTGACCACTGTGTTTGATTGCTCTGGGTCCTCTTGAGAGAGCTCCCATCTAGGCCCAGGTCAGGCACTGTCTGCAATGGGCCCAGGGCTACCTGTTAGGAGCTACAAAGTGATCCTCAGTTGGTTGCTGCCTATGATGGACCTGGAGCTGCATGGGAGAGGTGACTCTGCCAATCAAGGCTTGCTGCCTGGGGCAGCTCAGCAAAAGGCACAGGGAACCACAAGGCCTGGTTCCACCACCTTATTACACATAAATCTCAGCTACTGAAAGAGCCTTGGGTGCTAAGCAAGTTGGGTTAGGTGGAGTCTCAGTGTGTCATCAGGGTGGTGTAAGTGGTGTTCAACAATTTAAAGCAGATTCCGTTTTCACACTACTGCTAAGCCTGGGGCCAGTCAGCAAAAGGCTCAGGGCACACTAAAGGCCAGCCATCACTTGTCTCGGGCCTGCAGAACCCTAAGAGTTATCCAAGAAAGACATCAAAACTGGTTAATGTCAGCTGCCCACCACCAAAAGAACATGCAAAACAAAAACTGTTTTAGATTAGTTTCTTCTTGCTTATAATTAAGACACTATACATTCTTGTTGAAAACATTTTATCAAACTTTATTGAAAATTAATCATATCTGCCATCTTGCTAAGAACTTTTGTTCTGGGATCAAAGGAACACAGATCTGGGTTCAAATTTTAGCTTTACTATTTACTAGCTTTGTGGCCATTGGCAGATTTCTTAACTTCTCTGAATCTCATTTGTAATTTAGGATTATAGACAGAATTATATTAACACCTTTCATGTGTGAAAGGTGACTGTTACATACTATGTGATTAAAATATAATCCCTTTCCTTTTACATATTAGGCTCAGTTTTTTATATGTAAAATGAGTATGCCAGTGTGTCTCTTACCTATTTCAGAGCTGTTGAGAAAATCAAATATAATAATCATGTGAAAGTGCCTTGCAGTCTTTAAATCACTTTACATATGTTAGGCAAATACAGCTATGGGTGATATTTCAGGTGCAACAAGTCTTTTGGGCACATTTAAATAAATAGGTGTGTAAGTGGCCACCTATTTTAGCTACATGGAAGGCTGCTTTTCATTTCCTGAATCATTAAAGTGGGGAGAATTAGCCACAGTATTTAAAAAAAAAAACACAAAACCATGGTGCAAAATACTTTAAAGTTTTCAATTGGTGATACATAAATATCAACTATTGTTTTTAATGCTGTAGCTTTGCTTAAATAAAAAGTCTGCAGTTTTGTATTTGGCTATATATTTATTTGGGCTTCAGAATATTGTGTTTCACAGCAGGAATCACTGAAAACTCCTGTGATGATTAGAATGAAAAGCCTGAAAAAAGAAGGTTGTTTGGTTTCCTAATAGTGAAGATTTGGTTGATTGATTGATTCTTTAAACAATTTACTTTAGAGGAAATATTTTCCTACTATAGTCACACACACCCCACACACACCCCTCTTAAGTGGTGAAATAAATAGCTTGTTGGAGAAAGCTTAGCATTTGTATAGACTGACTATAGCTAAATGTGTAGGAAAATTTGCTGATTAAATTCAAAATTGAGATAATAATAAAGTTCATCCATAAAGACCATTCTTAATTCTTACCTGCATTATACTGTATGCCTATGTTGCTGACATAAGTGTTTGTTCAAAGGCCCTGGGTAATTGCATGTGCTATGAAGTCATCTACTTATTTGGCTTTATTTTTGAAGTATTTCAGATTTTACAATTCTAGTTTTAGAATAATAAATTGATATGTGTATTTCTTTAGAGGAAGAGTTTATTTAAAAAATAAATAAATAAACTGTTGAGGGCCAGGAAATAGGAAAGTGTCTCTTTAAAGGTTACTAGAAGATAATGGAGTTATCTCACTCTGGTATCAAAGTCTCAACAGCCCTATAGTAATATCTGAAATGAAGTGATGAATGCTTCCAGAGACAATAGGTCATTTTGCACATAACCACACCAGAGAAAGTGGTGTTATGTGCTATATGCACTATGTCAGGCAACCTATGCACTTATTTATGTTTGTGGTTCCCAAATTTTATTGTGTAATACATTTGCCTGGGTCTTATTAAAATAGCAGATTCCTGTGCTCCAACTCCAAGATTCTGATTTAATTGCTTTGTAGTGGAAAACAATTCTCTGTGCTTTAAATACTTCTTGATTCTAATGCAGTGGCCTTTGGATTGAAACCAAGTGAGTCCAAAGAGAACCCATGCCCACCCATGTATGCAGTGAGTCAATAATAACTGACACCTGGTTTTGCAGTGGAGAAAAGCTGGCTATTTTAGAATGAATGATGCCACACAGGAGACCAAGAAAGCTATTCAAAAAGTGCTCAAAAGCCTGAACTCCTTGATGGCTTACAGACAAGTGGTTTTATAAAGCAAAAATAATGAGTAATTATGAGTAAAGGATTTGGGGTTTTAGGTCTTTCTGATTGGTCTTTTATTAGGTAAGCAGTTAATTTTCACCTTCCAGTCATCTGCTTCCCTCCTGGCTTTGCCTTGTTTGGTTTCAGGGACATGGTGGTGTGGTCATTTGCTTTGTTGACTGAAAAAAAAAATCTTAATAATGTGTGACAATCACTTATCTTGGTGTGCAGAGGTGGAAGCTATACATCTTATGACTTTTACTCATTATATGCTATTAGTATTTCTACTGTCTTGGTTATTTTTTCCCCACAGTCTAACATGCCTTAAGCTAAGTAATAGTTCCCCATCTTCAGGATCACAAGAGAGAAATACTGACTAGATGACCTTACAGTCTTTAAGCTTAGCCTTTCGGGGATGAACCCAGTTTTCTCTTGTTGGGCACTCTTGTTCTGTAGGTCTAACTCACTGATTAGATACCAGAGCACAAAAACATAAAACTTTTGAGCATTCCCAATGCCTTGAGTTACTTTTTGTTCCATAAACTTGATTAGTTCCATAAACATGATTAGTTTTGAACAGATGTGTTGAGTTTAGTTAATCTAGAGCAGCAATTCTGAAAGCATGGTCTGAGGAAAATTGAGGCCACGAAGACCCTTTTGGAGAGACCACAAGGTCAAAATATTTTCATTGTTATAAGAAGATATTATTAGATTTTTTCACCCTCCTCTCATGGGTGTACAGTACAGTTTTCCAGAGACTACAAGATATGTGATGTCAGTCAGTGCTTTGATAATTAATGGAATATGTACTTGTATATTTATGTGTTTTAACATTTTCTCAGTTTTAATTTCTAACATGGTAAATGTTGATAGATACAACCTACCTAATCAAAAACTCTTTGCAGTCCTGATAATTTTTAAGGTGTAACGTGATCCAAGACCAAAAATTTTATAACTTATGTTCTATTTAACCAAACATCATTTTTAATATGCATCAGTTAATGTAAATTGAGGAAATTGTTTTCAAAACTCAAGAAAATCTCAACTTTGGTTAAAACATTTAGATTACTTCTTTGGCCTCCTATTATAAATCCCTAAGATAGAAATGAGTAGTACAAAACAAGTCAACAATTATTGATTTATTGAATGTCTTTTGTATTATCATTACTATGTAAGCTAATGTAAATGAGATAAAAATATGCTCTGACTTGAGGAGCTTACATTCATTTGGGGAAAACAAAAATGAATCATCCCCCAAAAGTGTCTAATTGTAGATTGTTAACATTAGTTTTCTAAGAAGTTAAAAGTAAAGATGGGGTTCTGGTGAAAATCGCAGCATAGGTAAAAGCTATGGTTGCCTCTTCCCATAACCACGTCAAAATGGCAACTGAATTATAGAACAATCAACCTGGAGAACCATCTGAAAACTAGCTGAACAGAAATCCTATAACAAAGGATATAGGTCAAGAAACGTAGGAAGGGTGGACATGTGAAACAGGTTGGTCCCACGTGTAATGGTTGAGAATTAGGAGAGATATCGCAGTCTCTCCGAATTCTCAACCATTACACGTGGGACCAGCCAGAGGTCCCCTCTAAAGAGCAAGTGTTCCCAGCCCCACACCAAGCTCCCAAGCCTGAAGCACCAGTGCCAGGAAGAGAGGCCCAGGCAACATTTGGTTGTGAAAGCCAGCGAGGATTATGTTCATTCAGGTGAGAAAGAAGGTGATTGGAAACCCAGGCATCCTCCTAAAGGCCTCAGTCCCAGGCACTCACCCTGGGCTCCAGTGGAGTGATGGTGACTCGGGCGGCACCAGAGACATACAGGAGAGATTGAGTTGTGTGACCTCAGGGCAAGGGCTGGAGGGACAGACACCACTGTCCTTGTGTTAAACCTCCACCCTTGCAGCCTGTCAAGAGACATATAATGGACATTGCTCTTAGTAATATTTTTTTTTTGATATATCTCTTCAGGCAAGGGAAATAAAATAAAAAAATAGAATACAATAAACAAATGGGGCTACATCAAACTAAAAAGTTTTTTCACAGCAAAGGAAACAATCAACAAAACTAAAAGACATCCTGAATGGGAAAATATATTCATCAGTGATATATCTGATAAGGGGTTAACATTGAAAATTTATTTTAAAAAAACTCATACAAGTCAACACACACACAAAACAAACAAACAAAAAATAAAAACAGGTGGAGGGCCTGTATGGATATTTCTCCAAAGAGGATATGCAGATGGCCAACAGACATATGAAAAGATAATCAATGTCACTAATCATCAGAGAAATGTAAACAAAAACCACAATGAGATATCACCTCACACCAGTCAGAATGGCTACCATCAATAAATCAACAAACAACAAGTGTTGACAAGGATGTGGAGAAAAGAGAACACTTGTGTACTGTTGGTGGAATGGCACATTGGTGCAGCCAATATGAAATAGAGTATGGACGTTCCTCAAAAAATTAAAACTAGAAATAACTTTTGACCCAGTAATTCCAATTCCAGATATTTATCCAAAGAAATCCAATACAGTAACTTGAAAAGATATGCACCCCTATGTTCACTGTAGTGTTATTTACAATAGCTGAGATATGGAAGGAGGCTAAGTTCCCATCAATTGACAGTTGGATAAAGATGTGGTGCATACATAAAATAGAATGTTACTCGGCCATCAAAAAAATTAAATCTTACCATTTGTGACAACTTGGATTGATCTAGAGGGTGTTATGCTAAATAAAATAAGTCACACTGAGAAAGGCAAGTACCACATGATTTCACTCATATATTGACTCTGATAAACAAAATAAACAAACCAACAGAAACAGATTCATAGATACAGAGTACAAACTGATGGGAGGGGGTTTGGAGGGCTGCATGAAAAAATAAAGGGGGTAAGAAGTACAAGTTTATAGTCACAAATCGTTATGGGGATGTAAAGTACAGCATGGGAAATAATATCAATAATATTGTAATAACTATGTATGGTTCTAGCTGGGTACTAGACTTGTAAATTATATATATATATATATATACTTCAGAGGTGTATAATATATATATATATATATATATATATATATATATATATAGTGTCTAATCATTATGTTGTAGACCTAAAACTAACTTAAAATAATACTGAATGTCAACTGTTATTGAAAAAGCAAAAGTTAAAAAGTAAAATTAAAGAGAGGAGAGAGGTCAGCAATCTAGTCACAAAGTGAATCTTGGAAGAAGTAAAACGGCAGTTCTACTTTGAAATATGAACAAGGTTTGAATAGGAAAAAATGGTCTCGAATAAAGTCTATGTGTAAAAACTGCTATAGATGGAATCTTAGGAGATTTTTAGTTTTGTTATCTTTCTATATTGTTTCATATTAAAAAAACACATAATTTTACTAAAACACCATTATTTTAAGAAAAAAAATATTATCTCAGTGATCTGAAGTAATATCCAGGCTATGCAGCCCTAAAACAAGCTGAAACCTTTGCTTCAGGGTCTCAGAAATTAAGTAGAAATGTAGCCCCTTCATTTTATACACCTCTGAATTTTTTGTTTGGTTGTTCTATTTTTTTTTCTTTTCTCTGTTTTTTTAATTTTTTGGAGGGTGTGTGTGGCTCCGTTTTATCTATTTTTTGTTTATTTAATCTTTCAATTCAAGAAACATAACATAATAGTCTCAAGATCCATGGTAACAATCATATGATTTCACTGATATGTGGGATATAAAACTGAAAGCAACAAAGGAACAAGACAAACAAATAAATAAATAAAAACTCATAGACACAGACAATAGTTTACTGGTTACCAGAGCGTAAAGGGGGAGGACGGTGGGTAAATGGGATCAAATATATGGTGATTGAAGGTGAACTGACTCTGGGTGATGAATACACAATGAGATATAAAGATGATATATTACAGAACTCTACACTTGAAATCTATATAACTTTGTTAACCATTCTCACCCCAATAAACATTAGCAAAAAAAAAAAAAAAAAAAGAAAAAGAAAAAAGAAAAGAAAAGAGGCAAAACCAACCTAATCTGATTCTGAACTTTCTCTTGAGCCACACACAGAAAGATCCTTTACTCATTCTTTGCCTAACTTTTCCCTCTAAGTCTTTTTCTTTTCTTTTTTGTATTTTTATCTGTTCAGATTATTTTACAGTGAAGACAAGGTGCTAAGACTCATGTGCTCTCTAGGGAGCTTCAGCTAGCATTACATGTGGAATGTTGGTTGCTGTATGGCTTCCAACCAGAGTTCTGTATGATTCTGGGAACTTTCTAATTGCTGCAGAGAAGGAATCAATGTCTTTTCTCTATTCCGTGCTGACAATGGGCTTGCATTTCACTTTAAATTCTCCTCATGATGATTCTTTGTATTATATCAGCAATAGTGAAAGCAATAGATCATTTTGCTAAATTTGTTAGACTTAATTTTTATACTGGATTTAAAAAATCACCTTTATTACTATATGTGGGTCCTTTCAGCTCTGTTGCGAAGGTCTCTGAAAGATTTTCCCAAGGGTCTCTAGCCAGAGACCCAGTTGAAAGAACACAATTTCTGTATATTTACTGTGTATTGCATTGCACATTTTTTTGGAGATGATAAGATTAAAATAACAACAACAATTTGATTTTTCTGCCCTTTCCACCATGTATTTCTAAAAAAAATTCTCAACAGTTTCTCTGCACTTGAGGAAATAACAGGGAAAATAAATTTTAATTATGCAAATATAAAAATCATCAAGGACTGTACATACCAGATAGATTCAATGAACGCTCAGACTGCTTTTCAATATTTACTGCTAGTCACCAAATTAAATTTCAGATTATATTTAGAAAGGGGATTACACCATTTAAACACATAACTTTACATAGAACATCTTAATTATATTTGTTTAGATCACTCAAAGGAAATATATTGGGAATCACCAATATAAAGTTCACAGTATTCATTATTCACACACCCTATAATTTGCTAATAGAAACTATAGTTTAGATTCCACTACCTTCTAAACCTAAACTAAATTGTGATACATCTGTAAAGTTATTTTTTCCTATAATTTAGGTGTAATTATACTTGATGTTGATCAACTTTCTTTTATAATAAAAACATTGCATTACAAAAATAAAGTTTTTTGGGACTGTAGTGTGGTTGAAATATAAATTAATTTCACAGCAATTATCTGACAACATACTGGAATATACCATCACAATAGTGAAGAAACTGCAATAAAAGAAAAACTGATGCTATAGAGTCTTTAAAACTTAAAGGTACAGGAGACGTCATCAAAATGGCAGCGTGAGGTGAGCTTTGGGGAATCTCTTCTGCAATTTACAACAAATTAAACAGCTATAACTCCACAAAGGACTCCCTGCAAAGCAGACAGGCAAGTCAAAGTGGCTCACTACTCTATTCACCTAAAGGGACGCAGCGACCTACGACCCAGGCAAACTGTTAACATAGGAGAAGCCACCTTCCAAGGAATCCCCCCATTGTGTAAGAGGCTGGAATAGTGCAGACAAAACATAACTCTATAGTGTGACACAGGAAAAAGGGCTGCAGTCAGACAGAAAATAAAACATTCTACAAACATGTACGGGAAAACAAAAGAAAGACCTCTTGCTATCCACCTGTTGCTAAAGCCACTCCTGTAGATGTCTAGGAAGAGAAATAATAAATCATTAATTGCCATGAATAACCAAGTCAACAAGACAGCTCAGAAAGAAAGCTAAAAGTCTCCAGAAAAGGCACTTAAAGATATGGAAATATGTGACTTAAACGACAGAGAATTCAAGATTGCAGTTCTGAAAAAACTCAGTGATATAGAAGAAAACACAGAAAAGCAATTTAATGAAATCAGAAACTCAAATAAGAACAACATGAGCATTTTACGAAAGATTGAAATTTTAAAAAAGAACCAAATGGAATTTCCGGAGATTAAAAACTCAATAGAAGAAATTAAGAATGGAATAAACAGCTTAGGTAATAGAGTTGACCAGATGAAGGAAAGAATCAGTGACATTGAAGGCAGAAACCTGGAAATTACACAGATGGAATAAGAAAGAGACTTGAGACTTAAAAGAAATGAAAGAAGTCTACAAGACTTTCTGACCCTTTCCATAGGAAAGAGCAATATAAGAATAATGGCCATACCAGAAGGAGAAGAAAGAGATAAGGGAACAGAGAATATTTCCAAACAAATTGTTGATGAGAACTTCCCAAAATTGTGGAAAGAACTGGATCCTTGAATCAAAGAAGCAAATAGAACACCTAATTACCTCAATCGCAACAGGCCTTCTCCAAGGCACATTGTATTGAAGCTGTCTAAAATCAACGACAAAGGAAGAATCCTCAAGGCAGCCAGGGAAAAGAAGACAGTAACCTACAAAGGAAAGCCTAATATATTATCAACAGACATTTTCAGCAGAAAATCTACAAGTCAGGAGGGAATGGATCCAAATATTCAAAGTATTGAAGAGAGAAATTATGATCCAAGAATAATATATCCAGCAAAGATATCCTTTAGGTATGAAGGAGGAATAAAGACATTTCCAGACATACAGAAGCTGAGGGAATTATCTAATACACGACCTGCACTACAAGAAATAACAAAAGAGTCTATTCAACCACCATCAACAGGGACAATTTGTGGCATCATAAAATTGGGGAGTGTAAAAGCCTGAACCAGAATATGGGAATGGAGAAAGTAAGCGTGCTAAAAAAAATGGAACTCTCAAAATAACAAACTTTCTTTTAAATAAACTTAAGGGTAACCACTCAAAAAAAAATCCAGAACTGAAATATGTACTGTAATAAAAGAAGAAACAGAGGGAAACATCATAGAATACCACCACACAGAAATAATAGACAACAACAAAAAGGCAAAGAAACAATGGAGGCACACCCTTAACAGAAAACTAAAGATACAATTACAGGAAATCCTCACATATGAATAATCACCCTAAATGTAAATGGACTGAACTCACCAATAAAAAGGACAGAGTAGCAGATTGGATCAGAAAACTAAACCCAACCATATGCTGTCTACAAGAGACACATCTCAGCTACAAGGACAAACATAGACTCAAAGTGAAAGGGTGGAAATTGACACTCCAAACAAATGGTACCCAGAGAAAATCAGGTATAGCCATAATGATATCAGATGAAACAAATTTCAGGGTGAAAAAGGTAACAAGAGACAAAGATGGACATTTCATCATGGTAAAGTGGAATATACAACAAGACAAACAGTCATCAATATGTATGCCCCCAATCAGGGAGCAACGAAATATATCAAGCAACTACTAATAGAACAAAAGGGAGAAATTGACCAAAACACAATTATACTAGGAGACTTAAATACATCATTGCCAGCTATGGATAGATCATCCAAACATAAAATAAATAACAAAAGAGCAGCCCTGAATGACACATTAGATGAGATGGACATAATTGACATACATAGAGCACTTCATCCCAAAACATCAGACTATACATTCTTTTTGAGTGTACATGGAAATTCTCAAGGATAGACCATATATGGGACATAAAATCAGCCTCAGCAAATTTAACAAGATTGAAATCATACCAAGCACATTCTCTGATCACAAGGCTTTGAAATTGATATGAACTGTGAAAAAAAAGCAAGAAAAAACAAAAATACATGGAGAATAAACAACATACTTTTAAAGAACGACTGGGACAAAGAAGAAATTAGAGGAGAGATCGAAAGATACATAGAAACAAATGACAATGAAAATACATGCTACCAAAATTTTTGCGAAGCAGAAAAGAAGTTTTAAGAGGGAAATTTATATCATTACAGGCCTATCTCAAGAAACAAGAAAAATCCCAAATAAATAACCTCATGTTACACCTTAAAGAACTAGAAAACGAAGAGCAAGTGAAACCCAAGATCAGCAGAAGAAAATAAATAACAAAAATCAGAGCGGCACTAAATGAAACAGAGAACAAAAAGACAATAGAAAAAATATATGACAAATAGCTGGTTCTTTGAAAACATTAATAAAATCGACAAACCTTTGGGTAGACTCACTAAGATAAAAAGACAGAAGACACTAATTAACAAAATCAGAAATGAAAAATTGGAAGTTATCATGGACACCACAGATATACAAAGGATCATCCAAGAATACTAGGAAGGACTATATGCCACCTAATTTAATATTCTAAAAGCAAGGTACAAGTTCTTAGAAACATATCCTTCCAAGGCTGAACCATGAAGAACTGTAAAATCTAAACAGACAGATCATCAGTAACGAAATTGAATCAGTCTTCCAAAATCTTCCCAAAAGCAAAAGTCCAGGACCAGATGGCTATACTAATGAATTCTACCAAACCTTCAAGGAGGATCTAATAACATTCCTGCTCAAATTCTTCCAAAAAATTGAAGAAGAGACAATACTCCCTAACTCATTTTATGAGGCCAACATTATCCTGATACCAAAACTTGGTAAGGCCACACAGAAAAAGAAAACTACAGATCAATATCTCTGATGAACACTGATGCAAAAATCCTAAAAATAATTCTAGCAAATCGAATACAACAATGCATTAAAAACATTACTCATGTCGACCAAGTGGGGTCCACCCCGGGGCACAAGGACAGTTCAACAGCAAATCCATCAATGTGATACATCACATAAACAAAATAAAGTACAAAAATCATATGATTATATCAATTGATGCAGAAATATCATTTGACATGACATAACATACATTTAATATAATTTATGTTAATATATTTATGTATATAAATTATGCATATATAATATATGTGTGTAATTTATGTATATATTTAATACAATGTATATTCATTTAACATAACACTTAATATGATAGCTATAGAAGAAAAATACTTTAACATAATAAAGGCCACATATGACAAGCCCTCAGCTAATCTCATAATTAATCTTGAAAAACTAAAGCCCTTTGCTCTACGTTCAGGAAGACAACAGGGCTGTCCCCATCACCTCTGCTTTTAAACATTGTGTTTGAAGTCTTTGCCAGAGCAATCAGGCAAGAGAAACAAATAAATGGCATCCAAATTAGGAATGAAGAATTTAAATTATACTCTTTGCAGATGACATGATGCTATATATAGAAAACCCTCAAGACTCCACCAAAAAGCTGTTAGAAACAATCAACGAATAAAGTTGACGGCTACAAAATCAACGTACAAAAGTGCATTGCATTCCTATATACTAACAATGAATTTTCAGTAAAAGAAATACAAAAAAAAATTTCCTTTGCAATTGCAGCAAAAACAATAAAATACCTAGGAATAAACTTAAACATGGATGTGAAGGATTTATGTGCTGAAATCCATAACACATTTTTGAAAGAAATTGATGAAGACACAAAGAAATGTAAAGACATTCCACTCTCGTTGATGAGAAGAACCACCATAGTTAAAATGGCCACATTACATAAAGCAATAAACAGATTTAATGCAATGCCTATCAAAACCCAATGGCATGTTTTAAAGAAATACAATACAAAAATCTTCAGATTTGTTTGGAACCACAGAAGACCCCAAAGAGCCAAAGCAATCTTAAGAAAAAAGAACAATACTGGAGGTATCACATGCCCTGACTTTAGCTGGTACTACAGGGCGACAATAATCAAAACAGCATGGTATCGGCAGATAAACAGACACATAGATCAATGGAATAGAATTGACAACCCAGAAATAAAACCACATAAATATGTGCAGACAATTTTTGACAAAGAATATAAAGACATACAATGGAGGAAAAACAGTCTCTTCAATAAATGGAGCTGGGAGAATTGGATAGCCACGTGCAAAAAATGAACCTGGACTGCTATCTGTCACCATGTACGAAAATCATTTCAAAACGGATCAAACACTTAAGCATAAACATGAAACAATAAACTGCATAGAAAAAAACATAGGTACTAAAGTTCTGGAACTTGGGTTCAAAAAGCATTTTATGAATTTGACCCCAAAGGCAATGGAAGTAAAAGCTGAAGTAAATGAATGGGACAATATGAAACTTAAATTCTTGTGCATAGCAAAAGAAACCATCAACAAAATAGAGAGTCACCCAACTGAATGGGAGATGATTTTTGCAAACAGTGCCTCCGATAAGGGGCTAATATCCAAAATATACAAGGAACTCATGAAATAAAACAACAAAAAAACAAACAACTCAAGTGTAAAATAGGCAGAGGAACTGAAGAGACATTTCTCCAAAGAGGACATACAAATGGCAAATACACATATGAAAAAATGCAAAATATCACTAATCTTCAGAGAAATTCAAATAAAAACCACAATGAGATATCACCTCACCCCAGTCAGAATGGCTATCATCAACAAGATAAATAGTAACAAGTGTTGGAGAGGCTGTGTAGAAAAAGGAACCCGCATACACTGTTGGTGGGAATGCACACTGGTGCAGCCATTATGGAAGGCAGTGTGGAAGTTCATCAAAATTTTACCAATAGAATTACCATATGACCCAGCAATCCCACTCCTGGGTATCTAACCAAAAAATTTGAAAACATTTATGCCTAAAGACACGTGAGGTCCAATGTTCATTGCAGCATTGTTTATGGTGACCAAGACATGGAAACAACCAAAATGTGCTTCCATAGATGAATGGATAAATAAATTGTGGCATATATACACAATGGAATACTATTTGACGGTAAGAAAAGATTACATAGGAACATTTGTGACAACATGGATGGATCTTGAGAGTATAATGCTAAGCGAAATAAGTCAGACAGAAAAAGCAGAGGACCATATGATTTCACTGACATGTGTTATATCAACCAAAAACAAAAAAAGAACAAGACAAACATATTAGAAACAAGAACTCTTAGACACAGACAATAGGTTAGTGGTTACCAGAGGTTAAAGGGGCTGGGGGGAGGGAGATGAGGGTAAAGGGGATCAAATATATGGTGATGGAAGGAGAACTGACTCTGGGTGGTGAACACACAATGGGATTTATAGATGATGTAATACCGAATTATACACCTGAAATCTATGTAATTTCACTAACAATTGTCACCCCAATAAATAAAAAAAAAGAACTCAACAGAAGAAGGTAAGAATGAATTAGCCTGCTTAGGTAGTAGAATTGACGAGATGGAGGAAAGAATCAGTGACTTAGAAGACATAAACCTAGAAAAGACACGGATGGAAGAAGAAAGACACTTGAGACTTAAAAGAAATGAAAGAAGTCCACAAGAGCTTTCTGACTCCATCAGGATGAGCAATACTAGAAAAATGGACATACAAGTGGGAGAAGAAAGAGAGTAGGGAACAGACAGTATATTCAAACAAAGAGTTGGTGGGAACTTCCCAAACTTGTGTAAAGAACTGGAACCTCCAGTCAAAGAATCAAATAGAACACCTAATTATTTCAGCCCCAACATGCATTTTCCAAGGCACATTGTATTGATGCTCTCTAAAATCAACAACAAAGAAAGAATCCTCAAGGCAGTCAGGGAAAAGAAGACAGTAACCTACAAAGGAAACCCCATTAGATTATCAGCAGATTTCTCAGCAGAAACTCTACAAGCCAGGAGGGAGTGCAAACAAATATTCAAACTATTGAAAGAGAGAAATTGTGAGCCAAGAACAACATACCCAGCAAAGATATCCTTTAGATATGTAGGAGGAATATAGACCTTTCCAGACATACATATCCTGAGGGATTTTTCTAATATGTGACCTACACTGCAAGAAATATTAAAGGAAGCTATTCGACAACCGTCAACAGGGACAACTTGTGGAAACCAAAACACCAAAAGGTGGAGAGTATTGGCCTGAACCGGCATATGGGAATGGAGAAAGTAAGCGTGCTAAAGAAAATGGAATATTCAAAATATCACACTTTCTTTTACATAAACTTAAGGGTAACAACTCAAAAAAATGCAAAACTGAAACATATACTGTAATAAATGAAAAAACAGAGGGAACATCATAGAATCGTACCACACAGAAATAATAGACAACAACAAAAAGGCAAGGAAACAATGGAGACACAATCTTATCAGAAAACTAAAGAGAGATTGACAGGAAATCCTCACATATCAATAATCACCCTAAATGTAAATGGACTTTTTTTTTAATATTGCTTTGGCTATTCGGGGTCTTTTGTGGTTCCAAACAAATCTGATGATTTTTTGTTCTATTTCTTTAAAAAATGCCATTGGGATTTTAATGGGGATTGCATTAAATCTGTATATGGCTTTGGGCCATAAAAAAAAAAGAACAATACTGGAGGTATCACACTCCCTGATTTTTCCTTGTACTACAGGGCTACAATAATCAAAACAGCTTGGTATTGGCGGAAAAACAGACACATAGACCAATGGAATAGAATTGAGAACCCAGAAATAAAACCACATAAATATGGACAGATAATTTTTGACAAAGAAGCTAAAAACATACAATGGAGGAAAGACAGCCTCTTCAACAAATGGTGCTGGCAGAATTGGATAGCTACGTGCAAAAGAATGAAACTGGACTGTTATCTGTCACCATGTACCAAAATTAATTCAAAATGGATCAAAGACTTAAGCATAAGACCTGACACAATAAACTGCATTGAAGAAAACATAGGTACTAAACTTATGGACCTTGGGTTCAAAGATCATTTTATGAATTTGACTCCAAAGGCAGTGGAAGTAAAAACTAAAATAAACAAACGGGATTATATGAAACTGAAAAGCTTCTGCACAGCAAAAGAAACTATTGACAAAATAATGAGGCAACCAACTGAATGGGAGAAGATTTTCGCAAACAGTTCCTCTGATAAGGGGCTAATATCCAAAATATACAAGGAACTCATGAAACTCAACAACAAAAAAACAAACAACCCAATTGAAAAATGGACAGAGGACCTGAAGAGACATTTCTCCAAAGAGGATATACAAATGGCAAATAGACATATGAAAAAATGCTCAACATCGCTAATCATCAGAGAAATGCAAATGAAAACCACAATGAGATATCACCTCACCCCAGTCAGAATGGCTTTCATCAACAAAACAAATAGTAACAAGTATTGGAGAGGCTGTGGAGAAAAAGGAACTCTCATACACTGTTGGTGGGAATGCAGACTGGTGCAGCCGCTATGGAAGGCAGTGTGGAGGTTCCTCAAGAAATTACGAATAGAATTACCATATGACCCATCAATTGCTCTCCTGGGTATCTACCCCAAAAATATAAAAGCATTTCTCTATAGAGACACGTGTACGCCAATGTTCATTGCAGCTTTGTTTACGGTGGCCAAGACATGGAAACAACCAAAATGTCCTTCGATAGATAAATGGATAAAGAAGTTGTGGTACATATACACAATGGAATACTATTCAGCGTTAAGGAAAGATGATATAGGAGCATTTGTGACAACATGGATGGATCTCGAGAGAATAATGCCAAGTGAAATAAGTCAGACAGAAAAAGCAGAGAACCCTATGATTTCACTGATATGTGGTATATAAACCAAAAAGAACAAGACAAACAAATGAGAAAGAAAAACTCATAGACACAGACAATAATTTAGTGGTTACCAGAGGGTAAGGGGGTGGGGGGTGGGTGATGAGGGTAAAGGGGATCAAATATATGGTGATGGAAGGAGAACTGACTCTGGGTGGTGAACACACAATGGGATTTATAGACGATGTAATACAGAATTGTACACCTGAAATCTATGTAAATTTACTAACAATTGTCACCCCAATAAAATTAATTTAAAAAATGTAAATAGACTGAACTCACCAATAAAAAGGCACAGAGTAGCAGATTGGATCAAAAAACTAAACCCAACCATACGCTGTCTAAAAGAGACACATCTCAGCTACAAGGACAAGCATGGACTCAAAGTGAAAGGGTGGAAATTGACACTCCAAGCAAATGGTAAACAGAGAAAATCAGGTGTAGCCATAATGATATCAGATGAAACAGACTTCAGGATAAAAAAGGTAACAAGAGACATAGATGAACATTTCATAATGGTAAAGGGGACTATACAATAAAAAGACATAACAGTCATCTCTATGTATGTTCCCAATCAGGGAACACCAAAATATACCAAGCAACTACCAACAGAACTAAAGGGAGAAATTGACCGAAATACAATTTTACTAGAGGATGTAAATACATCATTGTCAGCTATGGATAGATCATCCAAACAGAAAATAAACAACAAAATAGCAGCCCTTAACTATATATTAGATGAAATAGACATAATTGACATTTATAGAGCACTTCATCCTAAAATATCAGACTATATTTTTTTTTTTTTGAGTGTACATGGAACATTCTCAAGGATAGACCATATATTGGGACACAAAACTAACCTCATCAAATTTAGGAAGATTGATATAATGCGAAGTATATTCTCTGATCATAAGGCTTTGATACTGGATATCAACTGCAAAAAGAAATCAGGAAAAACCACAAATACGTGGAGATTAAACAACGTACATTTAAAGGACGACCAGGTAAAAGATGTAATTAGATGAGAGGTCAAAAAGTACATAGAAACAAATGAAATGAAAATACATCCTATGAATATTTTTGGGATGCATCAAAAGCAGGTTTAAGAGGGAAATTTATATTATAAGCCTATCTCAAGAAAAAGAAAAATCCCAAATAAATATCCTCACATTACACCTTAAAGAACTAGAAAAAAATTAATAAACGAAACCCTAGGTCAGCAGAAGAAAGGAAAAAAATAAAATCAGAGCAGAACTAAATGAAGTGGGGAACAAAACCCAACACAAAAATTAATATGACAAAGAGCTGGATCTTTGAAAAGATTAAGAAATTTGACAAACCCTTGGCTAAGCTCACTAAGATAAAAATAGAGAAGACAATAATAAACAAAATCAGAAATGAAAAAGGGGAAGTTATCCTGGACACCACAGAAATACAAAGGATCATCCAATAATACTATGAAGGACTATATGCCACCAAATTCAATAACCTAGAAAAAATGGACAAATTATTAGAAACATATAGCTGTCCTAGGCTGAAAAATGAAGAACTGGAAAATCTAAATAAATTGATCACCAGTAACAAAATTAAATCGGTCATCAAAACCTTCCCAAAAGCAAAAGTCCTGGACCAGATGACTTCACTAGTGAATTCTACCAAACAGGATATAATACCAATCTTGCTCAAACTCTTCCAAAAATTGAAGATGAGACAGTACTCCCTAACTCATTTTTTGCAGCCAACATTACCCTGATACCAAAACCAACCAAGGACAACACAAAAAAAGAGAGTTAGAGACCAATATATCTGACGAATACAGATGCAAAAATCCTTAACAGAATTCTAGCATAACAAATGCAACAATGCATTAAAAAGATTATTTCTCACAACCAAGTTGGGTTCATCCCAGGGGCACAAGGATGGTTCCACATACGCAAATCCATCAATGTGATACATCACATGAACAAAACAAAGGGCAAAACCATACGATTAACAACATCCATTTATGATTAAAACACTTAATAAAATAGGAATAGAAGAAAATACCTTAACATAATAAAGGCCATATATGACAAGCCCTCAGCTAATCTCATAATTAATGGTGAAAAACTGAAACCCTTTGTTCTACGTGCAGAAAAATGACAGGCTGTCCCTTATCACCTCTGCTTTTCAACGTTGTGTTGGAAGTCCTTGCCAGAACAATCAGGCAAGAGAAACAAATAAAAGACATCCAAATTGTGAATGCAGAAGTTAAATTATCGCTCTTTGCAGGTGACATGATGCTATACATAGAAAACCCTAAAGACTCCACCAAAAAGCTATTAGAAACAATCAGCGAATATAGTAAAGTGTCTCGCTACAAAATCAACATG
The DNA here is from genome assembly GCF_964194185.1 of Rhinolophus hipposideros. Taxonomy (NCBI): domain Eukaryota; kingdom Metazoa; phylum Chordata; class Mammalia; order Chiroptera; family Rhinolophidae; genus Rhinolophus; species Rhinolophus hipposideros. The sequence goes on from NC_138046.1 coordinate 29,600,975, forward strand.
CAAAGTCCATTGCATTCTTGTATACTCACAATGAAATCTCAGAAAAAGAAATACAAAAACAATTTATTTTGCAATTGCAAAAGACCCCAAATAGCCAAAGCAATCTTAAGAAAAAGAACAATACTGGAGGTATCACACTCCCTGACTTTAGCTTGTACTACAGGGCTACAATAATCAAAACAGCATGGTATTGGCAGATAAACAGATACATAGACAAATGGAATAGAATTGAGAACCCAGAAATAAAACCACATAAATATGGACAGACAATTTTTGACAAAGTATCTAAAAACATACAATGGAGGAAAGACAGCCTCTTTTATAAGTGGTGCTGGGACTGTAACCCAGAGTTTCTCGGTTTTGATGCTATTGACACTTAAGGGTGAATAATTCTTCATTGTGACAGACTGTCTTTTGTACATTGTCGGATGTTCAGCAACATCCCACTGGTCACCAGTAGCCCTGCCTCTCAATTGTGATAATCAGAATCTCTCCAGACATTGCCAAGTGTTCCCTCTTGGGAAAAATCACCACTGGTGGCAAACCACTGCTGTGAACTGTAGCGCTCAGCACAACCACATTGGGTGTGGTGTAGGAAAGGGGCTATTCTCCCCCAGAAAGAGGGATGACAGACATACCAAACACCAGATTGTCTACTACGTGGCAGTTTCTTCCCATTGTTTCCTACCTTACACTCTGTATTTTTCCCCTCCGTTCTGCATTGCCTAGGATTAGAAGCAGTGTAGGATCACCAAACAGAGTAAAGGTCGTTGGCCCAGTTCTGTGATATCTCAGTTTCACATGGTGTATTCTAAATTTAACTATAAAGAATCCTTATAAAAATAAAGAGTGTATGCGTGTGTGTATAGATGTTTAAAAATTCATTGATCTATACAGTGAAGATTTGTACTTTTTTTTAAAGAGGGCACTGCTCAGAGATTTGTACATTTTATTGTTCATAATTGTACCTTAATAAAATTACTTATGTGGGAAAGAGGAAGAACATTTATGAAACGACTTGAAAAGAAAACATGGATAGGAGTATAACCTTCACCTGTAAATGTCTGATTCCTGTTCACCTGGGACTGAAACAAGGGTAATATTGAATTTTGTTTCAGTATGCTTATTAACTAAAGAATCAATAACAAATTAATGTAAGATAGTCAATTTAATGTAGTATATTTTCTTACAGCATCCGTATTCACAGCATTAATTCTGATTCCTAATTTCACTTCGGTTTATAAATAGGTGGGTAATTAGAATGAATTTGGCAAGTAAAATGGATTTTGTAAACCAACTATTATTTTTACGGTATCGCCTTTTCTTGAAAATAACTTTTCCCTTTTAGAAATCCAAACATATTAATAAATGTATGCCAAAGCAATGTATGGGAATATGAATCGTGTCTTGATTTGACATGAATGCAAATCTAATGCATCACCCAAAACCATTTCTGATCTTTATATTTAAGAAAAAATATTACCAGATTCTTCTCAACCTTTGAAAAAAGTGGAGGAAGATCAAGAGGCTAACAAAGATGTTTCAGTAGAGGAAGCTGAAAGGAAAGAAGAAAAAAAGACTTTCCACAGAACGCCATAAGACAGCATTCTGTGGGTCCTTGGGCCACAGATAAATCCTACTTAAGTGTTGTAAATATCTTAATGTGATTGACAAAAACAGAAGATGGGTAATTTCTTTTGGTTTGAAGTGAACTGTGACTTCAACATTGCAGGATCCAGTGTCGGTTAGCATTAGATTGAACAGCCTACCTTCAGAAAAGAAAAATACAGTATGTAAAAAGCTTGAAATGTGATTTAACAACAGTATGGTGGTTTTAAACAATTCTTTACATTTTAAAAAATCTGGTGCCAACCAATATGATTTGTATATGTTTGTTTAATACTAACCTTTTCAAGTCTGAGTTGAAAAATTACACTTCCCAAGGACGGCATTATTTAAGGAGATTAGAGAAAAAGATTTCTCATTTGATAATTGTTTTTCTCAGTTACACTGTGTGAAGAAAAGAACATATTTCCCATAAGTGGGAACTTTGCATTGTGTCAAAAAATGTGTATTTCACTAACAACTCTGGTCCTTTTAGAAATGTAGTCCAAAATTTTCTTGTAGTTATAGATTATGCAACTAATAAAAACTACCTTCTTTTAATTAGAGTTTTCTGTACATGATAATACAGGATAAGCTACTGATTTGGGAAGTTTTTATAAGTCCATGGTGTTGTCTAGATTCCTGTAAAGGTTGGTTGCCTTTTTTGTTCCTATGTTCAGTGTATGATTTTTATTTTTCTTACAATGGGTTACATTTTTAAGTTTTCAAGTGGTCTAATATCCTAGAATTTTTTTTTTATGTTTTAATATGTAGTATTTTTTTCTGGTTGTTTCAAACTGGTTTACTTAGGGTTCCTTAAAATTGAAGAGATGTCTACCTATTGAAAATTTAGCCACACATTTTAGATTTTACATCATTCTTGTTGGATATACACTTGGATTATTTTTTTAATTTTTGTATGCGAAGGTGAATATTCCTGATATATATATATATATATATATATATATGTTTTACTAGTTTCAGGTGCACAAAACAAAGTAATACTTAGACGTTTATCATTTATATCCCTCACACTGTGGGCCCCCCTCCACCCAACCATTATCACTCTGATATCGCACCGAGCCATCATATTTACACTGTCTCCACTCCCAATACTGTACTCCGCCTCTTGTAAGTATATACATACATATGTATACATATATATAAAAAATGTAGTTCGCATTCATTATTGTTCAGCTTCAAGTGTACATTGCAGTGATCAGGCATCTACATCTTCCCTGAGGAGGTCTCCCAAATGGAACATGTGTCCACCGGATACCCTACAAAATCTTTACAACATTATTGATTATGTTCCCAAAAGTAATTTTCAAAACCCCATGGCCATCTTGTGGTTACCGACTGATTTCTAATCCTATCACCTTCCCACTTATCCCCACCCCCCCACCCATCTAACAACCCTCAGTTTTTCCTCTTTGTCTCCCAAACTGTTTCCTTTTTTAAAAAATTATAGTTGGCATTCACTATTGTTCAGCTTCAGGTGTACTGTACATTGATCAAGCATCTACATCTTCCTTGAGGTGGTCTCTGAAATGGGACCTGTGTCCAACAGATACCCTACAAAATCTTTACAACATCAATGATTATGTTCCCCAAATTATTCTTCAAAAACCCTGAGGCCATTTGGTGGTTACCGACTGTTTTCTAATCCCCTCACCTTTCCCCTTATCCCCACACCGCTGCCCATCTAACAACCCTCAGTTTTTCCTCTTTGTCCCCAGAACTGTTTCTGATTAGTTCATTCACTTATTCTTTTCTTTAGATTCCGCATATAAGTGAGATCATATGGTACTTGTCTTTCTCTTTCTGGCTTATTTTGCTTAACATAATGTTCTCTAGATCCATCCATGTTGTTTCAAATGGTAAGATTTCTTTTTTTCTTTCTGGCTGCGTAATATTCCATTGTATAAATGTACCACACTTTCTTAATCCAGTCATCTACCGATGGGCATTTTGGTTGTTTCCATGTATTGGCTATTGTGTATAGTGCTGCAATAAACATAGGAGTGCATACAGATTTTTGAATTAGAGTTTTCAATTTCTCTGGGTAGATGCCTAGGAGTGGAATTACTGGATCATAGGGTAATTCCATTTTCAGATTTCTGAGATACCTCCACACTGTTTTCCATATAGGATGCACCAATCTGCAATCCCACCAAGAGTGCAGAAGTGTTCCCTTTTCTCCACATCCACACCAGTACTTCTGGTTTGTTGATTTATTGGTGATAGCCATTTTGACTAGGGTGAGGTGGTATCTCATTGTGGTTTTTATTTGCATTTCTCTGATGGTTAGTAAGGTTGAGCATTTCTTCATATATCTGTTTGCCATCTGTATGTCCTTTTTAGAAAAATGTCTCTTCATGTCCTCTGCCCATTTTTTCATTGGGTTGTATGTTTTTTTGGAGTTAAGTTGAGTGAGTTTTTTATAGATTTGTGATATTAACCCCTTATCAGATATATCATTGGCAAATATCTTGTCCCATTCAGTAGGATCCCTTTTTGTTTTATTGATGGTTTCCTTTGCTGTGAAAAAAACTTTTTAGTTTGATGTAATCCCACGTGTTTATTTTTTCTCTTACTTCCCTCGTGCAAGGGTATATATCAGTAAAAATCCTACTCTGGGTAATGTCTGTGAAGTTTCTTCCTATATTTTCTTCTAGATACTTTATGGTTTCAGATCTTACATTTAAGTCTTTAAGCCATTTTGAATTTATTTTTGTATATGGTGTAAGGAGGTGGTCCAGCTTCATTTTCTTGCATGTGTCTGTCCTGGTTTCCCAGCACCATTTATTGGACAGACTGTCTTTACTCCATTGTACATTCTTGTTTCCATTGTTGTAGATTAAATGGGCATATAAGCATGGATTTATTTCTGGACTAGCTATTCTGTTCCATTGATCTATGTGTCTATTTTTATGCCAGTACCATGCTGTTTTGATTACTGTAGCCTTGTAGTATAATTTGAAGTCAGGTATTGTTATACCTCCCACTTTGTTCTTATTTCTCAAGATTGCTGAGGCTATCTGGGGTCTTTTTGGTGCCATATAAATTTTAGGATTATATGTTCTATTTCTATGAAAAACATCATTGGTAGTTTGATAAGAGTTGCGTTGAATATGTACATTGCCTTAGGCAGTATGGATATTTTAACTATATTAATTATTTCTATCCATGAACATGGAATGTGTTTCCATCTATTTATGTTTTCTTTCATTTCTTTCTTCAGTTTCTTATAATTTTCTGAGTACAGATCTTTTACTTCTATGGTTAAATTTATTCCCAGGTATTTTATAGTCTTTGGAGGAATTGCAAATGGGATTGATTTTTTTTTTAATTTCTCATTCTGATGTTTTATGATTGGTATATACAAATGCAACTGATTTCTGAATATTAATTTTGTATCCTGCTACGTTACTAAATTCATCTATCAGCTCTAATAGTTTCTTGGTGGAGTCTTTAGGGTTCTAATATCGTATAGTATAGGGTTATAGTATCGTATCATCTGCATGTAATGATAATTTTACTTCCTCCTTACCAATTGGGATGCCTTTTATTTCTTTCTCTTGTCTGATTGCTGTGGCTAGAACTTCCAGCACTATGTTGAATAGAAGTGGAGAAAGTGGCCAACCTTGCCTTGTTCCTTATCTTAGGGGGAATGATTTTAGCTTTTCCCCATTGAGTATGATGTCAGCTGTGGGTTTGTCATTTATGGCCTTTATTATGTTGAAATATGATCCCTGTATTCCCACTTTCTTAAGGGTTTTTATCATAAATGGCTGCTGGATTTTTTCAAATGCTTTTTCTGCATCTATTGATATGATCATGTGATTTTTATTTTTCATTTTGTTGATGTGGTGTATCACATTAATTGATTGGCGGATGTTCAACCACCCTTGCATACCAGGGATGAATCCCACTTGATCATGGTGTATGATCTTTTTAATGTATTGCTGAATTCTGTTTGCTAATATTTTGTTGAGTATTTTTGCATCTATGTTCATTAGAGGTATCAGCCTGTAGTTTTCTTTTTTTTGTGTTGTCTTTGTCTAATTTTGGGATCAGGGTGATAGTGGCTTCATAAAAAGTGTTTGGGAGTCTTCCCTCCTTCTGGATTTTTTGGAAGAGCTTAAGGAGAATAGGTGATAGTTCTTTTTTGAATGTTTTGTAAAATTCACCTGTAAAGCCATTTGGTCCAGGGCTTTTGTTTTGGGGAGATTATTGATTACTGATTCAATTTCCCTGATGTTAATCACTCTATTCAGGTTTTCTGTTTCTTCTTGAGTTAGCCTTGGAAGGCTGCATGCCTCTAGAAAATTGTCCATTTCTTCAAGATTGTCAATTTTTTTTGGCATACAGTTGTTCATAGTAATTTCTTCTTTTTTTAAAATTTATTTCTGTGGGGTCTGTTGTCACTTCTCCTCTTTCATTTCTGTTTTTATTAATTTGGTTCTCTCTTCTTTATTTAGTGAGTCTGGCTAAAGGTGTGTCAATTTTGTTTATCTTCTCTAAGAACCGACTTTTGGATTCATTGATCTTTGGTATTGTTTTTCTGGTTACTGTTTCATTTATTTTTGCTGTTATCTTTATTATCTCTTTCCTTGTGCTCCCTTTGGGCTTATTTTGCTTTTCTTTTTCCAGGTCTCTTAAGTGTGTGAAGATAAACTGTTGTGTGTGAAGTGTGTTAAGTGTGTGAAGATAAACTGTTGTGTGTGAAGTGTGTGAAGATAAACTGTTGATTAGTGATGTTACTTGTTTCTTAGGTAGGCTTACAATGCTATGAATTTCATCTTAGGACTGCTATCGTGGCATCCCATAAATTTTGGGTCGTCATGTTTTCATTTTCTTTTGTTTTGAGATGTCGTTTGATTTCTTATTTGATCTCCCGCTTGACCCATTCATTATTTAGTAATAAGTTATTCAGCCTCCATGAATTGGTGTGTCTTCCAGATGTTTTTCCTCTGGTTCATTTCTAATTTCATAGCATGGTGATCAGAGAAGACAATTGGTATGATTTCAATTTTTTTTAAAATTTATCAAGACTTGTTTTGTGGACTAACATATGGTCTATCTTGGAAAATGTTCCATGTGCGCTTGAGAAAAATGTTTATTTTGCAGCATTGGGGTGAAATCCTCTGAAAATATAAATTAAATCCTAGTGGTCCAATGTATCATTTAAGGCTGTTCTTTCCATATTGATTTTCTGTCTGGAAGACCTGTCACTTGTTGTCAGAGGTGTGTTGAAGTCCCCTACTATGATAGTGTTACTGTTGATATCTGTCTTTATGTTTGTCAGTACCTGCTTTATATATTTAGGTGTACCTATGTTGGGTGCATAGATGTTTACTAGGGTTATGTCCTCTTGTCAGATCGATCCCTTTATTATTTTATAATGCCCATCTTTATCTTTTAATATGTTCTTCATTTTAAAGTCTATTTTGTCAGATATAAGTATTGCGACTCCAGCTTTTTTCTCATTGCCATTTGCATGAAATATCTTACTCCAGCCCTTCACTTTCAGCCTGTGTGTGTCTTTTGATCTGAGGTGAGTCTCTTGTATTTCTTACCCACTCAGCCACCCTATTTCTCTTGATTGGAGCATTTCATCCATTTACATTTAAAGTGATTATTGATAGGTACATGTTTATTGCCATTTTTAAATTCGTAGTTAGATTGTGTTCATCTTTCTTCTATTTACAGAAGTCCTTTTAGTATTTCTTGCAATGCTGGCTTGATGGTAGTAAATTCCTTTAGGTTATTCTTTTCTGGGAAGCTCTTTATCACTCCATCAACTTTAAATGATAGCCTAGCTGGATAAAGCAATCTAGGTTGTAGGCCTTTGTTTTCCATCACGTTGATTATCTCCTGCCACTCTCTCCTGGCCTTCAAGGTTTCTGTAGAAAAGTCATTTGATAGTCTTATGCGAGTTCCCTTGTATGTAACCCTCTGTCTTTCTCTTGCTGCTTTTAGGATTCTCTATTTGTCTTTAAGCTTTGCCATTTTAACTATAATGTGTCTTGTTGTGGACCTGTTTGGGTGTATCCTGTTTGGAACTCTCTGCACTTCCTGGGCTTGTATGTTGGTTTCCTTCATCAGGTTAGGGAAGTTTTCGGGCATTATTACTTCAAATATGTTCTCAATCCCTTTCTTCCTCTCTTCAACTTCTGGTATTCTTATGATGTGAATGTTGTTGCTCTTGATGTTATCCCAGAGGTCTCTTAAACAATCTTCATTGTTTTTATTCTTTTTTCTTTCTGTTGTTCAGTTTGAGTGATCTCTGCTAACTTGTCTTCTAAGTCGCTGATTCGATCCTCTGCTTCATCTAACCTGCTGGTAATTCCTACAAGTGAGTTCTTAATTTTGTAATTGTGTTCTTTAGTTCTAACTGGTTGTTCGTTATGATTTCCTCATCCTTCTTCTAAGCTCCTTAAACATTCTTATCACCAGTGTTATGAACTTGTCTCTGATAGGTTGGTTACCTCTGCTTCATTTGGATCCAGTTTGGAGGTTTCTTCTGTTCTTTTATTTGGGACATATTTATTTGTCTCCCCATTCTGACTGACACTCTGTGTTTGCTTTGATGTATTAGGTAGATCCTCTAGAGTTCTTAGTTCTTGCTGGGTTATCTTATGTAGTATGTGTCCTTTATATTTGACTTGCACTACATCATTGTTCTCCTCTGCATGTGCTCCAAAGGTGACTCTTCTGTTGTGTATATTGTCCTGTTAAAAAAGATCTTTAATTGCTTTTTGCTTGTGAGTAGGTGGGTTCAACTCCTAGGCTGACTACTTTTGAGACTTGGCTCTGCTCACTGTAGGGTGTTCTGCTACGTAAGGATTGATCACTTAAATGTGGTTTGGACTCTATTGGCTGTTGTGCCTGCAGAGAATTCCCTCTGGGTGTGTGACTTGTAGGTCAAACACGGTAGTACTCTAATTTGGCCTGGAGTTGGTCTCTGGACATGTTGAATCTTCTGCCTCTTAAGCTTGGCCCTGGTAGGGCAGTTTCGGTACAAAGTAAATCACCAAGCACAACAACAACAACAACAACAACAAAGAAAAAATCAAATACATTCACATGAAAAAACACCCGATAACCCCCACTCAACACAGGCAAAGATATCAAAGATATAAAGACAAAACAAAACAAAGCAAAAAAAAAAAAAAATAAAGCAGTGCCAGTCTTGGCTTACACCCACCAAGTAATCTCCAGGTTGTCCTCTGTTGTACCCCTGAGTCCCCTGCCAATTGTGCCTGTAGAACTGGTCACCTGGTGCCCAGGGTGACTTTGAGACTGTAGATTTAAATGACTGTGCCTTGGGGTTCTGGATGATAGCTTTACAAAGTCAGTAAAGTTTCTGTACTTGCCTGCACATATCCACTCTACGAGTAGCAACACCAGCCCTGTGTCCTGTACTCCTGCGTCTTAGGGCACTTCTTCTTTGTGTGTGTGTGGGGGGGTGGGCGGGAAATTTCTGAGCTGCTGAAAGCCGGGAGCTCTGCCTGCCACTAATTGCTGATCTCTCGGAGTGCCTCCGCAGTTGCAATTGCCTGCCCTAGGCAGGCCAGAAAGGGTGGGGGCTGGGGATGGAAGGGTCTTCTCTCTCCCAGCCCAGCTGTGTCACACTCTTCCCGAAGGCCAGAAAAGGTGGTGGCTGGGGGGTGGACGAGTCTCTTCTCTCCTAGGCCAGCCAAAATCACACTCTTCCCAACCTCTTCCCTGGGTCAGAGCTGCCTATCAGTCTTCCCAAAGCCTGAACACTATGGCTCGTCTGTAATCTGACACTACTCCTCAGTTCAGGGGCCAGTTTAAGTCTCTGGAAGGGTGGGGGTAAGATTGGAGGAGTGGGGGGAGGGGCCCTGGTATGGAGTCTGTGTTCTTTGTCCGTCCTCGGGCCCACCAAGCTGCCCCCCTGGCGGGTGTGATTAGCTGTGGGATGCAGGGAAAGAGCCCACCTCCTGGCTTTGTATTCTCTGTTCTGCCCTGGGGACCCCAGTGTCTTTAGAGCTGCGGGTTACCGCCGCCACCGCAGCCGCCGCCAACCGATTACACCGCGGGACCCAGCGTTTCCACTGTTCCCTTCCTTCTTCCCCTGCTCGCCCAATTTGTGAACCTTCAAGTAATCCTGCCTGGAGTCTCTTAGGAGTCTCTTAGCTGTTCGGCGTGATGAGCAGAGTTGTTTGATGGGTTATATGTCCCATTTGTGATAAGATCTGGAGGAGAACTCAGAAAGTGCACCCTGCTGCCACCATTCCTATGACGTCACTCCCTGATTTTTATTTGATGTGGAAGAAGTCTTGGTGTTTTACATTTTGAAATTCACAGAAGCTTCATCTGATATGATATAAAGTTAGTGTTCTACTCGGGGAAAAAAAAACAACATCTTTTATAGTGTATGTTTTCAGTGTACCTTTGTCTTCATGTACAGAAAGTTCTTAATTGATTTTACAAAGTCAGTATATACTTGATGTATTAAAATCATAACATTTGTGTTTTTGAGAAGACAGAATTTGCATCCTCCTATACTTTCTATTGTGTGGTATTTCACAGGTGGGAATCATCAGAATGGGACATTTAATATATTAAGACATTTAATAACTCCTTAAAGTGTTAGAACACAGAGTTTTTACTTTATAGCAAAAGTGGGGAGGGTGTGGGGTAGCAATAGAGAACTGTATTAGCTACAGGGAGAGAAACCATAAACCACCTATCCATTATGTAGTAGATGATTTCTGTAATGCCCCGTTTTGTCTACATTCTCCTGCTGTGTGACTTCATTAGATTTACAGTTTCATAATGTACTACAGTTTTCTTTGAATGTCTCTCTTTTAGAATATTAACTATTCTACCATTGAAGAATTTGGATGTGTAGTAATTCTGTGAGGCTTTAGAAAAATATTCTAAGAACAAAATAAACTCAGCACTTCACTAAAAAAAAAAAAAAACAAAAAAAAACAAAACAAAAAAACAAATAGTGCTGTGAGAATTGGATAGCCACGTGCAAAAGAATGAAAATGGACTGTTATCTGTCACCATGTACCAAAATTAATTCAAAGTGGATCAAAGACTCAAGCATAAGACCTGACACAATAAGATGCATAGAAGTAAACATAGGTACTAAACTTATGGACTTTGGGTTCAAAGAGCATTTTATGAATTTGACTCCAAAGGCAATGGAAGTAAAAGCTAAAATAAATGAATGGGACTATATAAACTTAAAAGCTTCTGCACAGCAAAAGAACCCATAGACAACATAAAGAGACAACCAACTGAATGGGAGAAAATTTTTGCAAACAGTGCCACCAATAAGGGGCTAATATCCAAAATATACAAGGAACACATTAAACTCAACAACAACAAAACAAACAACCCAATTGAAAAATGGGCAGAGCACCTGAAGAGACATTTCTCCAAAGAGGACATACAAGTGGCAAATAGACATATGAAAAAATGCAAAACATCAGTAATCATCAGAAAAATCCTAATAAAAACCACAATGAGATATCACCTCACCCCAGTCAAAATGGCTATCATCAACAAGACAAATAGTAACAAGTGTTGGGGAGGCTGTGGATAAAAAGGAACACTCATACACCGTTGGTGGGAATGCAGACTGGTGTCACCGTTATGGAAGGTAGTGTGGAGGTTGCTCACATAATTACGAATACAATTACCATATGACCCAACAATCCCTCTCTTGGATATCTATCCAAAAATTTTGAAAACATTTATCCATAAAGACACGTGTGCTCCAATGTTCATTGCAGCTTTGTTTATGGTGGCCAAAACATGGAAACAACCAAAATGTCCTTCGATAGATGAATGGATAATGAAGGTGTGGTATATATACACAATGGGATACTATTCAGCAGTAAGAAAAGATGAAATAGGACCATTTTTGACAAGATGGATGGATCTTGAGATTATAATGGTACGTGAAATAAGTCAGAAAAAAATGAGAACCATATGATTTCACTGATGTGTGGTATTTAAACCAAAATCAACAAAAGAACAAGACAAATAAATGAGAAACAACAACTCATAGACACAGACAATAGTTTAGTTGTTACCAGTGGTTAAGGGGGGAGGTGGATCGGAGATGACGGTAAGGGGGATCAAATATATGTTGGTGGAAGGAGAACTGCCTCATGGTGGTGAACACACAATGGGAATTATTGATGATGTAATACAGAATTGTATACCTGTAATCTATGTAATTTTATTAACAATTGTCTCCCCAATAAACTTTAAAAAACAATAAAAGAAGAAACAGAAGTAATAATCATAGATTACACCACACTGAAATAACAGACAACAACTAAAAAGTAAAGAACCAATGGTGACATTGAGCTACCAGAAACAACAGATAGAATAATAGGAATTCCTCATATATCAATAATTACTCTAAATATGAATATACTGTACTCACCAATAAAATAGCACAGAGTAGCAGACTGGGTCAGAAAACTAAACCTAATTGCATGCTGCCACTAAGGGTCGCATCTCAGCTACAAGGAAAAATGAAGACTCAAAGTCACAGGATGGAAAATTATACTTCAAGCCAAAGGTATTCAGAGAAAATCAGGTGTATTCATACCTATGTCAGCTGAAACAGACTTCAGCACAAATAAGGTAACAAGAGACAAAGATGGACATCTCACAATGACAAAAGAGGCTATAAAACAGGAAGACATTAGTCATCAATATTTGTGCCCCCAATCATGGAGTACCGAAAAATACCAGACAAATACTAACAGAACTAAAGGAAGAAATTGACCAAAAGACAATTATAGTAGGGGACCTAAATGCATCATTGACAACTATGAATAGATCATCCAAAGAGAAAATAAATAAGAAAATGTCATCCCTAAATGGCACATTAGATGAAATGGACATAATTGACATTTATAGAGCACTTCATCTTGAATATCACACTACACATTCTTTTCTAGTGCACTCTTGTTCCCTATCAACACTGCTTTTCAACATAGTATTGGAAGTCCTAGCCAGAGCAATCAAGCAAGAGAAAGAAATAAAAGGCATCTGAATTGGTAATGAAGAAGTTAAATTGTCACTTTTTGGAGATGCCATTATGCTATATATAGAAAACCCTAAATACTCTACCAAAAAGTTATTAGAAATAATATACAAATACAGTAAAGTTGCTGGCTACAAATTAATGTAAAAAAATTTTTTTTGCATCCCTGTATACTAATAATGAAATATCAGAAAAAGGAAAAAAAAGAAAGAAAATAACAAAATGAACAAACAAACAAACAAAAAGCAATTCCTTTTGCAATTGCAACAAAAATAATAAAATACTTGGGAATAAACTTAACAAAGGATGTGAAGGAGTTACGCACTGAAAACTATAAGACATTTTTAAAAGAAATTAAGGAAAACACAAAAAAATGGAAAAACATTCCATGTACATTAATTGGAAGAATCAACACAGTTAAAATGACTATATTACTCAAGGCATTATACAGATTTAATGTAATCCCTGTCAAAATCTCAATGACATTTTTGAAAGAAATAGAACAAAAAATCATCAGATTTGTATGGAAACACAGAAGATCCCCAATAGCCAAAGCAATACCAAGGAAAAAGAATAATTCTGGAGATATATCACTCGCTGACTTCAGCTTGTAGTACAGAACAACAATAACATACCAGCATGGTATTGGCAGAAAAACAGTCACACAGAGCGATAGAGTAGAATTGAGAACCCAGAAATAAACCCACACAAATATGGACCTATAATTTTCAACAAAGGAGCCAAAAACATACAATGGAGAAAAGAAACCCTCTTCAATAAATGGTGCTGGGAGAATTGGGAAGCCACATACAAAAGACTGAAATCCATTGAACTTCAAAGCACACTAGTTAATCTTGTATGCAAATTTAAAAACATCCTTTGTGAAGTCAGGGAAATTCCAGGATGGAATGCAGAATATGGAAAAACAAAACAGCGAATTATATTATAATATAAAAAACAACTTCACTGAAGGAGATGGGGGAATAAGATGCAGACCTAAGTAACTTTGGAAATGAATTGAGTCTGAACTACAGGTCAAAAGAAGTGCACAGAAACACTAAGCTCTAGTTGATAAATTTCTTTCCATTGGTGGTATGAGTTAATCATTTGATATTTTCATACACATATACTAGAATTGAACAATTAAGTAAATAAATAGCAAAAGGTGGTAGCCAGACTTGTCATTATTTGAGTGGGAATTCACAGTTAAGCAACTGCAGGAAGCCAGAATCATGTATGTGGTAATGGATTACAGTAGGAGACATTAGAATGAGCTCATGTTTAGCCAAACATAGATACAAATAGTTGCATATACAAATATTTTAAGATATGTGTATACACATTAATTTTCATATACACATAATTATTCTGTTTCTTTATCAGCTATTAGGGCCAAAATGCAACAACACCTCAGTAACAATGAGCACATATATTATGGAGATCTTGTTTTCTAATACCACTTTCTAGTAAGGGAAGCAGGGTTCCTTAGAGATACAGCTGAGACAAGACTGAGGCAGGAAATATACAAAATTAGACTGTAGCATCTCATACTGCCAGAAAGACAGGAAGTACCAAAAAGAAAAAGAAAAACTCGCAGTGATGGGAATATGCCAAATGAACATAATATTCAACTGGAAGAGTTGCCAATGGTCACAGTTGGAAAATTTGAAGACATTAATTAAAAATAGTATTGGATTATAACCCAAAGTACAAATTAAATATTCATGAGTCCAGTATGATATAAATAAACAATTGAATAAATAAATAAAAGGAGACAAATCTTCTTTGCATAACAATTTCAAATATTTTCTGTAGCTACTCCACCCTCAGGGGAACATAACTCCCCATTCATTAAGAGTGTGGTTGAGCATAGTGACTTACTTCTAAAGAGAACTGTGTGGAAAGGTGGAAAAAGAGTACCTATATAGTGGAGAAACCTGGACAATACTACCTCAGCCTGGAGATCAAGGTTACTATCAATAGAGATAAGTCATGCTAATGATATGTGCTCTTGATATGATGTAATGAAAATGGTGTGTTACCTCTGTGCTCTTACTACACAAGAAGTATGCATATTTCTTTTGATTGCCTCAAACTATTTTTTTTAAATCATCACAAATTTATGCTGTATGATAGCTTGCATTTTCCCTATCATGGTGATGATAGTAAGATCACAACTTCAGTCTTAATTTGCAGTGATCAGTTTTGTGTTATTTTACTGAGCACTTCTCCATTGCATAAAAAGAACATTAAGAAGGAAGAGTGTTATAACCTTCCACTAAAGAAGCAAATCCAACTTTTTTGTAAGAATACATGAGTCAGTGATTTTGTCCAGTAATATTGAGTGTTTAATATCATCATACTAATTATAATTCTATTGTTATCTCCACTTTACCATTTACAAATAAATATAGTTAAATGTTTTAGTTTGAGATGTGAAACATGTTGACTATGTACAGGAAATTGGAGAAAAGGAAACTGCCAAAAATATATTCAAATGTACTGTTTTATGAATACAATGAATCTTTTCCATCTTATGCTTGGTCCCAGAGGACCAGCAAGAATTGCTAAAGGATGACAAGGCTTAAAGTATGAGCTACACAAGCATGTGGAAATTAAGAAATAGTCCAATGTCAAGAAGCAGAAAATAGATGGCAAAGGTAATCAGATGTTTAGGAATGACTGTTATACCTGCTGGAGGAAAACTGCCCTATTCATTCAAATTTTTTTGATGCACTGTACTTAAAGTTTTTGTAAGAAATTAATTTTTCTTTTTTTCAAAAGTGTGGTTTTAAACATACAAGTGCTATTATAGACATGCTGAAACTTTTAAAGAAAAAGCCTTGGCAAGGGTGATGTGAGTGAGGCAGCTTGGGTGCAAAATAGAGAAGAGGTATTTGCTTTCAGGATCACAAAAGTGCCAAACCTTCATGAGAATAGAATGACTGCCTCATTGAATTTGCACCCTATATACCTCTAGTCTGAGTCTGGTTAGAAGAATTGACCGTCATGTGCTGGATGTATCTAATTACTTAAGAGAAGAAATAGAACATTATTTAAGATTTCTAAGTCAGTTTTTGATCACTGTGCATTTTTTGAAAAACATTCTACTAGGTACTTCAACAGTGATATAAAAGCAGGAAAATGCTGTCTCTGGCCACACAATTTGCTCTTAATAAATTCCTGCCAGTGCTGCCAATCATCTCCATCTGAATGTGTCTTTTGCACCATGGCTATTTCTAGCAGTTCTGTTCTCTCTGGTAGATTTGAAGATTATGGTTTCAGTGGTGACCCACTTGGCTGCTATTAGGTTGGTGCAAAAGTAATTGCGACTTAAAAAGGTTAAAAATAATTGCAAAAACCGCAATTACGGAGGACCGAAAAAAACTGGCGGCGTGAGGTGAGACTCTGTAACGCTCCCCTGGAATTTACAATGAATCGGACTACAATAACTCCACAAAGGACTCCTTGCACAGCAGACAGGCAAGACGAAGAGGCCGACTACTGAATTCACCTCCAGGAGGGTGAATCGCGCGAGCTGGGGAGGAGGGAGAGGAGAAGTGCGGAGACGGAGCCACGCGGGCGCAGGACACAGACCTAGCTCAGTGCTCGGAGCCCTCTGCTCACGGATATTGCGCAGCTGCGGGAGAGGGAAGGACTTGGACTGCTAGGGCTCCGCTTACGGCCCACAGGGCTGAGGGGGCAGCATACAAAACCGCTGAACCCAACGCTCGCTCACGGCAGACCTCGGAGCAAAGACTGAGGGAAGAGGGCTGAAATCGGTGGTTTAAGCCATCACTGCCGAGCGGAGAACAGAAGTCTTAGGCACGGAGACTAGCCGCCCCCTCCCTACCCTCCCAGAGCTCGCCCCGCCCCCACCTGCCCGGTGCTAGGAGCGATAAAGTAGCAGTGTCGGATCAAAGGACAGAATATTTGCTGCTCTGAGAACTGTGGACCACAGACACAGATTCGCAGCTCAACTAGTTCCGGCAAAGGGGAGGGAGCTGTGGAAGCACAACTGGCTGTGGTGGTGGTCGCCGCCATTGCTCTGGGCCACCTCTCACAACTCACCCCGCCCCTGGCCCCACCTATCTGGGCGGATCCCTGCAGGAGTAAACAGAACTGCTGAAACAAACGGGCTCTGAATCTGGTGCAGAAAGAGCTTTGGAACTCCAAAAGCTCTTCGCATACCTATCAACCTGTTGCAGAAGACACACCTGTAGATGTCTAGGAAGAGAAATAGTAAATCAGTGATTGCCATGAATAACCAAGGCAACAAGATAGCTCAGAAAGAAAGTGAAAAGTCTCCAGAAAAGGAACTTAAAGATATGGACCTTTGTGATTTAAATGACAGAGAATTCAAGATCATAATTCTGAAAAAACTGAACGAGATGCAAAAAAAAACAGAAAGGCACTTTAATGACCTCAGAAACACAATCAAAGAACACCATGAGCATTTTACAAAAGAGATTGAAATCTTGAAAAAGAACCAAGTAGAATTTCTGGAGATTAAGAACTCAATAGAAGAAATTAACAATAAAATATCCAGCTTAGGTAGTAGAGTTGACCAGATGGAGGAAAGAATCAGTGACATCGAAGATAGGAACCTGGAATTTACACAGAGGGAAGAAGAAAGAGACTTGAGACTTAAAAGAAATGAAAGAACTCCACAAGAACTTTCTGACTCCATCAGAAAGAGCAATATAAGAATAATGGGCATACCAGAAGGAGAAGAAAGAGGGAAGGAAACAGAGAATATATTCAAACAAATCGTCGATGAGAACTTCCCAAACTTGTGGACAGAACTGGATCCTCGAATCCAAGAAGCAAATAGAACACCTAATTACCTCAATCCCAACAGGCCTTCACCAAGGCACATTGTATTGAAGCTGTCTAAAATCAATGACAAAGAAAGAATCCTCAAGGCAGCCAGGGAAAAGAAGACGGTAACTTACAAAGGAAAGCCCATTAGATTATCATCAGATTTTTCAGCAGAAACTCTACAAGCTAGGAGGGAATGGAACCAAATATTCAAACTATTGAAAGAGAGAAATCATGAGCCAAGAATAATATATCCAGCAAAGATCTCTTTTAGATATGAAGGAGGAATAAAGATCTTTCCAGATATCCAGAAGCTGAGGGAATTTTCTAATACACGACCTGCACTACAAGAAATACTAAAGGAGGCTATTAGACCACCATCAACAGGGACAACTTGTGGCAACCGAAACATAAAAAGGGGGAGCGTAAAGGCCTGAACTGGAATATGGGAATAGAGAAAGTAAGCTTACTGAAGAAACTGGAATACTCTAAATATCAAACTTTCTTTTACATAAACTCAAGGGTAACCACTCAAAAAACATCCAAATCTGAAATATGTACTGTTATAAAAGAAGAAAAAGAGGGAAACATCATAGAATACCACCACACAGAAATAACAGACAACAACAAAAAGGCAAAGAAACAATGGAGACAGAGCCTTACCAGAAAACTAAAGACAGAATGACAGGAAATCCTCACATATCAATAATCACCCTAAATGTAAATGGACTGAACTCACCAATAAAGAGACACAGAGTAGCAGATTGGATCAAAAAACTAAACCCAACCATATGCTGCCTACAAGAGACACATCTCAGCTACAAGGACAAGCATAGACTCAAAGTGAAAGGGTGGAAATTGACACTCCAAGCAAATAGTACCCAGAGAAAATCAGGTGTAGCCATAATGATTTCCGATGAAACAGACTTCAGGGTGAAAAAGATAACAAGAGACAAAGATGGACATTTCATAATGGTAAAGGGGACTATACAACAAGAAGACATAACAGTCATCAATATTTATGCCCCCAATCAGGGAGCACCGAAATATACCAAGCAACTACTAACAGAACTAAAGGGAGAAATTGACCAAAACACAATTATACTAGGGAACTTAAATACATCATTGACAGCTATGGATAGATCATCCAAACAGAAGATAAATAACGAAATTGCAGCCCTAAATGACACATTAGATGAATTGGACATAATTGACATATATAGAGCACTTCATCCTAAAACATCAGACTATACATTCTTTTCTAGTGTACATGGAACATTCTCAAGGATAGACCATATATTGGGACACAAAACCAGCCTCAGCAAATTTAAGAAGATTGAAATCATACCAAGCATATTCTCTGATCACAAAGCTTTGAAATTGGATATCAACTGCAAAAAGAAAGCAGGAAAAAACACAAATACATGGAGATTAAACAACATACTTTTAAAGAACGACTGGGTCAAAGAAGAAATTAGAGGAGAGCTCAAAAGATACATAGAAACAAATGACAATGAAAATACATCCTACCAAAATTTTTGGGATGCCGCGAAAGCAGTTTTAAGAGGGAAATTTATATCATTACAGGCCTATCTCAAGAAACAAGAAAAATCCCAAATAAATAACCTCATGTTACACCTTAAAAAACTAGAAAAAGAAGAACAAGCGAAACCCAAGGTCAGCAGAAGAAAGGAAATAACAAAAATCAGAGCAGAACTAAATGAAATAGAGAACAAAAAGACAATAGAAAAAATTAATGTGACAAAAGATGTTTGAAAAGATTAACAAAATCGACAAACCCTTGGCTAGACTCACTAAGATAAAAAGAGAGAAGACACTAATTAACAAAATCAGAAATGAAAAAGGGGAAGTTATCACGGACACCACAGAAATACAATGGATTATCCAAGAATACTATGAAGGACTATATGCCACCAAATTTAATAACTTAGAAGAAATGGACAAGTTCTTAGAAACATACAGCCTTCCAAGGCTGAATCATGAAGAACTGGAAAATCTTAACAGTCCGATCACCAGTAACGAAATTGAATCAGTCATCAAAAACCTTCCCAAAATCAAAAGTCCTGGACCAGATGGCTTCACCAGTGAATTCTACCAAACCTTCAAAGAGGATCTAATACCAATCCTGCTCAAACTCTTCCAAAAAATTGAAGAAGGGTCAGTGCTCCCTAACTCATTTTATGAGGCCAACATTACCCTGATACCAAAACCTGGTAAGGACAACACAAAAAAAGAAATCTACAGACCTATATCCCTGATGAATACAGATGCTAAAATCCTAAACAAAATTCTAGCAAATCGAATACAACAATGCATTAAAAAGATTATTCATCACGACCAAGTGGGGTTCATCCCCGGGGCACAAGGATGGTTCAACATTCGCAAATCCATCAATGTGATGCATCACATAAACAAAATAAAGGACAAAAATCATATGATTCTATCAATTGATGCAGAAAAAGCATTTGATAAGATACAACATCCATTTATGATTAAAACACTTACTAAAATTGGTATAGAAGGAAAATACCTCAACATAATAAAGGCCATATACGACAAGCCCTCAGCTAATCTCATAATTAATGGTGAAAAGCTGAAGCCCTTTGCTCTACGTTCAGGAACACGACAAGGTTGTCCCCTATCACCTCTGGTTTTCAACATAGTGTTGGAAGTCCTCGCCAGAGCTATCAGGCAAGAGAAAGAAATAAAAGGCATCCAAATTGGGAATGAAAAAGTTAAATTGTCACTCTTTGCAGATGACATGATGCTATATATAGAAAACCCTAAAGACTCCACCTAAAAGCTATTAGAAACAATCAATGAATACAATAAAGTTGCTGGCTACAAAATCAACGTACAAAAGTCCATTGCTTTCCTATATACCAACAATGAAATCTCAGAAAAAGAGATAGAAAAAACAATTCCTTTGGCAATTGCAGCAAAAAGAATAAAATACCTACGAATAAACTTAACCAAGGATATGAAGGATTTATATGCTGAAAACTATAAGACATTTTTGAAAGAAATTGAAGAAGACACAAAGAAATGGAAAGACATTCCGTGCTCATGGATTGGAAGAATCAACATAGTTAAAATGGCCATATTACCCAAAGCCATATACAGATTTAATGCAATCCCCATCAAAATCCCAATGGCATTTTTTAAAGAAATAGAACAAAAAATCATCAGATTTGTTTGGAACCACAAAAGACCCCGAATTGCCAAAGCAATATTAAAAAAAAAGAACAATACTGGAGGTATCACACTCCCTGATTTTTCCTTGTACTACAGGGCTACAATAATCAAAACAGCTTGGTATTGGCGGAAAAACAGACACATAGACCAATGGAATAGAATTGAGAACCCAGAAATAAAACCACATAAATATGGACAGATAATTTTTGACAAAGAAGCTAAAAACATACAATGGAGGAAAGACAGCCTCTTCAATAAATGGTGCTGGCAGAATTGGATAGCTTCGTGCAAAAGAATGAAACTGGACTGCTATCTGTCACCATGTACCAAAATTAATTCAAAATGGATCAAAGACTTAAGCATAAGATCCGACACAATAAACTGCATTGAAGAAAACACAGGTACTAAACTTATGGATCTTGGGTTCAAAGAGCATTTTATGTATCTGACTCCAAAGGCAATGGAAGTAAAAACTAAAATAAACGAATGGTATTATATGAAACTGAAAAGCTTCTGCACAGCAAAAGAAACTATTGACAAAATAATGAGGCAACCAACTGAATGGGAGAAGATTTTCGCAAACAGTTCCTCTGATAAGGGGCTAATATCCAAAATATACAAGGAACTCATGAAACTCAACAACAAGAAAACAAACAACCCAATTGAAAAATGGACAGAGGACCTGAAGAGACATTTCTCCAAAGAGGATATACAAATGGCAAATAGACATATGAGAAAATGCTCAACATCGCTAATCATTAGAGAAATGCAAATGAAAACCACAATGAGATATCACCTCACCCCAGTCAGAATGGCTTTCATCAACAAAACAAATAGTAACAAGTGTTGGAGAGGCTGTGGAGTAAAAGGAACCCTCATACACTGTTGGTGGGAATGCAGACTGGTGCAGCCGCTATGGAAGGCAGTGTGGAGGTTCCTCAAGAAATTACGAATAGAATTACCATATGACCCAGCAATCGCTCTCCTGGGTATCTACCCCAAAAATATAAAAGCATTTCTCTATAGAGACACGTGTACACCAATGTTCATTGCAGCTTTGTTTACGGTGGCTAAGACATGGAAACAACCAAAATGTCCTTCGATAGATGAATGGATAAAGAAGTTGTGGTACATATACACAATGGAATACTATTCGGCGTTAAGGAAAGATGATATAGGAGCATTTGTGACAACATGGATGGATCTCGAGAGAATAATGCTAAGTGAAATCAGTCAGACAGAAAAAGCAGAGAACCCTATGATTTCACTGATATGTGGTATATAAACCAAAAAGAACAAGACAAACAAATGAGAAACAAAAACTCATAGACACAGACAATAATTTAGTGGTTACCAGAGGGTAAGGGGGTGGGGGGGTGGGTGATGAGGGTAAAGGGGATCAAATATATGGTGATGGAAGGAGAACTGACTCTGGGTGGTGAACACACAATGGGATTTATAGACGATGTAATACAGAATTGTACACCTGAAATCTATGTAAATTTACTAACAATTTTCACCCCACTAAAATTAATTAAAAAAAAAGCAGGAAAATACCATTCATATATATGCTTTGCTCCCCACCCCCAAACTATTAAGGCAGCATGCAGGAAGAAACATCTATTGTCAGATGAAACAAAAGAGAACAATAGCAAATTTATATGTGGAGAGGGCAAGCTAAAATTCTACACAGTAGTACTTGGTAAGAAAGTTTCACTGAGAAAGCAGACATTTTAAAATTTGTGTATCCGCTTATAAGTGTATGTTTTATTTCTATATCAGCTCATGAATGTGTACAGAACTTCAAGTGAATTTCTTGATTTAAGATAGCTGTAAGTTTATTTACTTTTCTAAAAATTGCAACTTAAAATTATTACATGTATGGATTTGATTTGGTGTAGGTAAGGATTGAATTGTTTATGCCCCCATGAGAAAGAGGTACACTACAAAGAGACTGGATAAATATTTGTATTAGTTTTACTTGAGATGATACTCATTTATTTGGTAGTCAAAACTTTGAATCCAAGTATTTTTGATAGGGTAGGGTAGGTAGACAGATAGAAAAGAGCAGAAGAAGGAGAAATTTAGCCCCAGTTAGAAAGCCCGTTGTTGCAGCTCCTACTGGGTCAACACCTTTTGCAGGTGCCCAGGAGGATTCTGGGCTTACATATACCTCTAAATCAAAGAGATATGTTGTTAAAAGTCAGAGAAAGGGGTAACTCATCTTGTTTGTCAGGACCACCTTACTAGTCCAACAGGATTCCAGGTTTTCACACGTGTCCCCAAACTAAGTGGATGGGTTTACACATGTCCCCAAACCAAGGGGCTGTATTTATACATGATCTTAAATCAAAGAAATGCATTGCTAAATGACAGAAGACTAGGCACTTCAGGGGGGAGAGAGAGAAATAAGTGGAGGGAGAGGGGGAGGCAATTCTACCCATAGAAATAAAAGCCTTCATACAATATAAGGTGAAGCTGCTTCCTTCTCTTGGGTCAGCTCACTCTGTTTTGGAGTATACTTTCTTTCACTAATAAACTTCTTGTTGTTTTATTCTGCACAAAATTCTCTCTCTTGATTCAATTCATTTCTTCAGGAAGAAGAGCCGAGGTTTAACATCATTTACCAGTAACATTTTTTAGACATTGTTTACTTAGGATTTCAGGCACACCATTTTGTAGTTCTAAGTCTGATGTATGTATGTATGTATGTATGTATATATATATATATATATATATATATATATATATATATATACATATATATGTATATATATATATGTATATATATATATGCATACACACACACATATATATGTGTATATATTTATATATATATGTATATATATTTAAAATTTCAAAAGAATAAGAACATTAATAGACCTATTCCTATAAAAGAATGAATACAGAAAATCAAGTATTATATTAAAGAAATGATGAGTAATTAAACAATATGGTGATGGAAGGAGAACTGACTCTGGGTGGTGAACACAGAATGGGATTTATAGATGATGTAATACAGAATTGCACACCTGAAATCTATGTAATTTCACTAACAATTGTAACCCCAATAAATTAAAAAAAAATAGAAAGAATAGAGAAGTTAAAATCATGTGCGTGTTTGTAAAAGACAGACAACCAGAGACAAAAACAGAAAAAGACAGAGAAAGAATGAATTTAATGTAATGTAAATATATTGGTCCCTTTTCTGCTGAAGTCAGAAAACTTTTGTGTTGTAAATTCTTTGGGAGCCCAGGTTTCTAAAAGTCCCTTCCTTTCTCTTCTGCTCTTTATTCACAGAAAACCTCAAGCAACATTCAGCCCTTGGATATTTGGAATTGTTCATATTTCTGGATTTGTTGTCACTATGCTGAAAATCTCTTTCATTATTCTCTTCTTGTTCTTTCAATGTCAAATCTTCAGTTAAGTTTCAAACCTAGTAGTTCAGCTAACACTCATCTGGAAGTACACGGCAAAGTTTTGTAATCCATTTACTTACTAAAGTATATCTTTAAGAACTGGTTGCCAGTTCAAGTACGTGGCACCCAGTTATATTTGATTTTCAGATAAATTGACCTACTTCAGCCCCGAATATTGCAGAGGACATACTTATATTAAAAACTACTCTTTCGTATCAAATTCTAATTAAGCTGGGTGTTTATTTTGATTTTTTCTTATCTCTAACAATCTTACTTCCTGGTAAAGGAAGACAGAATTTTCGCATCCCTTGTATACTTGTCCCACTTTCACAAATCTTATTTTACTTAATCCTCATAACAACACTGTGATGTATGAATAATCATCCCCATTTTATAAGTGAAGAATTAAGTTCAGAGATTTGCACAAGGTCATAAAGAAAATGTCTGGTACATTCAGGATTCAACTCCTTTTCTGATATGAAACACAACAGGCCTTTCCCTCCACAACACGTAAAAGGCAAGTTAGCTCTCCTTACCCAATGTGCTTTAAAATATTTTTCCCTGTTTAAAATACAAATTATGAAAAATTTCAAGCATTTGTATAGGTAATTATCACCCAGCATCAATAATCATCAATGTTTTTTCCCAATCTTGTTTCATCTCTTCATTGTCACATATTTTTCCTAGAGTATTTTCAAGCAAGTCCAAGACATCATGTCATTTAAGTACTTACCCAATTATTTTCACAAGTTGTTCCATAATTAAATAGTTGACAACTAAAAAAAGCATTCGTAGTCATCTAATACTAGCAACGTCCTTACTCCTAACATGTATTCCTTTCTGTCAGCCTAATTACTTATTTTATTTTGCCATGTATAATGTGCACTTTTTTGCCCAAATTTGTTAGGGGAAAATAAGGATGCACATTATACATGAGTAGTACTAATTCCGTATCTTTATACATGTTTTTGATTCTTTTATTTTATTTTATTTTATTTTTTTAAGATTTTATTGAGGAATGGGAACAGGACTTTATTGGGGAACAGTGTGTACTTCCAGGCCTTTTTGCCAAGTCAAATTGTTGTCCTTTCAATCTTAGTTGTGGAAGGTGCCATTTAGCTTCAAGTTGTTGTCCTTTCAGTCTTAGTTGTAGAGGGTGCAGCTCAGCTCCAGGTCCAGTTGCCTTTGCTAGTTGGAGGGAGTGCAGCCCACCATCCCTTGCGGGAGTTGAACCGGCAACCTTGTGGTTGAGAGGATGCGCTCCAACCAACTGAGCCATCCAGGAGCTCAGCTCAAGGTGCCGTATTCAATCTTAGTTGCAGGGGGTGGAGCCCACCATCCTTTGCGGGACTCGAGGAGTTGAACTGGCAACCTTGTGGTTGAGAGCCCACTGGCCCACGTGGGAATCAAACTGGCAGCCTTTGGAGTTAGGAGCACAGAGCTCTAACCGCCTGAGCCACCGGGCCTGCCCTGATTCTTTTATTTATGCTTTTGAGTGAAAGGTGTAACTCTGGAAATCAGTAACAATGTCCATATGCAAATTAATAGCCTAGAATATAATAATTGGTTTTGCTGAACTTTAGACGAACTTGCAATGATGATGAGTTTTTGGCCTTCTATGATGCGTAAATACTGTAACTTTGTTACTGGCATATAAAATTTATTGTACCATTTTTTTTAAAATGCTAAAATTCCTTTATAATACAAAAAACAAGTACCTAAATGTAAACAAATAATAATTTGAATGAAAAAGTTGAAACAAAAGATTTTTCCCCTGAAACTTTGGGCCAAAAACATGGGTGCACATTATATATGGGTGCACATTATACACGAGAGCACATTATATACAGCAAAGTATGGTAATTAATTCGGGATTAGGTCTTCTTTTTGAAAGTAGTACTCTTTAGCAGTTTGCACTATCGAATTTTGGGCTAGGTCTTCTTTCTGATACTGCTTCTCTTTAGCAAAAACTTTACTACAAACAGTTTGGTTTCTTAGAATTTAAAACAAAAATTCTTAAACATAAAGAACGACACACACACTAGCACAGTTATTAAAGAATTGTTTTTACCAAATCATGACAAGATAACTTAAATGGAAGTTGGTCTGTGGCTACCCAAGTACTTGTAAAACCTATTGAACACTCAAGGTTTGAAAATAAATTTCTATTTTGCAAAAATTGGTGAAGTAAATTCATTTATTTTTAGTTTTATAGAAATGAACTCATCAGGGAACTAAATGGTATATGGCATTTTGACCTTAAATGTAATGTGCAAGAATTTTACTAGCTGTAAACAGAAGCAGTGCCTAGAAAAATGTTATTTTTTTTCGCACCCGCTGCTGCTCCTCCTTCCGCTGCTAGTTGTTAGAAAAATGTTCTTAATCCTTAATAGAGCATGATTAGAATGATGTTAAAGTGGGATGAAGTTAGCCATCATATAATATTTGTACTTTATAACCTGCCACTATGCTTAATCAGAAAAAAAATAAAAAAAAAGATGTGGGGGGGTAAAATCTACATTTTGCAAAATACTTTGACATTCTTATTAAATAAAGTTAATGTCATTAGTAGCAGCTCTAAGCAAAACTGTTGTCTTTTTTCCTATGGATAAGCACTCTTTGGGGAGATGAATATTGCTGCAGTCATATTGTAATTTCAGTTAACGAAATGTGAGTTCTATTTGTTAAAGTTTTATGGTAATGAAGTTTATAATTTACTGACAAACTGGCTTGCTTTCAAAACATTCTCTTACAGCACTGACTTTTTCTCCCATCAGAAACATTGATGTGCTAATGTGTGTTTATGGTAGCAGATGTGCACCTTCAGTAAAAGGCTGTCAGTGTGAGGAGAAAGGACAAAAGAGAAAAGGAAGAAGGGAGGTGTTCAGAGCTTTCAATTGGTAATAAAATCCATACACAAATGAAAAACTGGCAGATTTTTTGAAACATCCATGAGCTCACTAAGTATGTTATCTGAAATATCAAGTATTTGTCACTAAAATTCGGTTGAGTCAAAGATATGCTAAGTACCAAATCCCTTTAGCCAGTGTGAAAACTGAAGGACAAAATTTGTCATTTAAAATTCAATAGGTGTAACAGAAAATTGTTAAATTAAAAGGAGGTGAAAAACACTTTCCCCCTAAAAGTACAAAATGTGTTTTCTTTCAAAGTAAGGTGCATTGCAGTTATTACCACTGGCTTTAAAGTACAGACCTTCAGAATTCTGTTTTTTTTTTTTTTTCTCTAGCTCTGAAATTTTACAACTCATAAGGGTAAAAAAAATTGTTCCCAACTTCCAACCGCACTTCTCTTTCTGCCAGCTATGTGAGGTGTTTAACAGAAATCGTGACATCTTGAGATTTCCTTTAGTAAAAAATTGAAATATTTAATCACAGGTAATCACAGGTAATCTGTAATAGAGGACATAAAAAGATGATTTTGCAAACACCCTCATTAATCACAAAACAAAGCACAAATCTGTATGTAACACCTGTAATGACAAAAATAATAAGGTAAACTGCTTATAGTGCTTCCATCTTAGTGGGGCATAGGAAACAACTAGCATACTGAAATGGAGAACATGGGTTCACTAATAGCTAAAAACTACAGGTTGAGAGACAGTTGTATATAATCCCAGTCAGTTCAAAAGTAACTTCCAGAAGGTGAATCATAATGAAGGGGACCAAAATCCTAAAGCTGTCTCTTGGGATATTAATTTTAAGTTGGTTATTAAGAAACAAAAGATTCAGAAAGAACCTTTGACCCTCCTCGTTTCTTGTCTAAGAGATTTAGATTGGAAGGCCTACTCCTAGAAGGAAATCTTAGGATGTTTGCCTTAGCAAACTAATTTGAATTAAGTATAGTAGACAGGAAGGCAGCAGGCAGGGAGGTGTTACCTACATTATCCCATGTCTCATTGTTTCTGAGTTGCCTAACAACAGTATGTTCTGTTCTTTCTCAACTACATGTAAGTTGCCTACCTCCTTTGAAATCTCATTCCTTTGAAATCTGATTCCTAACTTCTTTTCTCCTTTGTCCAAAATGCCATATACACCGTTTACCTCACTGTCTTTGGAATTTTTATGCTTATGTGAGTTCCCTGTGCACACATATTAAAATTTCATTTTCTCCTCTTAATCTGTGTCTGTTAATTTGATTATTAGTTCAGCTATAATAATTTATAATGTGGGAGGAAAAGTTTTGGGTTTTATTTTTTAGCCCTCACAATAGTCATTTAAAGAAATTGAACACAAGAATCTCAAAACAAAACAAAAACTTTTTGTTCTATCTTTATGCTGAGATGCTTTTGGGTACAAGTGTAACCAAATACTAAACTCAGTGAATTCCTGGACATTTCATGTTAATAGAATATAGTGATTAAAAAGTTTCAGGGGGTGGACGGGTGGCTCAGTTGGTTAGAGCATGAGCTCTGAGCAATGGCGCTGCCAGCTGGATTCCCACATGGGCCAGTGAGCTGCGGCCTCCACAACTAGAATGAAGTCAATGAGCTGCTACTGAGAACCCAGGTGGCCAGGTGGCTCAATTGGTTGCAGCATGTGCTCTCAACCACAGGATTGCCGTTTTGACTCACGCAAGGGATGGCGGACTGCTCCCCCTGCAACTAAGATTGAACACAGCACCTTGAGCTGAGCTGCTGCTGAGCTCCCGGATGGCTCAGTTGGTTGGAGCGTGGGCTTTCAACCACAAAGTTGCTGATTGGACTCCCGCAAGGGATGGTGCGCTGTGCCCCCTGCAACTAACAATGGCAACTGGACCTGAAACTGAGCTGCACCCGCCACAACTAAGATTGAAGGGACAACAACTTGACTTGGATGAAGCTGATGAGTCCTGGGAAAAATACACTACTGTTCCCCAATAAAAAGGCCTGGAAATACACACTGTTTCCCAATAAAGTCCCGTTCCCCTTCCCCAATAAAATATTTTAAAAAATAAAGGTTCCAGAACATTTATAACACACATAGTCCCTGTCAAAAAATACCTTGCAGCCTACCCGGAGACACACAGTAATTGTATAGTAAATACAAATAAGTATAGTGATAAATGTCAGGATTTGAACAATTTTTTTTTTTAAATAAGAATACAATTTAGCCAAAGTAAGGCAACTGATAATATGAAAAGCCTTCTTTTTTTGTTGTTCTTCAGCATCAATTCCTTATTAAGATCCCATCCTAACATATACATTTATTGCTTAAGCAATATTTTTTTGAGATCCTTGTATTATATAGTGTCTGGTTGATAATAGGCACTCAACATATATTTATTAAATGAATAGAATTATTCTAGAATTTTGGAGATGTTCAAAAGAGAAGGCACCATTCTCATAATTAAAGTACCTTAGCTCTATACAAAAATTGAAGGAGAAAACATTTCTGCCTTTATAAAACCTAGGTAATGGAAACTCTTTGAATGGAATACCTGTTTGCTGCTATTGTTGTGTTAGTGTTTTCTCAACCTTTTTCCTACCCCTTAACTCCCTCTTTTTTCTTAAAAGTTCATCCTACCCACTTGAGTAAGAGTACAGATCTTCTCCAAACTCACCCCTCCCCATTTAAAGCTATTGGTTGCAAGAGAAAAACAGTTATAGAGAGTAATTAATTTAATAATGTTCTTAGTTTCTTAATTACATATTATGAATTAAACATATTTCATTTTAAAGTTTAAAATAAGAGCCCAAACTTAAGTGTAATGGGTAAAATAAAAATAAAATGTATCCCTCCATTTTATATTATGGTCAGTTAGGGATTGATAGGAAATAATAATAATTATGATGTTAGTGATGATGATGACAAAAAGAGTAATAATTAATGCTTATTGAAAACTTACTACATGTCAGGCATTATTCTATGTGACTTATGCTCAATCTTCATAGCAACTCTATGTATTAAATGCCATTATTGTCATCCCCATTTAAAAGATAAGGAAACTGAGGCACAGAAGTTAAGTAATATATTCAGAATTGTTGAGGAACATAAAGAAGATAAAAACTTTAGGAAGAGAGTAGTACATGTAAGGAAGAAGAGAGGGGCAATCATTGGGGTTCAAGGTGAATATTATGGGTGTTTACATTGAGCGATTCATAGTGCTATCACCCAGTGGCCTGTATTGGTCTTAAAAATATTAAGAACTAGGGGTTCCAGTCAATATGATGGAGTAGGTGAATACTGTGTTATAGAACAATCAACCTGGAGAACCATCTAAAAGCAAGCTGAACAGAAGCCCTGTAACTAAGGATATAAAGAAGAAATCACCTCAAGATTGGTAGGAGGGACATAAATGAGAAATAGGTTGGCCCTAAACCTACATGTGATGACAGAGAATTGGATAGGATATCTCAGCTGCAGAAGTCCCCCTTGAAGAGTGAGGCGTCCAAGTCATACACCAGGGTCCCCATCCAGGAGCACCAGTGCAGAGCTGAGAAGCCCACCACAGCATCTGGCTATGAAAATCAGTGAAGATTCCATCTTTCCAGGTGAGACAGAAGGCAGCTGTAAACACAGGCATCCTCCTAAAGTGCCCAAACACAGACTCACTCACTCCCAGGCACTCACCCTGAGCTGCAGCAAAGAAAATGGTTTGTGAGGTGCCAGAGACGTATTGGAAGAGACTGAGATTTGTGGCTTCAGGGTGAGGGCTGGCTGGAGAGAAAGCTGCCATTGTCCCCATGTTGAGCCCTGCTCTGGTGTAGCCAGCAGGCAGGTGCCATCTTTCCTGAATTTTCATTGGCCAGATGAGCTCTACGTGCTCCATCCTGGTTACTCCCTGGGACTCTGCCCCACACAACCTGCACAACACCACAGGATGTTTTGGGGATGAAAGGTAGCCGGTGTTGGACCACACTATATCCATTCTTGGACAACTCTTTGGGCTTCATGGACACCAGCCAGGTGGCGGCTTGTCTTGGTGAGCTCAAGACATTTGCAGAGTAGAACCAGGCTCAGAAATGGGGTCAAATCTTAATCTTCATTAACTCATTGAATACCCACCAGCCCATGCTGGTGACTCCCTGAGACCCTGCTCCACCCAACTTGTAGGCTCTTTCAGCAGCCTGCATGCAGCAGGTTTTGGCCTATACTGCAGCCTTTGGTGAACAATTTTCAGGGGTCTGCATGTTAAAAGCCAGTGATGGCTGGCCTCAGTGTGCTCTGAGTATTTTTCAGAGTGGCCCCAGAGAACTGGTGTCAAATCTGAACCTGCGTTAACCCTTGTACACTACTCACCCCATTCTGGTGACTCCCTGAGACCCTGCCTCTCCCAACTCCCATACTACTGGAGGCTCTCTCAGAAGTTGAGCCTTATGGACAGGTAGGAATGGTGGCAAGCCTTGGGGTGTCATGAGCCTTTTCTTGAGCTACTCAGGCCCGATACTGGTCACAGCCAACCTCAGGTCCCAGCATGACCTCTCCCACGAACCTCCAGGTCCAGCACAGGGAGCAACAAGGCAGAGATCACTTTGTAGCTCCTACTGGGTATCCCTGGCCCAGTCACAGGTAGCAGATTAATTTGGACTACACAGCAGCTCATGCCAAGAGGCCCCAGAACCAGCACACCCTGTGACCAGGTTCAAACCTCAATAGAATACTACCTGATTAGCCTCATAAGTGGCAAAAACAAATTCATAATAAACAAATATTATGAAAAACAAAAGGTGTTTTTGGCAGGCACCAGAGCCTGCTGGGGTTAATCCAGCCTTAGCACAGCAACTCCTATGCTGAGGTGGTGGCCAATTTTCACAGCCAGTAAGCTTGAGGACCAATCTCACCCACTGATATGACAACAGCAATCAAGAATCAGCTGTAACAGGAGGGCACACATGACACACACAGCGACCCTCCTGGAGCATCAGCTCAGGTGACCAAGGAAACTGGGCCACTGGACCCCAGATGACAGTACATAAGGTCACCCTGCCAAGACTGGGAGACATAGCAAATCTGCCTAACACATAGAAACAAATTAGAAACAAACACAGAGAAACAGCCAAAATAAGAAAAAAACAAAACAAACAACAACAACAACAAAAAACACACAGAAAAGAAAATCACATGTCCTAAGTGAAAGAAAGGAACAAAGCTCAAGAAAAATAACTAAACATAATGGAGATGAACATATCTGCCAGATACAGAGTTCAAAACACTGCTTAAAAGGATGGACAAGGAACACATTGAGAACTTTGACAAAGAGACAGTAAGCATAGAAAAAGACATAGAAACCATATAAAAAAAAGTCAGAAATAAAGAATGCAAAGACGCAAATGAAGACTACACCAGAAGGAATCAACAGTAGATAAGATCAAGCAGGGCATCAAATCAGCCATTTGGAAGACAAGGTAGAAGAAAATACAATCAGGACAGCAGTAAATAAATAAATAAATAAATAAATAAATAAATAAGATCATTTAAGAGACCTCCACGACGATATCAAGTAACAACACTCACATCAAAAAGGTACCAGAAGGACAAAAATGAGAGCAAGTGATTGAGAACTTATTTTGAAAAAATAATGACTGCAAACTTCCTTCACGTGGTGAGGGAAAAAGACGTACAAGTTCAGAAAGCACAGGGTTCTCAAACAACATTAACCCAAAGAGGCCAACACCAAGACATATCATAATTAAAATGCTAAAGGTTAAACAAAAAGAGAATCTTAAAAGCAGCAAGAGAAAGGCAGTTATCAACATACAAGGGAGCTCACATAAGACTGTCTCATGATTTTTCCACAGAGACATTGTAAACAAGAAGGGATCAGCAGGAAATATTAAAAGTAATGAAAACTAAGAAACCATAACCAAGACTAGTCTACTGAGCAAGGCTAACATTTATAATTCAAGAAGAAATAAAGAGCTTCCCATACTATAAAAAAAGAGAATTTGATAATACCAAACCAATATTGCAAGAAATGTTAAAGGGACTTCATTAAAAATAAGAAGGAGGAAATTCAAAAATCTGTATGCACTCCTATGTTTATTGCAGCACTTTACACAATAGCCAAGATATGGAAACAACCGAAATGCCCATCGGTAGATGACTGGATTAAGAAGCTGTGGTACATTTATACAATGGAGTATTACGCAGCCATAAAGAAGAAAGAAATCTTATCATTTGCAGCAACATGGATGGATCTAGAGAACATTATGTTAAGTGAAATAAGTCAGAAAGAGAAAGACAAGTACCATATGATCTCACTTATATATGGAATCTAAAGAAAAGACTATGTGAATGAACTAATCAGAAACAGTTTTGGGGACACAAAGAAAAAACCGAGAGTTGTTAGATGGGTGTGTGGGGGGTTGGGAATAAGGGGAAAGGTGAAGGGATTTGGAAGCAGCTGGTAACTACAAGATGGCCTCAGGGATTTTTTGAAAATTAATTTGGGGAAGGTATTCAATAATGTTGTAAAGATTTTGTTGGGTATCCGATGGACATGCGTCCTATTTGGGAGACCACCTCAGGGATACTGTGGATACCTGATCATGGCATTGTACACCAGAAGCTAAACATTAATGAATGCCAACTATAATTTTATATATATAATGTGATGGTTCAGTGTGAGGTCGGAGGGATGGTGGATGAGGGGAGGGGGGTTCACAGTGTGAGGGATATAAATGATGAACGTCTAAGTATTACCTTGTCTTGTACACCTGAAACTAATTTAAAAAAAAAGAAAAAAGAGAAAAAAAAAGAAAAGAATAAGAAGGAGGAAAAATAAACAAAACAAATACGAATAATAAAATGGCAATAGCTATGTACTTATTAATAATCACTTTTTTATTAGTTTTGGATGTACAAAACACATTTATATATGTCACATATATGTCACAAAGTGATAACCCCAATAAGCCTATTACCCGCCTGACACTGTACATAGCTATTGCAACATTATACGAGGTCTCACAATTAAGAATGTGAACTGGTTGCAACAATGTTGCTAACCTTTTTTGATATCAGATGGATTATTCATTATGAATTTGTACCAACTAGGCAAACAGTTAACCAAGTTTACTATTTGGAAGTGCTGAGAAGGCTGCTTGGAAGAATTAGACGACCTGGACTTTCCCCAATTCGTGGCTCTTTCATCACAAGAATGCACCAGCTCAAAAGGTACTGTCTGTGAGGGAGTTTTTAGCCAGTAAACAAATCATTGCATCGGAACACCCTCCTTACTCACCTTATCTGGCCCCCAGTGACTTCTTTCTTTACCTAAAGATAAAGGAAATATTCAAAGGAAGACGTTTTGATGACATTCAGGATATCAAGGGCAATATACGACAACAGCTCTGATGACCATTCCAGAAAAAGAGTGCCAAATTGCTTTGAAGGGTGGACTAGGTGCTGGCATCAGTGAATAGTTTCCCAAGGAGAGTACTTCAAAGGTATAGTGATATTCAACAGTGAGGTATGTAGCACTTTTTCTAGGATGAGTTTGTGAACTTAATTGTCGGACCTCATAGACCATATTACATATGTTGTACTTTAAGTCCCTGTGAATACTTTTAAAATTATATATTGCAAAATTGTACACCTGAAACTTATGTAACTTTACTAACAACTGTCACCCCAATAAGCTTTAATTTTAAAAAAATTATAGGTGACATTCAATATTATTTTATATTAATTTCAGGTATACAATATAATGGTTAGACATTTACATAATTTATGAGATGATCACTTCGAGAAAGCTAGTAATCACCTGACACTACCCATAGTTTTTACAATATTATTGACTATATTCCCCATACTGTACTAAATCTCCATGACTGTTGTGTAAGTATGAAATTATGCTTCTGAAAGCCTTCACCTTTCTCATCCAGCCCTCCAACCTCCTCCCATCTAGTAACCATCAGTTTGTTCTCTATATCTATGAGTCTGTTTCTATTTTCTTTGTTTGTTTATTTTGATCTTTAGATTTCACATATAAATGAGGTCCTATGGTATTTGTCTTTCTAAGAATGGCTTGTTTCACTTATCATAATACTTTATAGGTCCATCCATGTTGTCACAAATGGTAAGATTTCATTATTTTTTGTGGCACAATAATATTCCATTAAATATACATAC
The DNA here is from genome assembly GCF_964194185.1 of Rhinolophus hipposideros. Classification (NCBI taxonomy): domain Eukaryota; kingdom Metazoa; phylum Chordata; class Mammalia; order Chiroptera; family Rhinolophidae; genus Rhinolophus; species Rhinolophus hipposideros. The sequence goes on from NC_138046.1 coordinate 29,636,161, forward strand.
CAGTTATTCCTTATCCAATGCTCTATTGATGAGCATTTCAGTAGTTTCTATATTTTGGCTATTGTAAATAGTGCTTTTGTGAACATAGCAGAGCATAGATCTTTTTGAATTAGTGTTTTGGATGTCTTTGAATAAATAACCAGAGGTGAAATTGCTAGGTCATAAGGTAGTTCTATTTTTAATTTTCTGAGGAATATCCATACTGTGTTCCGTAGTACTGCACCTATTTGCAGTCCCACCAACAGTACATAAAAGTTCCCCTTTCTCCACATTTTCACCAACAGTTGTTGTTTGTTGATTTACTGATGATGGCTTATTGTGGTTTTTATTTGCATTGATCTGATGATTAGTGACATTGAGCATCTTTCCGTATGTTTGTTGACCATCTGTATGTCCTTTGGAGAAATTTCTATTTAGGTCTTCTGTCCATTTGTTAATTAGATTTTTTTTTTTTTGGTGCTGAGTTGTATGAGTTTTTTTAATATTCATTTTGGATATTAACCCCTTATCAGAAGATTGGTGAGTATCTTCTCACATTCAGTAGCTTGTCTTTTGGTTTTGTTGATGATTTCCTTTACTGTGCAAAAAAACTGATGTAATCCCATTTGTTTATTTTTTCTTTTGTTTTCCTTACCTGAGGAAATATATCAGTAAAAATACTAAGAGTAATCTTAGAGAGTTTACTACTTATGTTTTCTTCTAAGAGTTTTATTGTTTTGGGTCTTACATTAAAAATTTTGATTGAGATCAAAAAAAATGGCGGCGTGAGGTGAGACTCTGTAACGCTCCCCTGGAATTTACAACGAATCGGACAACAATAACTCCACAAAGGACTCCTTGCACAGCAGACAGGCAAGATGAAGAGGCCGACTACTGAATTCACCTCCAGGTGGGTGAATCACGCGAGCGGGGGAGGAGGGAGAGGAGAAGTGCGGAGACGGAGCCACGCGGGCGCAGGACACAGACCTAGCTCAGTGCTCGGAGCCCGCTACTCCCGATCTTCCGCAGCTGCAGGAGAGGGAAGGACTCAAACTGCTAGGGCTCCGCTTACGGCCCACAGGGCTGAGGGGGCAGCATACAAAACCGCTGAACCCAACGCTCGCTCACGGCAGACCTCGGAGCAAATACTGAGGGAAGAGGGCTGAAATCGGTGGTTTAAGCCCTCATGCCGAGCTGAGAACGGAAGCCTTAGGCACAAAGACTAGCCGCCCCCTCCCTACCATCCCAGAGCTCGCCCCGCCCCCACCTGCCCGGTGCTAGAAGCGATAAAGCAGCAGTGTCGGATCAAAGGACAGAATATTTGCTGCTCTGAGAACTGTGGACCACAGACACAGATTCGCAGCTCAACTAGTTCCGGCAAAGGGGAGGGAGCTGTGGAAGCACCACTGGCTGTGGTGGTGGTCGCCGCCATTGCTCTGGGCCACCTCTCACAACTCACCCCGCCCCTAGCCCCACCTATCTGGGCGGATCCCTGCAGGAGTAAACAGAACTGCTGAAACAAACGGGCTCTGAATCTGGTGCAGAAAGAGCTTTGGAACTCCAAAAGCTCTTCGCATACCTATCAACCTGTTGCAGAAGACACTCCTGTAGATGTCTAGGAAGAGAAATAGTAAATCAGTGATTGCCATGAATAACCAAGGCAACAAGATAGCTCAGAAAGAAAGTGAAAAGTCTCCAGAAAAGGAACTTAGAGATATGGACCTTTGTGATTTAAATGACAGAGAATTCAAGATCGCAATTCTGAAAAAACTGAACGAGATGCAAGAAAACACAGAAAGGCACTTTAATGAACTCAGAAACACAATCAAAGAACACCATGAGCATTTTACAAAAGAGATTGAAATCTTGAAAAAGAACCAAATAGAATTTCTGGAGATTAAGAACTCAATAGAAGAAATTAACAATAAAATATCCAGCTTAGGTAGTAGAGTTGACCAGATGGAGGAAAGAATCAGTGACATCGAAGACAGGAACCTGGAATTTACACAGAGGGAAGAAGAAAGAGACTTGAGACTTAAAAGAAATGAAAGAACTCTACAAGAACTTTCTGACTCCATCAGAAAGAGCAATATAAGAATAATGGGCATACCAGAAGGAGAAGAAAGAGGGAAGGGAACAGAGAATATATTCAAACAAATCGTCGATGAGAACTTCCCAAACTTGTGGACAGAACTGGATCCTCGAATCCAAGAAGCAAATAGAACACCTAATTACCTCAATCCCAACAGGCCTTCACCAAGGCACATTATATTGAAGCTGTCTAAAATCAATAACAAAGAAAGAATCCTCAAGGCAGCCAGGGAAAAGAAGACGGTAGCTTACAAAGGAAAGCCCATTAGATTATCATCAGATTTTTCAGCAGAAACTATACAAGCTAGGAGGGAATGGAAACAAATATTCAAACTATTGAAAGAGAGAAATCATGAGCAAAGAATAATATATCCAGCAAAGATCTCTTTTAGATATGAAGGAGGAATAAAGACCTTTCCAGACATCCAGAAGCTGAGGGAATTTTCTAATACACGACCTGCACTACAAGAAATACTAAAGGAGGCTATTAGACCACCATCAACAGGGACAACTTGTGGCAACCAAAACATAAAAAGGGGGAGCGTAAAGGCCTGAACTGGAATATGGGAATAGAGAAAGTAAGCGTACTGAAGAAACTGGAATACTCTAAATATCAAACTTTCTTTTACATAAACTCAAGGGTAACCACTCAAAAAACATCCAAATCTGAAATATATACTGTAACAAAAGAAGAAACAGAGGGAAACATCATAGAATACCACCACAGAGAAATAACAGACAGCAACAAAAAGGCAAAGAAACAATGGAGACACAGCCTTACCAGAAAACTAAAGACAGAATGACAGGAAATCCTCACATATCAATAATCACCCTAAATGTAAATGGACTGAACTCAACAATAAAGAGACACAGAGTAGCAGATTGGATCAAAAAACTAAACCCAACCATCTGCTGCCTACTCGAGACACATCTCAGCTACAAGGACAAGCATAGACTCAAAGTGAAAGGGTGGAAATTGACACTCCAAGCAAATGGTACCCAGAGAAAATCAGGTGTAGCCATAATGATTTCCGATGAAACAGACTTCAGGGTGAAAAAGATAACAAGAGACAAAGATGGACATTTCATAATGGTAAAGGGGACTATACAACAAGAAGACATAACAGTCATCAATATTTATGCCCCCAATCAGGGAGCACCGAAATATACCAAGCAACTACTAACAGAACTAAAGGGAGAAATTGACCAAAACACAATTATACTAGGGGACTTAAATACATCATTGACAGCTATGGATAGATCATCCAAACAGAAGATAAATAACGAAATTGCAGCCCTAAATGACACATTAGATGAATTGGACATAATTGACATATATAGAGCACTTCATCCTAAAACATCAGACTATACATTCTTTTCTAGTGTACATAGAACATTCTCAAGGATAGACCATATATTGGGACACAAAACCAGCCTCAGCAAATTTAAGAAGATTGAAATCATACCAAGCATATTCTCTGATCACAAAGCTTTGAAATTGGATATCAACTGCAAAAAGAAAGCAGGAAAAAACACAAATACATGGAGATTAAACAACATACTTTTAAAGAACGCCTGGGTCAAAGAAGAAATTAGAGGAGAGCTCAAAAGATACATAGAAACAAATGACAATGAAAATACATCCTACCAAAATTTTTGGGATTCCGCGAAAGCAGTTTTAAGAGGGAAATTTATATCATTACAGGCCTATCTCAAGAAACAAGAAAAATCCCAAATAAATAACCTCATGTTACAACTTAAAAAACTAGAAAAAGAAGAACAAGCGAAACCCAAGGTCAGCAGAAGAAAGGAAATAACAAAAATCAGAGCAGAACTAAATGAAATAGAGAACAAAAAGACAATAGAAAAAATTAATGTGACAAAAAGCTGGTTCTTTGAAAAGATTAACAAAATCGACAAACCCTTGGCTAGACTCACTAAGATAAAAAGAGAGAAGACACTAATTAACAAAATCAGAAATGAAAAAGGGGAAGTTATCACGGACACCACAGAAATACAAAGGATTATCCAAGAATACTATGAAGGACTATATGCCACCAAATTTAATAACTTAGAAGAAATGGACAAGTTCTTAGAAACATATAGCCTTCCAAGGCTGAATCATGAAGAACTGGAAAATCTTAACAGGCCGATCACCAGTAACGGAATTGAATAATTCATCAAAAACCTTCCCCAAATCAAAAGTCCTGGACCAGATGGCTTCACCAGTGAATTCTACCAAACCTTCAAAGAGGATCTAATACCAATCCTGCTCAAACTCTTCCAAAAAATTGAAGAAGAGTCAGTACTCCCTAACTCATTTTATGAGGCCAACATTACCCTGATACCAAAACCTGGTAAGGACAACACAAAAAAAGAAAACTACAGACCTATATCTCTGATGAATACAGATGCTAAAATCCTAAACAAAATTCTAGCAAATCGAATACAACAATGCATTAAACAGATTATTCATCACGACCAAGTGGGGTTCATCCCCGGGGCACAAGGATGGTTCAACATTCGCAAATCCATCAATGTGATACATCACATAAACAAAATAAAGGACAAAAATCATATGATTCTATCAATTGATGCAGAAAAAGCACTTGATAAGATACAACATCCATTTATGATTAAAACACTTACTAAAATTGGTATAGAAGGAAAATACCTCAACATAATAAAGGCCATATACGACAAGCCCTCAGCTAATCTCATAATTAATGGTGAAAAGCTGAAGCCCTTTGCTCTACGTTCAGGAACACGACAAGGTTGTCCCCTATCACCTCTGCTTTTCAACATAGTGTTGGAAGTCCTCGCCAGAGCTATCAGACAAGAGAAAGAAATAAAAGGTATCCAAATTGGGAATGAAGAAGTTAAATTGTCACTCTTTGCAGATGACATGATGCTATATATAGAAAACCCTAAAGACTCCACCAAAAAGCTATTAGAAACAATCAATGAATACAGTAAAGTTGCTGGCTACAAAATCAACGTACAAAAGTCCATTGCTTTTTTATATACCAACAATGAAATCTCAGAAAAAGAGATAGATAAAACAATTCCTTTTGAAATTGCAGCAAAAAGAATAAAATACCTAGGAATAAACTTAACCAAGGATGTGAAGGATTTATATGCTGAAAACTATAAGACATTTTTGAAAGAAATTGAAGAAGACACAAAGAAATGGAAAGACATTCCGTGCTCATGGATTGGAAGAATCAACATAGTTAAAATGGCCATATTACCCAAAGCCATATACAGATTTAATGCAATCCCCATTAAAATCCCAATGGCATTTTTTAAAGAAATAGAACAAAAAATCATCAGATTTGTTTGGAACCACAAAAGACCCCGAATTGCCAAAGCAATATTAAAAAAAAAGAACAATACTGGAGGTATCACACTCCCTGATTTTTCCTTGTACTACATGGCTACAATAATCAAAACAGCTTGGTATTGGCGGAAAAACAGACACATAGACCAATGGAATAGAATTGAGAACCCAGAAATAAAACCACATAAATATGGACAGATAATTTTTGACAAAGAAGCTAAAAACATACAATGGAGAAAAGACAGCCTCTTCAATAAATGGTGCTGGCAGAATTGGATAGCTACGTGCAAAAGAATGAAACTGGACTGCTATCTGTCACCATGTACCAAAATTAATTCAAAATGGATCAAAGACTTAAGCATAAGACCTGACACAATAAACTGCATTGAAGAAAACATAGGTACTAAACTTATGGACCTTGGGTTCAAAGAGCATTTTATGAATTTGACTCCAAAGGCAATGGAAGTAAAAACTAAAATAAACAAATGGGATTATATGAAACTGAAAAGCTTCTGCACAGCAAAAGAAACTATTGACAAAATAATGAGGCAACCAACTGAATGGGAGAAGATTTTCGCAAACAGTTCCTCTGATAAGGGGCTAATATCCAAAATATACAAGGAACTCATGAAACTCAACAACAAAAAAACAAACAACCCAATTGAAAAATGGACAGAGGACCTGAAGAGACATTTCTCCAAAGAGGATATACCATTGGCAAATAGACATATGAAAAAATGCTCAACATCGCTAATCATCAGAGAAATGCAAATGAAAACCACAATGAGATATCACCTCACCCCAGTCAGAATGGCTTTCATCAACAAAACAAATAGTAACAATTGTTGGAGAGGCTGTGGTGAAAAAGGAACTCTCATACACTGTTGGTGGGAATGCAGACTGGTGCAGCCGCTATGGAAGGCAGTGTGGAGGTTCCTCAAGAAATTACGAATAGAATTACCATATGACCCAGCAATCGCTCTCCTGGGTATCTACCCCAAAAATATAAAAGCATTTCTCTATAGAGACACGTGTACTCCAATGTTCATTGCAGCTTTGTTTACGGTGGCCAAGACATGGAAACAACCAAAATGTCCTTCGATAGATGAATGGATAAAGAAGTTGTGGTACATATACACAATGGAATACTATTCGATGTTAAGGAAAGATGATATAGGAGCATTTGTGACAACATGGATGGATCTCGAGAGAATAATGCTAAGTGAAATAAGTCAGACAGAAAAAGCAGAGAACCCTATGATTTCACTGATATGTGGTATATAAACCAAAAAGAACAAGACAAACAAATGAGAAACAAAAACTCATAGACACAGACAATAATTTAGTGGTTACCAGAGGGTGAGGGGGTGGGGGGTGGGTGATGAGGGTAAAGGGGATCAAATATATGGTGATGGAAGGAGAACTGACTCTGGGTGTGAACATGCAGTGGGATTTATAGACGATGTAATACAGAATTGTACACCTGAAATCTATGTAAATTTACTAACAATTGTCACCCCAATAAAATTAATTAAAAAAAGAAAAAAATAAATAAAATAAAAAAATAAAATATTAAGTATTAAAAAAAAATTAATCCGTTTTGAATTTATTCTTGCATATGAAGTAAGAAAGTGGTCCAGTTTCATTTTTTGCATGTGCTTGTTTAGTTTTCCCAGCACCTTTTACTGAAAAGACTGTCTTTACCCCAGGGTATATTATTCCTTTCTTTGTCATAGATTAAATGACCACATAGGCATAGATTTATTTCTGGGCTCTCTATTTTGTTCCTTTGCTGTATGTGTTTGTCTGATGCCAGGACTGTGCTCTTTTGATTACTTTGGTGGTTCAACTTCTGTAAAACAATTAATATGATCCACTACATTAACAAAATGAAAAATAAAAATCATATGATAGTATCAACAGATTCAGAAAAAAAATCATATGATCATTTCAACAGATGCAGAAAAAAATCATATGATCATATCAACAGATGCAGAAAAAAAGCATTTGACAAAATCCAGTGGCCATTTCTTCCCACTGAAGAAAGTGGGAATTGAGGGACCATACCTCAACATAATAAAGGCCATATATGATAAGCCCACAGCTAACATCATACTCAATGGGGAAAATCTAAAACCATTCCACTTAAGATCAGCGTCGCGTCCTGCACAACACAAGCGAGTGGGAAAGGACTAGGGAGGCGGCGAGGGTTAAAATTTATTAAAGAATTAAATATATGGTGATTGAAGGAGAACTGACACTGGGTGGTGAACACACAATGGGATTTATTGATGATGTAATACGGAATTGTACACCTGAAATTATGTAATTTCATTAACAATTGTCACCCCAATAAATAAATTTAAAAAATTATTAAAGAAAGAGACAAGACACATTGAATGCAAAGAAACCACAGAGGACCAAGGGACTCACAGCCTCAAGAGACTGGAGCCCTGAATCGGGTCGTCATGGGTATTTATTGATTTTTTACAATAGGCATCACATGATTCTGGGCAGGGTCTGCAAAACTCTTACACCACCAATACAAGTAACATATTTCCAATCACCCAATCATTTTGTCCCAAAGCAATCTGTACATGCCGTCCCCACATGACCAAGGTGCGGTGTGTGTGATCCCTGGGGGAGCAGATCTCTCAAAGCAATTATCCCATGAGGTCAGCGCAGACCAAGCTGGTTTCGCTCAATTACTGTTCCTTGCACAACAGGGTGCCGGACATCTGAAGCATGCGTCAGCAGCTTCCCAGAAAGTATTAGAGGATGGGCACACCTCACAAGTTAAGGTTAACTCATGGGGGTCTCTGGGGTCCCGCCTGGCTTAAGTTGTCCTTCCCTTAAGGAATCTTACTCATTTTTGGCTGCAGACCCAGCATGTTGGGACCAAGAGAGAGAACTTATAAAACTCAACCCTTAAAGGGACAACCCCGCAACCCTCTTTCCCTAAGGAAAGGGTGGAAGGGACAGACGGTTAGGATGCTTTGTGACAACATCTCCCCCTTTTTGTTTTTGTAGTGTGAGAAAGACAGACCGTGCTGTTTCTTCATTCAATGCCCTTCGGCGGAAGGCATGTCCGCATCCGAAGACTAAACAAAACAAACAGAATAGAATAATCAGTATTGTAATAACATCAGCAAACCCACCACCTAGACTTTTTATCCATTTAACAGGGTTTAGGGTGGCAATCCATCCGCAGCGGCTGACAAAATATCTTCCCCTGGCAAAAGCTGAAGCTTAGCACTAGACATTTGATCAACTTCTTGTTGTAATTGTACAATATCTATAGTGAGATTAGGCATATGCCCTAAAAGATAGCACGAATATCATTCCAAGGAGTACGGGTTTGATTATAAGCAAAAGGAGTTACACAATAAGTGGTTACATTCCAATCACATTTAAGAGTAATCATAGTACGTAAATTTTCTACCTGACCACCAAGAAAAACTACCGTTGTTTCTAAATCTACGAATCTAACATTAATTTCTTCATATATTTTAACTTGTTGATTCCAAGTTTTACTAGCATTTTCATGCCATTGTTGTACAAATTCGGTTGTTTGAACAGTTTGGTGCAAAGCAACACCAGAAACAGCAGCAGCAGTAGTTACAGCAATTATTCCCATTATAGCAGCAATTAACAGTCCAATAAGCCTTTTTGTTCGATGAACAATCTTATGGAGCAACTGAAGAACAATACGAACATTAGGAGATCATTCCCACACTCTAGGGGCTTGGACAGGAATCCATAGACCCTGTCTTCTTCTTAAAATCATAACCTTGTCTTCTGAGGAGTTATAAATTGAGGAATCAATACAAGTATATAAATGACATTGAAAACATTCGACCAAATTAAAGGAATTGTCTATAGTAAAATTTCCAATCAAAAAAACATAAGGTGATTTAAGGCAAACTTGCAAATTAAGCATTTGAGATTTTTCAAAGTTAAAGTTGTATTGATTATTATTATCTTTAGTTAAATTTCCATTCCAAATGCCAATAGGCGCTAAAGCCAACGCTATTTTCCACAAGGTTTTTTGGACTGGACCCCGAATGGGAGTTATAATTTTTAACTGAGGTGGGGCCAGTACTTTATCTATCCAATAAATGGACAAATCAAAAGGAGATTTAATTATTTTTGGGAATTCTCCTAATACTAGTTCACCTTTAACAGATTGGGGCTCAGAGCACCCTCCTGAGGAACAGGTGTGCATAGCGATCTCAAAAGGTTCCCAATCAATAATTGTACAAATGGAATTTCGAGCTAACACTCTATCAAAACTTCTTCTACATTCTTCCCGATGAATACGGGAATGATTGGCTGTCCACCTATCTTGAGGACAAGAAGAAATGGGAGGAGGATACAGATGAGTACTTAACTCTTCAGTCTGAAATCCTTTCCCTGAAAGCATAAATAAGTCTCTATAGGAATCAGTCCTTTAACCCTTAGGGGTGACCCACACTTGATCCATTGCCGGAACACAAGGAGGGAAGGGACCGATGCAAAGAGGAGGATAAACAAATCCTAAGGCAGTAGTGTTGGTAAGATTAAATTCTATGCCTTCTTCATTAGGAAATTCTGGACCTCTCTGATCCTCTGGTCCTGGAAACCAGGAGCTATCATTTACATAAATCAAAGGAGGATCATCATTCCAAGTTACAGGTGTCAGCAATGGAGGATTGGGAACATAAGCCCAATACGTAAAATTTTCTGCTTTATCACCCAAAGGAAGGAAACTTACAGCTGTGAGAATGGCCATCATGGAGACAAGCGTGTTGGAGGCTGATCTCGGCATTCCTAACACTAAGAGATTTCTCTCTGCCTCTCGGGATAATCTTTTAATCTGCTTCCAAGTAGGAAATGGAGTGCATCTCCAGTAGCTCGAAGAATCCGGATGCGCGGAGCACTCGGCTGCACCGTCTCAGGTGATGAAGTCGCTAGAAAGGGAGGAGGTGCCGGCGGCGGGCAGACCTGTTGGATATCTGGGATACGTAATCGTCACAGGGGCCGGAGGCTGCGGGGGGCGGGGGAACGGAGCTTGATAACAGGGGCCCATGAAGCGATTCATCCACCGGTAGGGGAAGCTCGAGGCCACGCATTGGCAGGTTGTGTTCACCTGAGCCACCGGGGGAGATCCTGTCCAGCAAGTGATGGTCACGTTCGGGGGAGGAACGGGGTGTCCAAGGCCTGGGTCAGTGTGCTGGTTGTCGCGTTGCACAGAAGCTCGGGCTCCATGATAAGGCTTAATGCACCGACTTGGCACCACAAAGGACGTTCTTTTGGTCCTGGAGAAATACAAGCGTAACCTCGTCCCCATGTTAACAGAGTCCCTAACTGCCATTGATTGGTCTGGATATCTTTCCACCAAATGGGCACATCTTCCAAGGCCTTAGGGCTATGGAGATTATTAAAATGTCTTTCTTCAGCTGTGTGTCCAAGGTGGGGCTCCGTATTATTAGAGTCAGAAAAATTTTAAAAATTCAGGGTAAACATAGCTTTGGCTAGTTGTACCTGTAGAGGATCCTTGTCTTCCCCTTTTTGTTTTTGAAGTTGTTTCTTTAAAATGCAATTAGCTCATTCTACAATGGTTTGTCCTTTAGGGTTATAAGGAATTCCGGTGGTATGTTTAATATTCCACTGTTCACAAAATTTTGTAAATTTGTTACTAGTATAAGCAGGGTCATTATCTGTTTTAATGGCTTTTGGAAGTCCCATAACAGAAAAACAAGTTAACAAATGTCTGCAAGCGTGTCCTGCAGTTTCACCACTCTGAGCTGTGGCCATAATATATCTTGAAGATGTGTCGATTGTGACATGCACAAATGACAATTTTCCAAAGGAAGAAACATGAGTTACATCCATTTGCCAAATATCATTAGGGACTAAGCCTCGGGGATTAACCCCTTCTGGGCATTCTTGAGGAGCATTAAGAAACTGGCAGGTTGGAGAGGTTTGAAGAATATGTTTAGCTTGTTTACAGGTAATTGAGAACCCAGCCCGAAGACCTGCGGCATTAGTATGAGTCAAAGAATGGAATTTAGTTGCCTCGGTAACTAACACATTAGCAACCAAAGAATCAGCAAGAGCATTGTCACACGTCAAAGGTCCCGGAAGGGGAGTATGAGCGCATATATGAGCAATGAAAAATGGATGTTGTCTGTTTCTAACAACTTGTTGAAGTTGATAAAAAATAAACTGAATGGGGGGAGGGGGGTTCACAGTGTGAGGGATATAAATGATGAACGTCTAAGTATTACCTTGTCTTGTACACCTGAAACTAATAAATTAAAAAAATAATAATTAGTTGAACATAGCTCTCATGTAAAATTATAAAAATTACTATAAACTCCATAAAGGTGTTATTCAATTTACAAAATACCATACTAAAAAATAAAAAAAGAAAAACTCTATAAGTTGTACAAAATGAATATCAATACAAATGATTCTTGTCCATAGCCATCCAAATGAATTTTGTCGACTAGAAAAGCAATTGATCTCTCCCACTATAAATATCACTTTTACATCTCATCATAAATTTTGTTCAGCATTAAAAAAAAAAAAACTGAAGAGACAGATTAGAGTTGTTAGACAGAAGTGCCGTCTCTATGTTTTGAACTGTATGTACTACATAAGCAGAGTCAGAAACAATATTTAATGGCTCACTATAATCCTGTAAGGCAGTCAAGACTGCAACTAACTCTGCTCTTTGTGCTGATGTGCAATTAGTTTGAATAACCTGTTGATCAACTTCACTAACAATTGCAGCTTTGCCATTACTGGATCCATCAGTAAAAACTGTTTTTCCTTGTGAGATTGGAACTGGGCTTAGCTTTTTAGGAAGAATCCAGCTAGTTTTTAACAGAAATTGAAACAATTTATGTTTAGGATAATGATTATCAATTATTCCAAAATATCCACAAATAGCAACTTGCCAAATTTCAGAATGAGTATTTAAATGAATTATTTTCTTTTAAAGGGAACTATGATCTTATCAGCTTCAATTTCATTTAAATGAAGAACTCTGGTGCGAGCTCCAGAAACAAGCTCTGAAATTAATTCTAATTACGTTGGAAGGGATTTAACAAAATTATTAGGCAGAAACAACCACTCTACTAGGTCATTTTGTTGAACAATGACCGCTGTCAGCGAGTGAGGAGTGGGAAAAATTAAAATCTGTAAAGACTGAGATGGATCTATGTGCTGAACCTGAGTCTTGAATTTTCTTTTCCACTAATTCTAACTCCTGACATGCTTGAGGAGTCAGAGTACGAGGACTATCTAATTGAGAAGGACCCCGCAGGAGACCAAACAAATTACTTAGCGCATAGGTTGGGATTCCCAGAGTGGGACGTAGCCAATTAATATCTCCCAAAAATTTTTGTAAATCATTCAAGGTGGAAATTTGATCTCTTTTAATTTGTACTTTTTGAGGTCTGATTGTCTGTCTATCTAGGATAGCCCCCAAATATTTAATGGAAGTTGTGGTCTGAATTTTATCAGGAGCAGTGCAAAGTCCTGTCATCTCAAATTGTTTTTGTAATAATTTAAAACAATCGGCTAAAACTTCTGGAGAGGCTGCAGCACAGAGAATATCATCCATATAATGAATGAGATAACAGTCTGGTAATTTCTCTCTGACAGGTGAAATAGCCCTAGCCACATAAAATTGACAAATTGTAGGACTATTCAACATACCCTGAGGGAGTAGTTTCCACTGGTACCTATTAATTGGCTCTTTATTATTTAGAGATGGTATTGAAAACGTGAATTTTGGACAATCTTTTTTTTCTTATATTGGGGGAAGGAAACTACCTATAATCGTTGATTAAATCTCAATCTTTTAGTGGGCCTGTGTCCCTGGGCTGTGACCTTCAAGATAATTCTTTTTTTTTATTTATTTATTGGGGTAACAATTGTTAATGAAATTACATAATTTCAGGTGTACAATTCTATATTACATCATCTATAAATCCCATTGTGTGCTCACCACCCAGAGTCAGTTCTCCTTCCATCACCATATATTTGATCTCCTTTACCCTCATCTCCCTCCCCCCACCCTCCTTGATCTCTGGTAACCACTAAACTATTGTCTGTGTCTATGAGTTTTTGTTTCTCATTTGTTTGTCTTGGTTTTGGTTTATATACCACATATCAGTGAAATCATAGGGTTCTCTACTTTTTCTGTCTGACTTATTTCGCTTAGCATTATACTCTCAAGATCCATCCAACAATTTTGGACAATCTTTAGGGTGCAAAGGAACTGAATAAAAACAATCCTATAAGTCTATGACTACTAATGGCCAATTTTTTGGAATCATAGATGGCTGAGGGAGTCTAGGCTGAAGTGGACCCATAGGTTCAATCAAAGAGTTAATTACTCTCAAATCTGTAAGCATTCTCCATTTTACTGATCTTTACTTAATAACAAATACGGGGGAATTCCATGGACTGGTGGAGGACTCTATATGACCTTGTTCTAACTGAATTTGTACTAACTCCGTTAATACCTCTAATTTCTCTTTGGTGAGGGGCCACTGTTCAATCCAATGAAGCTTACTGTCAATCCATTTAAGAGCCAAGGAGTTTTTAGCTCAGCAACAGTGGCCCCTAACAAAAAGGCTGTTGGTCCTGTGAATGAAAGCCTATCCCTTCTTTACCCACTTGTAATACAGGATGGAGAGGCTGGGTGATGCCCTGATTAAATTTACCTAAACCTTGTCCTGGTTGATATCCCAGCTGTTTCATCATTTGTTGACTCTGGAGACTATACTGTCCTGGGGGAATAATAACCTCTGCTCTCCATTGCGAAAGCAAGTCTCTACCACACAGACTCACTGGAATATCAGCAATGTATGAGTGAAAAATACTTTTTGTCCTTCCAGGTCAAGGCAGGGGAGGATATAAGTGCTTTGAAGTAATTTTTTAATTTCCCCTACCCCAACGACATTTTTTTAATTAAATTTATTGGGGTGACAATTGTTAGTAAATTTACATAGATTTCAGGTGTACAATTCTGTATTACATCATCTATAAATCCCATTGTGTGTTCACCACCCAGAGTCAGTTCTCCTTCCATCACCATATATTAGATCCCCTTTACCCTCATCACCCACCCCCCACCCACTTACCCTCTGGTAACCACTAAATTATTGTCTGTGTCTATGAGTTTTTCTTTCTCATTTGTCGTGTTATTTTGTTGTTTTGGGTTTATATACCACATATCAATGAAATCATAGGGTTCTATGCTTTTTCTGTCTGACTTATTTCACTTACCATTGTACTCTCAAGATCCATCCATGTTGTCACAAATGCTCCTATATCATCTTTCCTTAATGCCGAATAGTATTCCGATGTGTATATATACCACAACTTCTTTGTCCATTCATCTATCGAAGGATATTTTGGTTGTTTCCATGTCTTGGCCACCATAAACAAAGCTGCAATGAACATTGGAGTACACGTGTCTCTATAGAGAAATGCTTTCATATTTTTGGGGGAGATACCCATACAGGGATTGCTGGGTCATATGGTAATTCTATTCGTAATTTCTTGAGGAACCTCCACACTGCCTTCCATAGCAGCTGCACCAGTGCTGCATTCACGCCAACAGTGTATGAGGGTTCCTTTTTCTCCACAGCCTCCAACACTTGTTACTATTTGTCTTGTTGATGAAAGCCATTCTGACTGGGGTGAGGTGATATCTTATTGTGGTTTTCATTTGCATTTCTCTGATGATTAGCTATGTTGAGCAATTTTCATATGTCTATTTTCCATTTGCATATCCTCTGGGAGAAATGTCTCTTCAGGTCCTCTGTCCATTTTTCAATTGGGTTGTTTGTTTCTTTGTTGTTGAGTTTCATGAGTTCCTTGTATATTTTGGATATTAGCCCCTTATCAGAGGCACTGTTTGCAAAAATCTTCTCCCATTCAGTTGGTTGCCTCTTTATTTTGTCAATAGTTTCTTTGCTGTGCAGAAGCTTTTCAGTTTCATATAATCCCATTCGATTATTTTAGGTTTTACTTCCATTGCCTTTGGAGTCAAATTCATAAAATGCTCTTTAAACCCAAGGTCCATAAGTTTACTACCTATGTTTTCTTCAATGCAGTTTATTGTGTCAGGTCTTATGCTTAAGTCTTTGATCCATTTTGAATTAATTTTGGTACATGGTGACAGATAGCAGTCCAGTTTCATTCTTTTGCATACAGCTATCCAATTCTGACAGCACCATTTATTGAAGGGGCTGTCTTTCCTCCATTGTATGTTTTTAGCTTCTTTGTCAAAAATTATCTGTCCATATTTATGTGGTTTTATTTCTGGGTTCTCAGTTCTATTCCATTGGTCTATGTGTCTGTTTTTTCGGCAATACCAAGCTGTTTTGATTATTGTAGCCCTGTAGTACAAATAAAAATCAGGGAGTGTGATACCTCCAGCATTGTTTTTTTTTTTTTTTTTTTTTTTTTAATATTGCTTTGGCTATTCGGGGTCTTTTGTGGTTCCAAACAAATCTGATGATTTTTTGTTCTATTTCTTAAAAAAATGCCACTGGGATTTTGATGGGGATTGCATTAAATCTGTATATGGCTTTGGGTAATATGGACATTTTAACTATGTTGATTCTTCCAATCCATGAGCAAGGAATGTCATTCCATTTCTTTGTGTCTTCTACCAATTCTTTGAAAAATGTCTTATAGTTTTCAGCATATGAATTTTTCACATCCGTGGTTAAGTTTATCCCTAGGTATTTTATTATTTTTGCTGCAATTGCAAAAGGAATTGTTTTTCCTATTTCTTTTTCTGAGATTTCATTGTTGGTATATAGGAAAACAATGGACTTTTGTACGTTGATTTTGTAGCCAGCAACTTTACTGTATTCATTGATTGTTTCTAATAGCTTTTTGGAGGAGTCTTTAGAATTTTCTATATATAGCATCATGTCATCTGCAAAGAGTGATGATTTATCTTCTTCATTTCCAATTTGGATGCCTTTTATTTCTTTTTCTTGCCTGATTGCTCTGGCAAGGACTTCCAACACTATGTTGAAAAGCAGAGGTGATAGGGGACAACCTTCTCATGTTCCTGAACGTAGAGCAAAGGGTTTCAGCTTTTCACCATTAATTATGAGATTAGCTGAGGGCTAGTCGTATATGGATTTTATTATGTTGAGGTATTTTCCTTCTATACCAATTTTAGTAAGTTTTTTAATCATAAATGAATGTTGTATCTTATCAAATGTTTTTTCTGCATCAATTGATATAATCATGTGATTTTTGTCCTTTATTTTGTTTATGTGATGTATCACATTCATGGATTTGCGAATATTGAACCATCCTTGTGCCCCAAGGATGAACCCCACTTGGTCGTGATAAATAAGTTTTTTAATGCATTGTTGTATTCGATTTGCTAGAATTTTGTTTAGAATTTTAGCATCTGTATTCATTAAAGATATTGGTCTGTAGTTTTCTTTTTTTTGTTGTCCTTACAAGGTTTTGGTACCAGGGTAATGATGGCCTCATGAAATGAGTTAGGGAGTACTGACTCTTCTTCAATTTTTTTGAAGAGTTTGAGCAGGATTGGTATTAGATCCTCTTGGAAGGTTTGGTAGAATTCACTAGTGAAGCCATCTGGTGTAGGACTTTTGATTTTGGGAAGGTTTTTGATGACTGATTCAATTTCGTTACTGGTGATCTGCTTGTTTAGATTTTCCAGTTCTTCGTGAGTCAGCCTGGGAAGGCTATATGTTTCTAAGAACTTGTCCATTCCTTCCAAGTTATTGAATTTGGTGCCATATAGTTTTTCATAGTATTCTTGGATAATCCTTTGTATTTCTGTGGTGTCCGTGGTAACTTCCCCTTTTTCATTTCTGACTTTGTTAATTAGTGTCTTCTCTCTTTTTATCTTAGTCAGTCTAGCCAAGGGTTTGTCAATTTTGTTAATCTTTTCAAAGAACCAACTCTTTGTCACATTAATTTTTCCTATTGTCTTTTTGTTCTCTATTTCATTTAGTTCTGCTCGGATTTTTGTTATCTCCTTTCTTCTGCTGACCTTGGGTTTCGCTTGTTCTTCTTCTTCTAGTTCTATAAGGTGTAACATGAGGTTATTTATTTGGGATTTTTCTTGTTTCTTGAGATAGGCCTGTAATGATATAAATTTCCCTCTTAAAACTGCTTTCACGGCATCTCAAAAATTTTGGTAGGATGCATTTTCATTGTCATTTGTTTCTATATATCTTTTTATCTCTCCTCTAATTTCTTCTTTGAGCCAGTCATTCTTTAAAAGTACGTTATTCAATCTCCATGTTTTGTGTTTTTTCCTGCTTTCTTTTTGCAGTTGATATCCAATTTCAAAGCCTTGTGATCCGAGAATATGCTTGGTATGATTTCAATCTTATTAAATATGCTGAGGCTGATTTTATGTCCCAATATATGGTCTATCCTTGAGAATGTTCCATGTACTTAGAACAGAATATATAGTCTGATGTTTTAGGATGAAGTGCTCTATATATGCCAATTATGTCCATTTCATCTAATGTGTCATTTAGGGATGCAATTTTGTTATTTATCTTCTGTTTGGATGATCTATCCATAGCTGTCAATGATGTATTTATGTCCCCTAGTATAATTTTGTTTTGGTCAATTTCTCTCTTTAGTTCTGTTAGTAGTTGCTTGGTATACTTTGGTGCTCCCTGATTGGGGGCATAAATATTGATGACTGCTATGTCTTCTTGTTGTATAGTCCCCTTTACCATTTTGAAATGTCCATCTTTGTCTCTTGTTATCTTTTCACCCTGAAGTCTGTATCATCGGAAATCATTATGGCTACACCTGATTTTCTCAGGTACCATTTGCATGGAGTGTCAATCTGCACCCTTTCACTTTGAATCTATGCTTGTCCTTGTAGCTGAGATGTGTCTCTTATAGACAGCATATGGTTTGGTTTAGTTTTCTGATCCAATCTGCTACTCTGTGTCTCTCTATTGGTGAGTTCAGTCCATTTACATTTAGGGTGATTATTGATATGTTAGGATTTCCTGTCATTCTATCTTTAATTTTCTGGTAAGTTTGTGTCTCCATTGTTTCTTTGCCTTTTTTGTTGTTGTCTATTATTTCTGTGTGGTGGTATTCTATGATGTTTCCCTCTGTTTCTTCTTTTATTACAGTACATATTTCATTTCTGGATGTTTTTTGAGTATTTACCCTTAACTTTATGTAAAAGAAATTTTGATATTTAGAGTATTCCAGTTTCTTCAGCATCTTTCTCTACTCTCATATTCCAGTTCAGGCCTTTACTCTCCCCCTTTTTATGTTTTGGTTGCCACAATTTGTCTCTCTTGATGGTGGTCGAATAGCCTCCTTTAGTATTTCTTGTAGTGCAGGTTGTGTATTAGAAAATTCCCTCAGCTTCTGGATGTCTGGGGAGGTCTCTGTTCCTCCTTCATATCTAAAGGAGATCTTTGCTGGATATATTATTCTTGGCTCATGATTTCTCTCTTTCAATAGTTTGAATATTTGGTTCCATTTTTTCCTAGTTTGTAGAGTTTCTGCTGAAAAATCTGATGATAATCCAATGGGCTTTCCTTTGTAACTTACCGTCTTCTTTTCCCTGGCTGCCTTGAGGATTCTTTTTTTGCCATTGATTGTAGACAGCTTCAATACAATGTGCCTTGGAGAAGGCCTGTTGGGATTGAGGTAATTAGGTGTTCTATTTGCTTCTTGGATTCGAGGATCCAGTTCTGTCCACAAGTTTGGGAAGTTCTCATCGACGATTTGTTTGAATATATTCTCTGTTCCCTTCTCTCTTTCTTCCTCTTCTTGTGTGCCCATTATTCTTATATTGCTCTTTCTGATGGAGTCAGAAAGATCTTGTAGAGTTCTTTAATTTCTTTTAAATCTCAAGTCTCTGTCTTCTTCAATCTGTGTAAATTCCAGTTTCCTATCTTCGATGTCACTGATTCTTTCCTCCATCTGGTCAACTCCTCTACCTAAGCTGGATATTTGATTGTTAATGTCTTTTATTGAGTTCTTAATCTCCAGAAATTCTATTTGGTTCTTTTTCAAAATTTCAATTTCTTTTGTAAAATGATCATGGTGTTCTTTGATCGTGTTTCTGAGTTCATTAAAGTGCCTTTCTGTGTTTTCTTGCATCTCGTTCAGTTTTTTCAGAATTGCAATCTTGAAATCTCTGTCATTTAAATCACATATTTCCATATCTCTAAGTTCCTTTTCTGGAGACTTTTCACTTTCTTTCTGAGTTATCTTGTTTCCTTTGTTATTCATGGCAATCACTGATTTACTATTTGTCTTCCTAGACATCTACAGGAGTGGCTTCTGAAACAGGTTCATAGGTATGCGAAGAGCTTTTGAAGTTACAAAGCTCTTTCTGCACCAGATTCAGAGCCCATATGTTTCAGCAGTTCTGTTTACTCCTGCAGGGATCCGCCCAGATAGGTGGGCCAGGGGTGGGTGAGTTGTGAGAGGTGGCCCAGAGCAATGTTGGCGACCACCACCACAGCCAGTCTTGCTTCCACAGCTCCATCCCCTTTGCCGGAACTATTTGAGCTGCGAATCTGTTTCTGCGGTCCACTGTTCTCAGAGCAGCAAATATTCTGTCCTTTGATCTGACATTGGTTCTTTATCGCTTCTAGCACTGGGCAGGTGGTGGTGGGGCGAGCTCTGGGAGGGTAGGGAGGGTGCTGCTAGTCTGCATGCCTAAGGCTTCCGCTCTCCGCTCGGCATGAGGGCTTAAACCACCGATTGCAGCCCTCTTCCCTTAGTCTTTGCTCCGAGGTCCGTGAGCGTTGGTTTCAGCCGTGTTATATGCTGCCCCCTCAGCCTTGTGCGCCGTAAATCTAACCCTAGCAGTTGGAGTGCTTCCTTCTCCGCACCTGCAGTAGTTCCGGGACCAGCTAGCTTGGAACATTGAGCTAGGTCTGCGTCCTGCGCCCACGCAGCTCCGTCTCCACACTTCTCCTCTCCCTCCTCCCCCTTTCGCGTGATTCACCCTCCTGGAGGTGAATTCAGTAGTGGGTCTCTTCGTCTTGCCTGTCTGCTGTGTAGGGAGTCCTTTGTTGAGTTATTGTTGTCCGATTCATTGTAAATTCCAGGGGAGTACTACAGAAGCTCACCTCACACCGCCATTTATTCCCCAAAACACCCCAACAACATTTATGTCGGCTTTTGGGTAGGCCAATTTGCGGGGCAATCTTGATAACAAATTACAGAAACTTCAGCACCTCTATCCATAAGTCATAAAAATTTTCTATTTTGACGTTTAACATGACACATGGGACGAATGTTAGAAATTTTTTCTGCCAGGAATGTACCTGCAGAGCCGGCATTTCCAAGTCCTCCAGTCCTCTTTTGAGTTCCCCATAAATTACGTGGAACATAAAGAATTAAAAGAAGCTGAGCTACCCTCTCTTCTTTTTTAGCTGACCAAGTAACTGTGGACGACATAATAATTTGAATTTCTCCTTAAAAATCTGGGTCTATTATTCCAGTGTGGACTGTAACTCCTTTTGATGTCAAGCTTGAACGACCAAGGAGAAGTCCAACCGTGTTTTTAGGAATTGGTCCAATTATGCCTGTAGGCACACGAGAGGCATTTCTCCGGGAAGTAATAAAATGTCCTGAGCTGTACAAACATCAACTGAGGCACTTTCTTCAGTGGCAGAAACTAATTGTTCAACTAATAATTCTGAGGTGACGTCACTGCATGGTAATTCTATGGTTTCGTTGGATTGGCAAACATCCCTAGTTGAGGGAGTTGCTGTCCCACAAATGTCCCGGTTATTGACTGGGCCTGGGGCAGGCCCTGCTTCCCGTTTCCCTGAAGCAGAGTGCCATTTTTATGATATTTAGATCTGCAAACTGAGGCCCAATGATTTCCTTTTTGACAGCGTGGACATAACGCAGGCTGTTTTGTACCCTGAGGAGATGCAGGCTGTTCAGGTTGAGAGTTATTTTTATTTTTAACCCTGCAATTCTTTTTTGTATGCCCTATCTTTCCACAATTGTGACAAGTGCCAGAAAATGTATCTTTCTTTTGGAAGGCAACTGTAATTGCTTTAGCCAATAGTGCTGCCTTATGATCTTCGGTCCCTACTTCTTGGCACAAGCATAAATATCCCATTGCATCTGTCTTTCTTCTCTGTGCCCCTATGGTTCTCTGACAATCTTTGTTAGCATTCTCATATGTTAGCCATAATTTGAAGAATTACATCAGCGGCTACAGGATTAGTCATTTGTTTCTTACTGGCTTCCTGAAGTCGAGCAAGGAAATCAGAATAAGTTTCCTGCGGCCCTAGAAGTACTTTCTGAAAGGAGGAATGAGTTTTTTCTTTCTACCTCAATCTTTTCCCAAGCAGCAAGGCAGATATGCTTAAGTTGTTGTATAGCAACTCCTTGCATATCTAATTGATTACGAGTTGCCGCCCAATGGCCGTTGCCAACAAGCTGGTCAGCAGTGATATTAACATTAATAGCTTGGTTTTGTCTTTCCCTATTTTCAGCTCCCTCAATCCACCAGGTTTTAAACTGTAAAAACTGAGCAGGAGTTAGGCAAGTTTGAGCTAAAGCTTGCCAGTCTGCTGGAATCATTCTGTGACCATCAGCAATACCTTTAATAAGGCCCATAGTATAGGGAGAAGTAGTTGAAAACTGCATAACTGCCTGTTTTAGTTCTTTGAGCAATTTAAAAGGAAAGGGATCATGCAATGCCTCATGAACCCCATCTGGATTATTTTGACCAGGAGCTTCAACTTGCCTAAAGATTACTGGACAGTTAAGAGCATCTACATCTCCGGCCAATTTTGCCTGATGTATACCTTGCTCCAAGGCTGATTGTTTGAAGCTGAATTGCCTAGCTGTTATTGGTGGAGGTTTCTGAGTATACGAATTGCTTTGAGCAAACGGGTTATTGGCATTACAAGAAGCCTTGGGCTGTTGCCATATCTGATTAGCACAGGGAGGTGGTGGAGGCCAAAAGGGAGGAGGATATTCCTCCTGAAAACATTCCTCGAGATCAGGATAAAGATTTCAAGGAATTATGTTGGAATCAGATTCTAATCCTTCCTCTTCTCTCTCCCTTCTACTTCTTTTTGGAGAATCTTTCTTATCTTCTTTATCTTCCCTTTCTTCCTCGGAATCTGTCTGTAATGGTTCCAAAACTGACCGAACTAGTTCAAAAGTTTCCCAGATTGAACCAGGAAAGGAAGTCCCTTTGGCATGGAGATCACAAAGGTCTTGGCCGACTGCCTCTCATTTATCTAAATCTAAGGTCCGCAGACTAGGGAACCAAGAACAATGGACCTCAATTACTTTCAGAAGTTATTCCAACTTATTTTCTGAAGTCCTATGCTGCCCTTTTTTAAGAAGCTGCTTAAGCAGGCAAATATAAGGTTTATTCTTGCTTTCTGAATTTCCCATGTTAGTTTAAGGAGCAGGAAAGAAAAGAAAGTACTTTCACTCAATGTCCACTCAGATGCTCGGCCGGCTGCTCCCCTCTTGGAGACTTAGCAACCGTCTTAACAGAAGGCGCGGCTGTATAAACCCCAGCTCAGGTCGGGGGGGACCCCCGAGTAGCCATTATGTCTTATGATGGTGTGACGGAATGGCGGTGACGAGCCCACTCAAGCCCCGTAATCACGAAGATCGTGGGACTATAATCATTCACACATACACCCACACTCTTTCACACGAAAATGTTAGTATTGTTTTTGTTCATTCCTCTGAATCACCTTGCTTTAATTTGTCTAAGTCCATCAAACCACCTCCTTACCATGTAGTTGTTGCGCAGCGGATGCTCAGAAACCCTTCAACCATATCTGCAGACCCTACGACTCTTAGTCGTTCTTCTCTCCTCGAGCCCCACATTGGGAGCCAGATGTTGCGTCCTGCACAACACAAGCGAGTGGGAAAGGACAAGGGAGGCAGCGAGGATTAAAATTTATTAAAGAAAGAGACAAGAGACATTGAATGCAAAGAAACCACAGAGGACCAAGGGACTCACAGCCTCAAGAGACTGGAGCCCCGAATCGGGTCGTCGTGGGTATTTTTTGATTTTTTACAATAGGCATCACATGATTCTGGGCAGGGTCTGCAAAGCTCTTACACCACCAATACAAGTAGCATATTTCCAATCACCCAATCATTTTGTCCCAAAGCAATCTGTACATTTCGTCCCCACATGACTTAGGTGCGGTGTGTGTGATCCCTGGGGGAGCAGATCTCTCAAAGCAATTATCCCATGAGGTCAGCGCAGACCAAGCTGGTTTCGCTCAATTACTGTTCCTTGCACAATAGGGTGCCGGACATCTGAAGCATGCGTCAGCAGCTTCCCAGAAAGTATTGGAGGATGGACACACCTCACAACTTAAGGTTAACTCATGGGGGTCCCTGGGGTCCCGCCTGGCTTAAGTTGTCCCTCCCTTGAGGAATCTTACTCATTTTTGGCTGCAGACCCAGCATGTTGGGACCAAGAGAGAGAACTTATAAAACTCAACCCCTAAAGGGACAACCCCGCAACCCTCTTTCCCTAAGGAAAGGGTGGAAGGGACAGACGGTTAGGATGCTGTGTGACAACAGATCAGGAACAAGGCAAGGTTGCTCACTTTCTCCACTTCTATTCAACATAGTTCTGGAAGTTCTAGCCACAGTATTCACACACACACAAAAAAAAGAAATAAAAGACATCCAAATTGGAGAGGATGAAGTAAAATTGTCATTATATGCAGATGACATGATACAAAATATATAGAATCCCAAAGTCTCCACCAAAAAAATAGTAAAACTGATCAATAAATTGAGTACAATAGAAGGATACAAAATTAATATTCAGAAATCTGTTGCATTTGTATATGCCAATAATAAAATATTAGAAGGAGAAATTAAGAAAACAGTCCCATTTGCAATTACTTCAAATACTATAAAATACCTAAGCATAAATTTAACCAAAGAAGTAAAAAAGTATAAGAAAATTATAAGAAGTTAAAGAAAATAGAAATAGATGGAAACACATACCATGCTCATGGATGGGAGGAATTGATATCATTAAAATGCCCTGTAATGACGAGTGGGAAGGAAAAAAAGAGGAGGGACACACGTTGGAATGGGGGCAATTTATTTATTTATTTAATATCTAATCAATTTATTTAGCAATATGGAACAGCAAAAGACAAAGACAATTAATAGAATGTGCTAATGACAGAAAGTAATGGCAGTTAGGACTAAACTGTATACATTGATAACAATGTCATGTCAAAGGAGTCTACATACATATAATTTTAAGAGTTCCCAACACATGTTTACTATTGATCAAAAATCACTTGGCTAAATACACAAATAATATCAGTAAGGAGTATTTAAAAGCAGTCATAAGCTTTATAGTATAGTAACTATTACAATAGATGCCAAAAGCTCACCAAACTGGGTGAGGATGAGCAGCACTGGAAAAGTCATAAATCAAAACCTTGCCAGGTCTGTAGCTGAGAGAAACTCAGGTGTCTCCTACACCACTGTTTGCTAGTTCCCAAGAATGCTGCTGCTGTTGGCATCATTGTTGTTGTTGTTGCTGTTGTTGTTGTTTTTGTTGTTTTAGATGTTGTTGTTGGAAGTTAGGAAGTCTTCTGATACTGCAAGCTGCAAGTTACATAGAAGTTCCCAAAGATGCTATGATGACAATTCACCAACAAAAGAAGTCTCTACTGTCCATTGAGGCATTTCAATCTCTTACTCTGAAACAATCCAATCCTGAAAAGCAGTCCTGAAATAGAAAATACTTTGCATATCAATCTCTTGAAACACCAATCAATCAATCAATCTCAATCCACCTGAGGTCTGTCTTGTACGTCTTTTTAGATGTACCCCATAGCCAAGTTGTGTGTTCCTGCCTCCGCACTCAAGGAATAGTCAGTTCTGGGAGGGTCTGGCAGTCAAAGATTAAAAAAAAAATAAAAATATGTTACTTATACAGCTGAAGGGCTAGTTCATCCAGAGAAGCAATATCTGCTGGTTTTGCTTGGGACAATCAGCCCAAGGTCTTCCAAAGCCGGGCAATGTGTGTCATGTCGTCCTGATATAACTTAGCTGCTTCTTCACTTCATTTGCTGATGTAGGTGAAACAGACAAAACAAAGAGGGAATTCTCTCATCCCCCGATCAAGAATTTCTTTAACTCTAAGCTAACCATCACATGAAAGCACAGACAGAATAACAAACATCATCTCATATCTCCCCTGCTGAGGAGGATGAGACAAAAGGTGGAATTTACTCAACCCCTGATCACAGTACAGAAATCACCTCACATACAGGGACAGATAAAAATCTAATAGACAAAAGTTCACATGAACCAATGAAGACAAATCTTCTTCAACATCTTCCCTATATGTCCATACTGCTTAAGGCAATATACGGATTCAATGCAATTTCTATGAAACTACCAAGGACATTTTTTCACAGAAATAGAACATATAATCCTAAAAAAAATATATGAAACCATCAAAGACCCCAGATAGACATGGGAATCCTGAGAAATAAAAACAAAGTGGGAGGTATCATGATACTTGAAATCAAATTATACTACAAGGCTATAGTAATCAAAACAGTATGGTGCTGGCAAAACAAACAGACACATAGATCAATGGAACAGAATAGAGAGCCCAGAAATAAATCCATGCCTATATGGTCATTTAATCTATGACAATGGAAGCAAGAATTTATGGTGGGGTAAAGACAGTCTATTCAATAAATGATGCTCAGACACCTGGACAGACGCACAAAAAACGATGAAGCTGTATCACCTTCTTACAGCATGTACAAGAATAAATTCAAGGGCAATCAGGACATATAGAACACCTGAGGTGTCCTTTGCTCACTACGCAGAACAGCGGGGAAACTGGTGGAGGAATTACCTGAAGGTGCGCGCTGATTGCGAGCAGAGGAGGAAGCAGGACAGTGAAGTGGAAGCGCACCACACCCCCCACGGCGGAATTCAGGCCAGACAGCAACCTCTGCGCTGCGCGGCTCTCAGGACGGAGCAGAACTCGTGGAAGGTTTGTTTTGGGGTGCGCTAGTTGGGCGAGTGGGGGAGAAGCGAGGAGGGCAAGAGGAAACGCGCCGCGCTCTCCCCACCCCCCACGGTAAAGCCGCGGCCCTGCAGCAGGCCCACAGCAGCAGCGGCAGGCAGCACCCGGAGCTCTAGAGTCCCACGGGAACACAGGGTGCAGCAGAGAGCACAGGGTCCAGGAGGTGGGATCTTTCCCTGCATCCCACAGCTGATCTCTCCCGCCGGGGCGGGCAGCTCATGGGCCCTAGGGCAGACAAAGAACTCAGACGCCACACCTGGGCCCCTCACCCCACTTTTCAAATCCTCCCCACGCCCTTCTAGAGACTTAAACTGACCCCTGAACTGAGGAGTAGTGTCAGATTACAGAAGGGCGTCTGTGCTCAGGCGCTGGGAAGATTGGCAGCCAGCTCTGACCTTTGGAAGAGGCTGGGAGGAGGGGATTTTTACTGGATGAGGAGAGAGGAGACTCCCACACCCCCTGCCACCACCTTTTCGGGCCTGCGGGAGGAGTGTGACGTGGCTGGCCTGAGAGAAGATCCCTCCATCCCCAGCCCCCACCCTTTCTGGCTGGCCTGGGGCGGGGAAAGGGCAACCACGGAAGCACTCCCTGAGTTCAGCAGTAAGCGGCAGACGCAGCTCCCGGCTTTCAGCAGCTTAGAGATCTCCCACCCGCCCCCTCCCACACACCCACGGAAGGAGGGCCCTAAGACTCAGGAGTACAGGGCACAGGGCTGGTGGAGCTACTCTGAGCATGCATTTGTGCAGGAAAGGAAAGAAACTGCACGGTCTCTCTGAAAACTGTCATCCAGACCCCTCAGCCCCTCGCATTTAAATCTACACTCCCAAATTCACTCTGGGCACCAGGTGACCAGCGCAGCCTAGGCAATAGGCAGGGAACTCTTTGGCACAGTGCAGGACAACCTGGAGATTACTTAGTGGGCTTAAGCCAAGACTGGTAGTGCTTTCTGTTTTGCTTTGCTTGGTGTTCTTTTTTTTTTCTGCTTGTTGTGATTTGCTTTGTTCTGTCTTTATTTCTTTGATATCTTTGCCTATATTGAGTGGGGTTTGTCGGTTGTATTTTACATCTGAATGTACTTGATTTGTTTTTTTGTTGTTGTTGTTTTTGTACTTGGAAACTTGATTTGTGCTGAAACTGCCCTAACAGGGCCCAGCTTAAGAGGCACAAGATTCAACATATCCAGAAGCCAACTCTGGACCAAACCAGAGTACTACCGGGTTTGACCTACAAATCACATACCCAGAGGGAATTCTCTGAAGGCACAAGAGCCCATAGAGGCCAAACCTCATTTAAGTGGCCAACACTCACCCAGCAGAACACCCTGCGGTGGAAAGAGCCAAGTTTCACAACTAGACGGCCGAGGAGTTAAACCTACCTACTCACAAGCAAATTCAATTAAGATTGTTCTTGAACAGGACAATATACTTAACACACGAGCCACCTGTGGAGCACATGCAGAGGAGAAGAACGAAGTAGTCCAAGTCAAATATAAAGGACACATACTACATAAGATAACCCAGCAAGAACTAAGAACTCCAGGGGATCTTCCTAATACATCGAAGCAAACAAACAGAGTCAGTCAGAATGGGGAGACAAAGAAACATGTCCCAAATTAAAGAACAGAAGAAACCTCCACAACTGGAACCAAATGAAGCAGAGGTAACCAACCTGTCAGAAACAGAGTTCAGAACACTGGTGATAAGAATGATTAAGGAGCTTAGAGAAGACATAAAGAAGGATATAGAAATCATAAAGAGCAGCCAGTTATAACTAATAAAGGATGTAGAAATCTTAAAGAACAACTAGCTAGAACTAAAGAACACAATTACCGAAACTAAGAACTCACTTGAAGGAATGACCAGCAGGTTAGATGAAGCAGAGGATCTAATCAGAGACTTAGAAGACAAGTTAGCAGAGATCACTCAAACTGAACAACAGAAAGAAAAAAGAATAAAAAACAATGAAGACGGTTAATAGACCTCTGGGATAGCATCAAACGCAACAACATGCGCATCATAGGAATACCAGAATGGGAAGAGAGGAAGCAAAAGATTGAGAACATATTTAAGGTAATAATGTCTGAAAACTTCCCAAACCTGATGAAGGAAACCGACATGCAAGACCAGGAAGTGCAGAGAGTTCCAACTAGGATAAACCTAAACAGGCCCACACCAAGACACATTATAGTTAAAATGGCAAGGCTTAAAGACAAAGAGAGAATCTTAAAAGCAGCAAGAGAAAGACAGAAGCTTACATACAAGGGAACTCCCATAAGACTATCAAATGACTTTTCTTCAGAAACATTGAAGGCCAGGAGGGAGTGCTAGGAGATACTCAAAGTGACGGAACACAAAGGCCTACAACCTAGATTGCTTTATCCAGCAAGGCTATCATTTAAAGTTGATGGAGAGATAAAGAGCTTCCCAGAAAAGAACTAACTGAAAGAATTTATTACAACCAAGCCAGCATTGCAAGAAATACTAAAAGGACTTTTGTAAATAGAAGAAATGGCAATAACTACGTACCTATCAATAATCACTTTAAATGTAAACAGATTAAATGCTTCAATCAAGAGACATAGGTTGCCTGAGTGGATAAGGAAGCAAGACCCTTGTATATGCTGTATACAAGAGACACATTTCAGATCAAAAGACACACACAGGCTGAAAGTGAAGGGTTGGAGTAACATATTTCATGCAAATAGAAGCAAAAGAAAAGCTGGAGTTGCAATACTTATATCTGACAAAATAGACTTTAAAATGAAGAACATATTAAAAGACATAGATGGGCACTATATAATAATAAAGGGATCAATCCTACAAGAAGACATAACCCTAGTAAACATCTGTGCACCTAAAATAGGCACACCTAAATATATAAAACAGGTACTGATGGACATAAAGACAGAGATCAACAGCAACACTATCATAGTACGGGACTTCAACACACCTCTGACAACAAGGTACAGGTCCTCCAGACAGAAAATCAATATGGAAACAACAGCCTTAAATGATACTTTGGAGCAGTTGGATTTAATTGATATTTTCAGAGCATTTCACCCCAATGCTGCAGAATACACGTTCTTCTCAAGTGCACATGGGACATTTTCCAAGATAGATCATACGTTAGGACACAAAACAAGCCTTGATAAATTTAAGAAAATTGAAATCATACCAATTGTCTTCTCTGACCACAGTGCTATGAAATTAGAAATGAAATACAGGAAAAAAAAACAGGAAGACACACCAATTCATGGAGGCTGAATAATATGTAACTAAATAATGAATGGGTCAAGCAGCAGATCAAAGAAGAAATCAAAAGATATATCGAGACAAATGTGAATGAGAACACGACGACCCAAAATCGATAGGATGCTGCGAAAGCAGTCCTAAGAAGGAAGTTCATAGCACTGCAGGCCTACCTAAAGAAACAAGAAACATTGCTAATTGACAGTTTATCTTCACACTCAAGGGATCTGGAAAAAGAACAGGAAAATAAGCCCAAAGGGAGCACAAGAAAGGAGATAGTAAGGATCAGAGCAGAAATACATGAAAAGAAACCAGAAAAACAATACAAAAGATCAATGAATCCAAGAGTTGGTTCTTACAGAAGATAAACAAAATTGACAAACCTTTAGCCAGACTCATTAAAAAAAGGAAAGAGAGGACCCAAATTAATAAATTCAGAAACGAAAGAGGAAAAGTGACAACAGACACCACAGGAATACAAAAAAATTTAAGAAATTACTATGAGAAACTATATGCCAACAAATTTGACAATCTGGAAGAAATGGACAATTTTCTAGAGGCGCACAACCTTCCAAGGCTAACTCAAGGAGAAACAGAAAGCCTGAACAGTCTGATTACCACCAGGGAAATTGAATCAATAATCAATAATCTCCCAACAAACAAAAGCCCTGGACCACATGGCTTTACAGGTGAATTTTTCAAAACGTTCAAAAAAGAATTATCACCTATTCTCCTCAAGCTCTTCCCAAAAATCCAGAAGGAAGAAAGACTCCCAAACACTTTTTACGAAGCATGTATCACCCTGATCCCAAAAGCAGACAAAGACACCACAAAAAAGAAAAATACACGCCGATAGCTCTAATGAACATAGATGCAAAAATTCTCAACAAAATATTAGCAAACAGAATTCAGCAATACATTAAAAAGATCATACACCATGATCAAGTGGGATTCATCCCTGGTATGCAGAGGGGGTTCAACATCCACAAATCAATTAATGTGATACACCACATTAACAAAATGAAAAATAAAAATCACATGATCATATCAATAGATGCAGAAAAAGCATTTGATAAAATACAGCAACCTTTTATGATAAAAACCCTTAAGAAAGTGGGAATAGAGGTATCATATCTTAACATAATAAAGGCCATATATAACAAACCCACAGCTAAAATCATACTCAATGGGGAAAAGCTAAAACCATTCCCCCTAAGATCAGGAACGAGACAAGGTTGCCCACTTTCTCCACTTCTATTCAACATAGTGCTGGAAGTTCTAGCCACAGCAATCAGACAAGAGAAAGAAATAAAAAGCATCCAAATTGGTAAGGGGGAAGTAAAATTATCATTGTATGCAGATGATATGATATTATATATAGAGAACCCTAAAGACTCTACCAAGAAACTATTAGAACTGATAGATGAATTTAGTAAAGGAGCAGGATATAAAATTAATATTCGGAAATCAGTTGCATTTGTATATACCAATGATAAAATATCTGAAGGAGAAATTAAAAAAACAAGTCCATTTACAATTGCTCCAAAGACTATAAAATATCTGGGAATAAATCTAACCAAAGATGTAAAAGATCTGTACTCAGAAAAGTATACAACACTGAAGAAAGAAATGAAAGAAGACATAAATAGATGGAAACACATTGCATGTTAATGGATATTAAGAATTAATATAGTTAAAATGTCCATACTGCCTAAGGCAATATACATATTCAACGCAATTCCTATCAAACTACCAACGACGTTTTGCACAGAAATAGAACATATAATTTTGAAATTTATATGGGACCATAAAAGACCCCGGATAGCCTCAGCAATCTTGAGAAATAAGACCAAAGTGGGAGGTATAACAATACCTCATTTCAAATTATACTACAAGGCTACAGTAATCAAAACAGCATGGTACTGGCATAAAAATAGACACATAGATCAATGGAACAGAATAGAGAGTCCAGACGTAAATCCATGCCTATATGCCCATCAAATCTATGACAATGGAAGCAAGAATGTACGATGGGGTAAAGACAGCCTGTCAATAAGTGGTGTTGGGAAACCTGGACAGACACATGCAAGAAAATGAAGCTGGACCACCTCCTTACACCATATACAAAAATAAATTCAAAATGGCTTAAAGACTTAAATGTAAGATCTGAAACCATAAAATATCTAGAAGAAAATATAGGAAGAAACTTCATGGACATTACCCGGAGTAAGATTTTCACTGATATATCCCCTCGCGCGAGGGAAGTAAGAGAAAAAATAAACATGTGGGTTTACATCAAACTTAAAAGTTTTTTTACAGCAAAGGAAACCATCAATAAAACAAAAAGGGATTGTACTCAATGGGAGAAGATATTTGCCAATGATGTATCTGATAAGGGATTAATATCACAAATCTATAAAAAACTTACTCAACTCAACTCCAAAAAAACAAACAACCCAAGTAAAAAATGGGCAGTGGATTTGAGGAGACATTTTTTTAAAAACGACATACAGAAGGCAAGAAGACATATGAAGAAATGCTCAGCCTCACTAACCATCAGAGAAATGCAAATAAAAACCACAATGAGATACCACCTCACTCCAGTCAAAATGGCTATCATCAATAAATCAACAAACAACAAATGCTGGCGTGGATGTGGAGAAAAGGGAACACTAGTGCACTTTTGGTGGGATTGCAGATTAGTGCAGCCACTATGGAAAAGAGTATGGAGGTATTTCAGGAATCTGAAAGTGGAACTACCCTATGATCCAGTAATTCCACTCCTAGGCATCTACCCGGAGAAATCCAAAACTCCAATTCAAAAATCAGTATGCAATCCTACGTTTATTGCAGCACTTTACACAATATCCAAGATATGGAAACAACTGAAATGCCCGTTGGTAGACGACTGGATTAAGAAGCTGTGGTACATTTATACAATGGAGTATTACGCAGCCATAAAGAAGAAAGAAATCTTATCATTTGCAACAACATGGATGGATCTAGAGAACATTATGTTAAGTGAAATAAGTCAGAAAGAGAAAGACAAGTACCATATGATCTCACTGATATGCGGAATCTAAAGTAAAGAATATGTGAATGAACTAATCAGAAACAGTTTTGTGGACACAAAGAAAAAACTGAGAGTTGTTAGATGGGCGGGGGGCTGGGTTGGGGATAAGGGGAAAGGTGAACGGATTAGGAAGCAGCTGGTAACCACAAGATGGCCTCAGGGTTTTTTGAAAATTAATTTGGGGAACGTATTCAATAATGTTGTAAAGATTTTGTTGGGTATCCGATGGACATGGGCCTATTTGGGAGACCACCTTATAGATACTGTGTATGCCTGATCATGGCATTGTATACCAGAAGCTAAACATTAATGAATGTCAAGTATAATTTTATATATATAATGTGATGGCTCGGTGTGAGGTCGGAGGTATAGTGGATGGGGGGTGGGGAGTTCACAGTGTGAGGGATATAAATGATGAATGTCTAAGTGTTACCTTGTCTTGTACACCTGAAACTAATAAATTAGAAAAATATAGTAGGATTCTACCAAAAAAAAAGGGTAAATTAGGCTTAAGCAAGGAGATGTGAAACTTCCCCAAAATAAAGGTGTCTTAAGATAAAGATGAATATTGGAGAGCTGGTAGAATCAGGATAAATGTTAAGTAATATTGCAGGTCATTCAAGCAAAACAAAGTAGAAGAAACAAGATCTAGAAGCATAGAAGGTTTGAGGAAGATAAGTCTTTCAAAAAGAAAGAATAACTCTCATCTATATGGAAAATCTTAACACCATCATTTTATGAAGGCTGGGGTATAGCCCAGATCAGAGCATCACAAAGTTTTTCATTTCAAGGCACAAGTGCAAATTTTCCATTTGCCTTTGCACACACCTGCTGGGTTAATAGACCACTGTATTGCCTTCTTTTTTTCTGTGCATTTTATTTATTTTTATTATTTTTTTAAATTTTTTAATTTTAATTTATTTTACATTCCTCACACCGTGAACCCCCCTCCCCCTATCCACCACCATCCCAACCTCACACCGAGCCATCACATTATACACATAAAATTATAGTTGGCATTCATTAATGTCCAGCCTCTGGTGTACAATGCCATGACCAGGCATACACAGCATCCCTGAGGTGGTCTCCCAAACAGGACACATGTCCCTCGTACACCCAACAAAATCCCCAAACACTATTGAATAAGTTCCCCAAAGTAATTCTCAAAAAACCCTGAGGCCATCCTGTGGTCACCAGCCGCCCCCCAATCCCTTCACCCTTACCCCCATCCCCAACCCCCTCCCCCCGCCCATCTAACAACTCTCGGTATGCACTCCTATGTCTATTGCAGCACTTTACACAATAGCCAAGACATGGAAACAACCGAAATGCCCATCGGTAGATGACTGGATTAAGAAGCTGTGGTACATTTATACAATGGAGTATTACGCAGCCATAAAGAAGAAAGAAATCTTATCATTTGCAGCAACATGGATGGATCTAGAGAACATTATGTTAAGTGAAATAAGTCAGAAAGAGAAAGACAAGTACCATATGATCTCACTTATATGCGGAATTTAAAGAAAAGAATATGTGTATGAACTAATCAGAAACAGTTTTGGGGACACAAAAAACCGAGACTTGTATTGCCTTTTTTAAATCAAAATATCTTACGCATTGAGAAGTTAGGATATCCACAATATATTGTTAAAATGGAAAAAAAAGAATAAATTGAAAATGGATTAAAAACTTAAATGAAAGATCTGAAACCATAAAACTCCTAGAAGAAGTTATAGGAAGAAAGTTTACAGTCATTACTTGGAGTAATATTTCTACTGATATATCCCCTCAGGCAAAATAAGTATGAGAAAAAAATAAACATATGGGATTACGTCAAACTAAAAATGTTTTTCAAAGCAAAGGAAACCATCAATAAACAAAAAGGGATTCTACTGAATGGGAGAAGATATTTGTCAGTGATATATCTCATAAGGGGTTACTATCCAAAATTTATAAAATACTCATTCAACTCAACACCAAATAAACAAACCTCCCAATTGAAAAATGGGCAGAGGACATGAAGAGACATTTTTCTAAAGAGGACATACAGATGGCAAACAGACATATGAAAAATGCTCAATGTCACTAATTAGAGACATGCAAATAAAACCCACAATGAGATACCACGTCACCTCAGTCAAAATGCTATCATCAATAAATCAACAAAGAGCAAGTTCTGACAAGGATGTGGTGAAAAGGGATCCCTTGTGCACTGCTGGTGGGATTTCATATTGGTGCAGCCCCTGTGGAATTCAGTATAGAGGCATCTCAAAAAACTTGAAATGGAACTACTTTATGACTCAGCAATTCCACTTCTAGGTATCTATCCAGTGAAATCCAGAACATTAATTCGAAAAAATGTATGCACCCCTATATTCATTGAAGCACTATTTATAATAGCCAAGATACGGAAACAACAAAAATGCCCATCAGTAGATGACTGGATTGAGAAACTGTGGTACATTTATACAATGGAATATTACTTGGTCATAAAGAAGAATGAAATCTTACCATTTAGAACAATATGGATGGGCTTAGAGTACATTATGCTAAGTGAAATTAGTCAGAGAAAGTCAAATACCGTATGATCTCACTTATATGTAGAATATAAGGAATATAATAAATTAATGAACTAATCAGAAATACTCTCAGAGATATAGGGGAAAAACTGAGGTTTGTTAGATGGGAGGGGGTGTGGAATGAGGGGGGAGGAGAGGGGATTAGAATGCACAATTTGTAACCACAAGATTGCCATGGGAATACGAATGTCAGTTTGGGGGTTGTCAAGATTTTGTAGGGTATCTGATGGACATTTGTCTTATTAGGGAGACCACTTTAGGGATGGTATAGATGTCTGATCACTATACTGTACACCTGAAGCTGAAACTGAATAATAATGAATGTCAACTATAATTATATATACATATAATTATATATATATATACACACATATATATCTACATATAATTATATATACATATATATGTCACAAGAAGTGGAGTACAGAATAAGGAATAGAGACATCGGAAATGTAACTGGTTGTATTGGGGGAGGGGGTTTATCACTTCATGAGGAGTATAAATGATGAATGTCTAACTATTACATTGTTTTGTACACCTGAAACTAATAAAAATAAATGAAAAATTAATTAATTTCAAAAAAATGTCCGGAGGACCTGAATAGACATTTATCTAAAAGTTCATACTGAAGGCCAATAAAGATATAAAAGATACTCAACATCACTAATCATCAGAATAATGCAAATTAAAACCACAATGAGATATCACCTTACACCTGACAGAATGACCATCATCAATAAATCAACACACAACAACTGTTGTTGAGGATGTGGATAAAACTGAACCCTGCTGCACTGTTGGTGGGATTGCAAATTGCTGTAGCTCCTATGGAAAATAGTTTGTACATTCCCCCCAAAATTAAAATAGAGTGATGTCAGAAACATGGCAGCTGAGGAGTGCTCCTTGATATCTTCCCTGAAAGTTACAACAAACATAACAGGTATAATTCAACAAAGGAATCCCTACACCACCCACAAACACATCTGAGAGACCTGCCTATAGAAACATCTGAAGGTGAGTGAATCAGGGCAAACAGGGAAGAGGGGAAGGGAGAAGTGCAGAAACAGGGGCTGCAAGATGCAACCCGGAGTTTACTGCGGGCCTGGGAGAGGGCAGGATTGAGACTACAGGCACACTTTCTGTGGCCCCAGCAATTTAGCCTGAGGGAATCAGCATATAATATGGTTGAACCCAGTGATCAGGGCAAAGAGCTCAAGGCAAAGACCTAATACATAAGTGCAACAAACACAGTGCAACAGCCCTCACTGCCAGGAAGAAAACAAAGCCAAGGAGCCTGGTCACCTCCTCCAAATTTCCCAGAGCTCTCTCCCTCGTACCCTACCAGTGATAGCAGCAGGCCCCAGAAAGAAACAAAGAATGGTAGCAGTTTCATATTAAAGAGCAGAATATCTACAACCCTGACGACTGGAGAGATAGTCCTTGAGATGCAGATGCACAGTGAGGCTAATTCCAGTAACAGGGAAGGTGATGTAGGGACAAGGCAGCTGTGAGACGGTGGATGCCAGTGTTCATAAGAGAGCAGGGCTACAGGCATGCCTAACAGCTCTCCCAGCCCACCATGCCATGACCTTTCCCAGCTGATTGTACTAGAGGTACACAGTGCTGCTGAGTTTGTGAAAACATCTGGCTGCAAGTTCAACATTGACGTTTCAGAGGCTCAGAATCCCATTACCCACCACATCCTTCCTTGGAGATTGTGTACTGAGACTGTGCAACGTGGTCACAGAGGAGACTCCCATATTCCCAGAAAATCTCCCACCCCACACGAAGCCAGAACTGCACAATGAAGAAAACAAAATGCTCCAGTGCCAACTCCTGGAAAGCAAAATAAAGACCTCTTATATGATCTTGCTACAGAATCCAATCCTATAGATTCCCAGGAAAAGAAATTATTCATTAAAAACAATGAATAATCAAGTTAACAAGGTGGTGCAGAAAGAAAATGAAAAATTTCCGGAAAACGAACTTAAAGACATGGAAATATGTGACTTCAATGACAGATATATCGAGATTGCAGTTCTAAAAAAAAAAAAAAAAAGCTAATAAGATGCAAGAAAATTCAGTTAGGTAGTTTAATGAACTCAGAAATAAAATCAATGAATGAAATGAATATTTTACCAAAGAGACTGACATTTAAAGAAAAAGAACCAAGTAAATTTTGGAGTTGAAAAGCTCAATTAAAAATATGAAGAATGAAATAGCCAGCTTAGGAAATAGACACAACCAAATGGACCAAAGAATTAGTGATACCGAAGATAGAAATCTGGAAATGACACAGATGGAAGAAGAGAGAGACTTGAGAGTTGAAAGAAATGAAATAACTCTACAAGTACTATCTGACTCCATCAGGAAGAGCAGCAGAAGTGTTGGGTTAAAGAGCAGAATATATAAAAATATAGGAAATACAAGATAAATGGGTATAGTAGAAGGAGAAAAGAGGAAGAAAAGCACAGAGAATCTATTACAGCAAACAGATGGTGGGGACTTCCCAAATCTATTAAAAGAACTGCATCCTCAAATCCAAGAAGCAAACAAAATGCCTAATTACCCCAATCTCAACAGGCCTTCTTCAAGGTACATCATATTGAAGTTGTCAAAAATCAATGAAAAAGAAAAAAAAATTCTCATGACTGCCAGACAAAAAGAGACAGTAACTTACAAAAGAAAGACCAGTAGATTATAGTCAGACTTTTCAGCAGAAACACTAGAAGCCAGAAAAGAGTGGAATCAAATATTCAAACTATTGAATCAGAGAAATTACCAGTCAAGAACAATATATCAAGCAAAGTTGTCCTTTAGATATAAAGCAGGAATAAAGACATGTCCAGGTAGTCAGAGGCTAAGGGAATATTGCTCCACAAGGCCTACATTATAGGAAACACTAAAGGAGGTTATTCAACCTGAAACAAAAAGACAAAAGGATATGAAACCAGGAACAAGATAACTAACAGACAGACAGAAACCGGAAATGGCAACCCCTATACAGAAAAAGGCACTATGCCCTTAAACATAACATAAAGGGTAAAGAAGATAAAAATATTAAAAACAAGAAAAAAGCAAAGGGGACAATTTGCTACTGCAAAAATAAACTCACAGCATAAGTAGGGGTGATTTGAGCCTACAAAAACATAAAAAGGGGAGGTAGATAGGTCTCATTTGCAAAAAAGAAATGGATAAAAAGGACTATTCTATATATGAAACTTTCTTTTACACAGTTAATGGTAACCACTAAAAAAAAAAAATCAAAACTGAGTCACATAACATTAAAAAAAAATAGGAAACAGGAAAAATAATAGAATACCATAAAGCTGATAGTACAGAAACAAAAAGGCAAAGAAACAATGGAGATTTAGAGAAACCAGAAAACAAAAGATAAAATGCGTATAGGAAATCCTCATCTATCCATAATCACCTTAAACTTAAATGAACTGACTTAAATGACAGAGAATTCAAGATTGTAGTTCTGAAAAATCACAACGAGATTCAAGAAAACAAAGAAAGGCAATTTGATGAACTCAGACACGCAATCAAAGAACAACTTGAGTATTTTATAAAAGAGATTGAAATTTTAAAAAAGAACCAAATGAAATTTCTGGAGATTAAGAACTCAATAGAAGAAATTAACAATAAAATATCCAGCCTAGGTAGTAGAGTTCTCCAGAAGGAAGAAAGAATCAGTGACATCGAAAATAGAAATTTGGAAATTACACAGATGGAAGAAGAAAGAGACTTGAGACTTAAAAAAGAAAATAACTCTACAAGAACTTTCTGACTCCATCAGAAAGAACAATATAAGAATAATGGGCATACCAGAAGGAGAAGAAAGAGAGAAGGGAACAGAGAATATATTCAAACAAACTGTTGATGAGAACTTCCCAAACTTGTGGACAGAACTGGATCCTCGAATTTAGGAAGCAAATAGAACACCTAATTTCCTCAATCCAAACAAGGCTTCTCCAAGGCACATTGTATTGAAGCTGTCTAAATTCTATGACAAAGAAAGAATCCTCAAGGCAGCCAGGTAAAAGAAGATGGTAACCTACAAAAGAAAGCCCATTAGATTATCATCAGATTTTTCAGCAGAAACTCTACAAAGCCAGGAGAGAGTGGAACCAAATATTCAAACTATTGAAAGAAAGAAATTATGAGCCAAGAATAATCTATCCAGCAAAGATACCCTTTACATATGAAGGAGGAATAAAAACATTTCCAGACTTACAGAATTTGAGGGAATTTTCTAATACACGACCTGCATTACAAGAAATAGAAAGAAGGCTATTCGACCACCATCAACAGGGACAATTTGTGGCAACATGAAAAGGGAGAGAGTAAAGGCCTGAATCAGAATATGGGAATGGAGAAAGTAAGCGTGGTGAAGCAAATGGAATACTCTAATTATCAAACTTCCTTTTACATAAACTTAAGGATAACCACTCAAAAAAAAAAACAGAACTGAAATATATAGAGTAATTAAAAAGAAACAAAGGAAAATGTCATAGAATACCAACACACAGAAATAATAGACAACAACAAAAAGGCAAAGAAACAATGGAGACACAGCCTTACCAGAAAACTAAAGATAGAATGACAGGAAATCCTCACATATCAATAATCACCCTAAATGTAAATGGACTGAACATGCCAATAAAAAGGCACAGAGTAGCAGATTGCATCAGAAAACTAAACCCAACCATATGCTGTCTCCAAGAGACACATCTCAGCTACAAGGAAAAGCATAGACACAAAGTGAAAGGGTGGAAATAGACATTCCAAGCAAATGGTTCCCAGAGAAAATCTGGTGTAGCCTTAATGATATCAGATGAAACAGACTTCAGGGTTAAAAACGTAACAACAGGCAAAGATGGACATTTCATAATGGTAAAGGGGACAATACAACAAGAAGACATAACAGTCATCAATGTTTATGCCCCCAATCAGGGAGCACCAAAGTACACCAAGCAACTACTAACAGAATTCAAGGGAGAAATTGACCAAAACACAATTATACTAGGGGACTTAAATACAACATTGACAGCTATGGATACATCATTCAAACAGAAAATAAATAACAAAACAGCAGCCCTAAATGACACATTAGATGAAATGGACATAATTGACATACTTGGAGAACTTCCTTCTAAAGCATCAGACTATACATTCTTTTCGAGTGTACATGAAACATTCTCAAGGATAGACCATATATTGGGGCATAAAATCAGCCTCAGCAAATTTAACAAGATTGAAATCATACCAAGCATATTCTCTGATCACAAGGCTTTGAAATTGGATATCAACTGCGAAAAGAAAGCAGGAAAAAAACCTAAATACATGAAGATTAAACCACATACTTTTAAAGAACGACTGGGTCAATGAGGAAATTAGAGGAGAGATCAAAATATACAAAGAAACTAATGACAATGGAAATACATCCTACCAAAATTTTTGGATTCAGCGAAAGCATTTTTAAGAGGGAAATTTATATTACTACAGGCATATTTCAAGAAACAAGAAAAATCCCAAATAAATAACCTCATGTTATTTGAACACTTTGAAGAACTAGAAAAGAAGAACAACTGAAACCCAAGGTCAGCATAAGCAAGGAAAATAAAAAATCAGAGCAGAACTAAATGAAATAGAGAACAAAAAGACAATAGAAAAAAAACAATGTGACAAAGAGCTGGTTATTTGAAAAGATTAACAAGAATGACAAACCGTAGGCTATATTCACTAAGATAAAAAGAGAGAAGACACTAATTAACAAAATCAGAAATGAGAAAGGGGAAGTTGTCAAGGACACCACAGAAATACAGTGGATCATGCAAGAATGCTATGAAGGACTATATGCCACTAAATTCAATAACCTAGAAGAAATTGAAAAGTTCTTAGAAACATATGGCCTTCCAAAGCTGAATCATGAAGAACCGGAAAATCTAAACAGACCAATCACCAGTAACGAAATTGAATCAGTCATCCAAAACCTTCCCAAAAGCAAAAGTCTGGGACCAGATGGCTTCACTAGTGAATTCTACCAAACATTCAAACAGGATCTAATACAAATCCTGCTCAAACTCTTCCAAAAAATTGAAGAAGAGACAGTACTCCCTAACTCATTTTATGAGGCCAATATTACGCTGATACCAAAACCTGGTAAGGACAACACAAAAAAAGAAAACTACAGACCTATATCTCTGATGAAAACTCATGTACAAATCCTAAACAAAATTCTAGCAAATCGATTACAACAATGCACTAAAAAGATTATTCATTGTGACCAAGTGGTGTTCATCCCGGGGCACAAGGATTTTTCAACATACGCAAATACATCAATGTAATGCATCACATATACAAAATAAAGGACAAAAATCATATGATTATATCAATTGATGCAGAAAAATCATTTGACAAGATACAACATCCATTTATAATTAAAACACTTAATACAATAAGTATAGAAAGAAAATACCTTAACATAATAAATGCCATATATGACAAGCCCTCAGCTAATCTCATAATTAATGGAGAAAAACTGAAGCCCTTTGCTCTACGTTCAGTAACACGGCAGGTCTGTCCCCTATCACCTATGCTTTTCAACATAGTGTTGGATGTCCTTGCCAGAGCAATCAGGCAAGAGAAATAAATAAAAGGCACCCAAATTGGGAATGAAGAAGTTAAATTATCACTCTTTGCAGATGACATGATGCTATATCTCGAAAACCCTAAAGACTCCACCAAAAGGCTGTTAGAAACAATCAAGGAATACAGTAAAGTTGCAGGCTACAAAATCAACGTACAAAAGTCTATTGCCTTCCTATATACTAACAATGAAATCTCAGAAAAAGAAATACAAAAAACAATTCCCTTTGCAATTGCAGCAAAAAGAATAAAATACCTAGGAATAAACTTAACCAAGGATGTGAACGATTTATATGCTGAAAACTATAAGACATTTTTGAAAGAAATTGAAGAAGACACAAAGAAATGGAAAGATATTCTGTGGTCATGGATTGGAAGAATCAATACAGTTAAAATGGCCATATTACCCAGAGCAATATACAGATTTAATACAATCCCCATCAAAATCCCAATGGCATTTTTTAAAGAAATAGTACAAAAAACCAGCAGATTTGTTTGGAACCACAAAAGACCCCGGATAGCCTAAGCAATCTTAAGAAAAAGACCAATACTTGAGGTATCGCAGTCCCTGACTTTAGGTTGTACTACAGGGCTACAATAATCAAAACAGCATGGTATTGGCAAAAAACAGACACATAGACCAATGATATAGAATTGAGAACCCAGAAATAAAATCACATAAATATGGACAGATAATTTTTAACAAAGAACCTAAAAACATACAATGGAGGAAAGA
Source organism: Rhinolophus hipposideros (assembly GCF_964194185.1). NCBI lineage: Eukaryota > Metazoa > Chordata > Mammalia > Chiroptera > Rhinolophidae > Rhinolophus > Rhinolophus hipposideros. The sequence goes on from NC_138046.1 coordinate 29,678,952, forward strand.
CAGCCTTTTCAATAAATGGTGGTGGAATTGGATAGTCACGTGCAAAAGAATGAAACTGGACTGCTATCTGTCACCATGTACCAAAATTAATTCAAAATGGATCAAAGACTTAAGCATAGACCTGACACAATAAACTGCATAGAAGGAAACATAGGTACTAAACTTATGGACCTTGGGTTCAAAGACCATTTTATGAATTTGCCTCCAATGGCAATGGAACTACGAACTAAAATAAACGAATGGGACTATATGAAACTTAAAAGCTTCTGCACAACAAAAGAAACCATCGACAAAATAAAGAGGCAACAAACTGAATGGGAGAAGATTTTTGCAAACAGTTCCTCCGATAAGTCGCTAATGTCCAAAATATATAAGGTACACATGAAGCTCAACAACAAAAAAGCAAACAACCCATTTGAAAAATGGGCAGAGGATCTGAAGAGACATTTCTCCAAAGAGGACATACAAATGACAAACAGACATATGGAAAAATGCTCAACGGCAATAATCATCAGAGAAATGCAAATAAAAACCACAATGAGATATCACCTCACCTCAGTCAGAATGGCTATCCTCAACAAGACAAATATGAACAAGTGTTGGAGAGGTTGTGGAGAAAAAGGAACCCTCATACACTGTTGGTTGGAATGCATACTGGTGCAGCTATTTTTGAAGTCAGTGTGGAGGTTCCTCAAATAATTACAAATAGAATTACCATATGACCCAGCAATCGCTCTCCTGGGTATCTACCAAAAAATCTGAAAACATCTGTACATAAAGACAATTGTGCTCCAATGTTCATTGTAGCTTTGTTTACGGTGGCCAAGACATGGAAACAACCAAAATGTCCTTCAATAGATGAATGGATAAAGAAGTTGTGGTATATAAACACAATGGAATACTATTCGTCAGTAAGAAAAAGATGTTATAGGAACATTTGTGACAACATAGATGGATCTTGAGAGTATAATTCTAAGCGAAATAAGTCAGACAGAAAAAGCAGACAACTCTATGATTTTACTGATACGTGGTATATAAACCAAAAGCAGCAAAAGAACAACAAACAAATGAGAAACAAAATCTCATTGACACAGACAATAATTTAGTGGTAACCAGAGTGTAAGCGGCATACGGGGAGGGAGATGAGGGTAAGGGGGATCAAATATACGGTGATTCTGGGTGGTGAACACACAATGGGATTTATAGATGATGTAATACAGAATTGTACTCCTGAAATCTATGTAATTTCACTAACAATTGTTACCCCAATAAATTAAAAAAATATATATTCATTATCATTAACCATTAGGTAAATGTAAACTAAAACCACAATGAGATATCACTACAGTGATTGGAATGGCTAAAATAAAAATAATACCAGCAAAGAAAAAAAAACAAAGAAAAAGTCCAGAACCTATCACTTCACTCCTATGTGGTATATAAAACTGAAAGTAACAAAGGTACAAGACAAACAAACAAAGAAAAAAAAAAAAAACCTCATAGACACAGACAATAGTTTAATGGTTACCAGAGGGTAAAGGGGAGGGGGATTGTAATAAAGGTAAATGGGATCAAATATATGGTGATGGAAGGAGAAATGTCTCTGAGTGTTGAACACACAATGTGATATATAGATAACGTATTATAGAAATATACACTTGAAACCTATGTAATTATAATAACTTTTCTTACCGTAATACACTTAATAAATAAAAAGAAGTGGTACATATACAGAATGGAGTATTACTAGGCCATAGAAAAGAAGAGATATTTCCATTTGTGACAATAATGGCGGATCTTGAGATTATCATGCTAAGTGAAATAAGCGAGACAGAAAAATTCAAAAACCATGTGATTTCTCTCATATGCAGGACATAAAACTGAAAGCAGTCAACAAAGAAGACAAACAAAAAAACAAAAACTCAGACACCGACAATCGTTTAGTGGTTGCCAGATTGTATGGGGTGAGGGAGGATTTTAGAATAGGTTAAAATGGGGTCAAATATATGGTGATGGAAGGAGATCTGACACTGGGTAGTGAACACAAAATGCAATATATAGATAATGTTTTATATAAATGTACACATGAAACCTATATAATTTTACTAACCAATGTTGCCTCAATAAATTCATTTAAAAATAAATAAGGAACAATAAAAAATAAATAAGTCAACATTCACTTCTTACATGATAGAACATTTACAAAATCAATTATTTATCTTCTACTGACAAATCCTTAATAAATTACCCTAATTAGAAAGAAAATTGAAATAGAACTACCTTATGACCCAGTAATTCAATTTCTGAGTAACTATCCAAGCTTATCCAAAATGCCAATTCGAAAACATGTATGCACCCCTATGTTCATTGCAGTACTATTTACAATAGGCAAGATGTGGAAGCAACCCTAGTGCTAATCAATTGACAATTGGATAAAGAAGAATTGGTACATATAAACAATGGAATATCACTCAGCCACACACACACAAAAATGAAATTTTACTAATTGCAACAACATGCATTGACCTGGAGGGCATTATACTAAGTGAAATAAGACCTAGAAAGATAAATACCATATGATCTCACTTATATGTACAAGCTAAAAAACAAAATAAATGAACACATGAGATCGAAAAGAAACCCATAGATACAGAGGACAAACTGATAGTTGCCACTTAGGAGGAGAGTTGGGAGCTGGGTGAGAAAGGAGTATAGATTAAGAAGTAAAAATTTGTAGTTATAAAATAGCCACAGGGAAGTAAAGTACAGCATGGGGCATATAATCAATAATATTGTGATAACTATGTACAGTTCCAGGTGGTTCCTAGACCAATTGGGGGGATCACTTCAAAAAGTATATAAATGTATAGCCTCTATGATATACACCTGAAACTGATGTAAAATAATATTTAATGTCAACTATAATTGAAAACTAAAAAGGAAAATGATAACATGACTTTTAATAACATGAGAAAATGTTACTTCATTTTAAGGAGAAAATATTTGAAATTTTGTATTAAATTTCTCTGATATAATATACAGACATACAGGGTCTTCACCACTGTTGATGACAATTGTGGCCTAAATGCTCTATGTAGTCATGTGGAAAAGCATATGCTATTCTGACTGCATTGCGGTTTTATCTACAATAGGCAATATATGGAAGTAACCTAAGTGCCCATGAATAGACAGATGATTAAGTAAAGGAGAGGTGGTTCATATATGAAATGGAATATTACTCAGCCATGAAAATGAATGAAATCTTACCATGTGTGGCAACATGGATGGACCTGCAAGGTATTATGCTAAGTGAAATAAGTCAGACAGATAAAGATAATTATCATATGATCTCACTTATATGTGGAATCTGAATATCAAAATCAATGAAACACCAAAACAGAAACAGACTCATAGATGCAGTATAAAGCTGGTGGTTGCCAGATGGAAGGGGCTTTGTGGGGCAGGGTGGAAAAGGTAAAGACATTGAGAAGTACAAATTGGTAGTTGCAATATCATCATGGTAATGTAAATTACATTGTAGGGAATATAGTAAATAATATGGTAATAACTATGTATAGTGCCAGGTGGGTACTAGACTAGTCGGGGATATCACTTTGTAAATTATATAAAAATCTAACCTTTATGCTGTAAACTGAATCTAATATAAAATAATATTAAATGTTACCTATAATTGAAAAGTTAAAAAAAGAATGGGAGAAAGATGAAGGAGAATTAGAGGTTAAAATTTCCATGTATAGGACAAATAAGTCATGGAGATGTAATCCAAATAAGTCAAGGAGATGTAACATAGGAAATGTAATCTACTGTGGTAGTGTGGTATAGTGTCAGATGGTTGCTGGACTTACCATGGTATGTATGATCACATTTTTCGGTATATAAATGTTAAATAACTATGGTGTACACCTGTACCTAATATAATATTGTATGTTAGCTCTGTTTTAATAAAAATCTGTAAAAAAAATATTAAGAACTAGAAGTATTTTTCCAATATTCTTTTTTTTTTCTGAAAGAGCCTTCTAACTTGTCTCCCTAGATTTCTTTTTGTTTTTGTTTGTTTTGTTTTGTTTTGTTTTATAAAGGACAGGAGGGTCGTAAACAATAGTGATAGTAAATAGTTGGAAACATGAAATGGTGCAAGATTAACTCTTAGCAGACTGTGAAAAAGTAAGGATATTGGCTTAGTCTTTTTTTGGCTGCTATAACAAGACTGGGTGGCTTATAAACAAAATAAATGTCTTTCTCACAGTTCTGGAGGATGGGAAGTCCAAGGTCAAGGTGTTGGCAAATTATCTGGTGAAGCCCTGCTTACTAGTTCATAGATGGTGCCTTCCAGCTGTGTCCTCACGTAGTGGAAGGGCCTGGGGTTCTCTCCGGAGCCTCTCTTATAAGGACACCAATCTTATTAATGACCTAATCACCTCCCCAAGGATTGATGACCTAATACCTTCACCTTGGGGTTAGGATTTCAACCTATGAATTAGGGAAGGGGGGACACAAACATTCAGTCTATAGCAGATATAAATTGTGACCTCTAGATAAACCACTAAAACTATGCAGAACTGAAAAATAAATTAAAGTGGAATTCTAAAAAAAATGTTTGAATAAATCAAAAGAAGGCGGGGAAGAAGGCTTCCTCACCTGTAAGTGGGGATCACACAGCCATAGCTCACAGAGCTGTAGTGAGATTAAGAGATACTGCGGTAGCTGCTGGGCCTCTGGATAAGGCCAGTGGGGGAAGGGGAGGGGACGGCAGGGCAGTTTCACACACAGCCCAGGAGGATTCCAATGACCTCTGGGACCCAGGCTAGCTCCTCCCACAGTATTGGAGGTCCCTTTCCCAGTTTCTGACCCTTCTGTCTCCCCTCTTTGGCAGCCTTCCCCCTCCTCCTAACCTACACAGTCTCCCAGAAAGAACAGATTATCCACAGATCTGTACATGGGGTTCGTTTTGATATGCAACAACATCAAGTCCTCAGTCTTCTTCCACACTTCTGGTCTGGCGAGTTGTGCCGGCCTCCCTGCCATACCTCAGTTCTACATACAAATCCCTGTTTCAGCTAGCCAGGTTCAGGATCTGTGGGAACAAAAAGAGAAGGAGAGCCCTGGATTCTCCTCCTTTTCTTCTTTGATCCTGAGGTCTTAGCCCCAGCACAGTTCTCTGCTGGGAACTCCTCAGCCATCAGTATTAAGGGGGACCATGTATTCATTCATTCATTCATTCATCCTGTACTATAAATGTGCTATTCACCAGGAGCTAGGAATAAAAAAAAATAGGAAACTTGTTCTCTGCCTGTTCCTGGAAGTGGTCAGGATGAAGATGGAAAACATTACAGAGAAATCCTGGCAACAGACTCCACAGAACTCCAAACTGCCTGTAAGTGGGAGTTAAAGAGAAGTCAAGGATGAGGCCTTGTGTCTGCCTTCAGAGAGCTGGTTTTGAGAACAGAGACTCCTCGGGCCTGCTGGGACTAAAGCTGCCAGGCCTCACGGTGCTGCCGGCCCTGCCAGGCCCACTGGGCTGTGGCCAGGCCATGTACAGTCCAAAGAAAAGACAAACTCATTGCCCTCATGTCTGTGCTGGACTTGTCACTAGACCCCAAAGCAAGATGACTTGTGCCTTTGTGTCTCATAGAATCAGGGGAAAAAAAAAAAAAACAGTTTGCTCAGTTTGTTTGTCTTCTGCCTACAGACCCACTCCAGTAAGTTCAAATCTGCCTGAGACCCAGCTGGGGACACTGCTGTAGGTTCATCACCAAGTGGGTGACCAACTTGTCCCAGTATGCCCAGGACTGTCCTGGTTTTAGAATTGAAACTATTGTGCCCCCAAAAACTCAGTCCCTGGCATACTGGGATAGTTGATGACCCTATGAAAGAGGACACAGGGAGGAGAGTGGTTGGGGCATGATGGTGGGTCAGCCACTCTGATGGACCACACCCTAGGAAGTTCCTACTAAGGGTTTAGAATTGGGGGAGATGGAGCTTTGGTTTAGGCCTCTGATGGGTTATGAATTTCCAATAGATGCTGAGAAACCCAACATAGGCTTATTATTTTTTTTTAGGGAACTTTGTTCTGGATTCCAAATAACCAACCTTCCTGGGACCTGTGGAAGAAACTGAGAAGATACTAACACAGGAATAGTTTTACATGCAAAAGAAAACATCAGAGCTAGAAAGGACCTCAAACATTGCATTTTTACAATGTGTCCACCTATTTAACAGATAAGAAAGCTGAAGCTAAGAGTTAACAAAATGGGCTTTGAATTCAGGAAGCTCAGGGTTAAATCCTGGCTGTTATAGAAGAGGGTCACTCTGGATGATGGGTCTTTAACCTTTGCCATTTTAACTATAATGTGTTTTGGTGTGGGCCTGCACTTCTCGGGTTTGTATGTCAGTTTCCTTCACCAGGTCATTATTACTTCAAATATATTCTCGATGTCTTGCTCCCTCTCTTCACCTTCTGGTATTCCTATGATGTGATGTATTAATTGCACTGCCTCCCTATTCTCCTGTGCCTGCGCTCCAGACGTGACCCTTGTGTTGTGTGCATTCTCCTATTAAAGTTGAGCTTTAATTGTTTGGGGCTTATCAGTAGGAAGTATTGACTCCTAGGCTCACTAGCTGTGAGAATTGGTGATGCCCACAGTGTATGAGCTGCTGTGTGAGGGTTGACCCCTCAGATGAGGCTTGGCCCCTATCGGCTCTCATGCCTATAGAGAATTATCTCTGATTGTGTCACTTGTAGGTCAAACCTGGTAATACTCTGGTTTGGTCTGGAGTTGTTCTCTGGGTGTGTGGAATCTTTTGCTTCTCGGGCTGGGCCCTGGTGTAGGGCAATTTAAGGACCAAACAAATCAACAAGCAAACAGCAACAACAACAAAACTGAAAAAAACAAAAACAAATACAAATACACTCACACCTAAAAACAACCAATAACCCACACTCAACACAGGCAAAAATATCAAAAATACAAAAAAAAAAAAAGCAGCACCAGTTTTGGCTTAAGCCCACCAAACAAACTCCAGCTTGTCCTCTGCTGTACAAAGAGTGCTCTGCAACTTGTGGAGGCAGAGCCAGCCACCTGGTGCCCAGAGTGTCCGTGGCATTGCAGTTCTAGTTGAGTGGGGCCATGGGGTGTGGGCGGTAGTTTTTACAAAGTTAGTGAAGTTTCTGCTCTTACCTACTCATAACATGCTCTGAGAACACTACAGCCAGCCAATAGGAGGTGGGTTTATTCCCTGTGCCCAGGTCTCCTGAGTCTTAGGGCACTTCTTCCATCAGGGAGTATGGAGGGCATGAGACTTCTGAGCTACTGAAAGCCCAGAGCTGCCTCTGCCACCTGCTGGTGACCTCTGCATGTGTCTCTGTAGCTGTAATAGTCCTGGGTTGCAGCCCAGAAAAGGTGGGGGCAGGGAAGGGAGGTGTCTTCTATCTCCCAGCCCAGTAGTGTCACACTCTTCGCAGCCTCTTCCCTAGGTCACAGCTGTAAAGCGGCTTTTTCTGGGTCCTGAGCATTACAGCTCCTCTGTAATCTGACACAACTCTTCAGTTCCGGGACCAGTTTGAGACTCTGGAATGGTGCAGGTAGGTTTGCTGTGGGAGAGTAGGGGGAGGGACCCAGGTATGGAGTTTGCCTTTTTTCTCTTTTGTCTGACCTAGGGCCCATCTGGAGATCTCAAGTTAGGTTACTGCCTCAAATGCTGGATATGCTGCTCTCTTGGCAGGAGAGATCAGCTGTAGGATGCAGTGAAAGAGCCCACCTCCTGGCACTTGTGATCTCTGCTCTGTGCTCTGAGGCCCCCATGTCCTGGCATTTCTGTGCCGCTCCTTTCCCTCTTCCTCTGCTCGCCTAATTTGCCCACCTTCAGGTAATCCTTGTAGACTTCTCTTAGCAGTTCTGTGTGATGAGCAGAAAGTCCTTTGATGTGTTATAGATGTTCAATTTGTGGTAAATTGCAGAGGAGAACTCAAGAAGACCACCTTGTTGCCCCCATTCCTAGGATGTCACTCTCTTCCAGTATTCTTAATGGTTTCTGTTAGTTACCTGAGATATCATGAGGTCTGCATGGCTGTTTCAGGGATAGCAAGGAAGCCAATGCTCCTTATTTGTAAATAAAGGAACCCTCCCTTGGACAGTTCTGGAAATGCGTTGGACTTTATGGTGTTGAAGAAGGAGAAAAGCTAGGGCAGGCTGGGTTGGGAAAGATTGCAGAGATATTTCAATTTAGATGTTGAGGAGTAATTGAAAGTAGTATCTTGAAAACTTGGTTTAGATAGATTAATTTGACAGCTGAATTCAGAATAAGAAGAAGACAAATGAGTGGCAATGGAATTGGTTACTAAGCCCTTGCAATTAAAGTGAGAAAAAATATATAAAAGTGTAACAGAACCTGGGGAACATTTGTAATATCTAGACATCATATCTCATTGTAAGCATCTGAAGCCCTCATTTCTGTGTTTTGTAGCTTATGAACAAATTTGAAGTACAAGCATCAGTTATTTTTGTTCTTTTCACTATGTTGTGTTCTACCAAGTAAAATGTTTTGATGTGATGCATGGTATGTTAAATTATCTTTGATTCATAGCATACAGTGGGATTGTTCTAAGAAAACATAAAAGTATTCTACATAGTCAGAAGGTGGGGTCTTCATTTAGAGCTGAACACATCATATTAAAAACAGTCTTGAATGTTAAGCTTATAGGTCATATGCACACAAGGCTTTTATTTGTGTAATTATTGAGAAATAGCTTGTTTTGATGAGTTCTGATAATCATAAATGCATTAATTGTAGCCCTGAGGATTTGATATAGAACAACCAGGGAATTATACAGAGTTAGAAAACACAATAATTAATTAGTGATAGAAATAATGTTATTTTTACTAGGGAAAATATTAAGAATTCATATTATTCAATATAAGTTGAAATATTTTGTTTGGGTACTGATTTTTATGCAACTGTTATTCCAATATTAAAAATGAATTATATATTTATATTCTATTCAAACCTACATTTTGCAGTGAAGTGAAAAAAAATTTGGAGATCTGATGTAAAGATATTTAACTCGCACAAAAGAAAGGAGAATTTTATTACCAACTGTACCACTAACTGTGAGAACTTGGGCAAGTCACAATTCCTCTGGATCTTATTTATTTTTATTTGGACAAAGAAAGGAGTTGGAGTAGATGTGGTCTAAGTCTCCTTTCAATCTTAATATTAGATAAGCATCTTGAAACACTACCTGGATTCATTGAATGTTTTGTTTTAATTCCATATATTTACCCCAAAATAGTAAGATTTGAATGGCACTTAAGCTTTGAAACAGAAATGAAGTTTTCAGTATTGCTGTCTTGTACAATTTCTGAGGGTTCTCATTCTTGTCAGAGAATTGATTCTTAGAATATTTCTTTTTTTACCAATAAATATGTGGCCACAAGATAAAAAAGTCTCAAGATAATTGTTAAGGGCTTATTAATGAACATGAGGATATATTTTGGCAGCAAGATGCAATTTATAAATATTTAAATCAAGATGGACTTTTTTCTATAGTCTGTACAGAACATTCACTGAGCTGGAAATTATGACAAACATCATTAACACTGTGAAACTTGTGAAAGAAATAATAAATATACTCATGACTGGCCTGCAAAAGAGAATGGACACCAATATCATGGTTTTAATCCCTCTCTGCCTTCTCCTTTGGCTCTTTAAATTATTATTTCTTACTATTGTACAAGAAAATAAGCATTAGACCTGGAGTGAGAAGACCTGAATTCAAATTCTCTTTCTGCTACCTACTGAATAAGCCCCAATTTTCTCAGCTATACATTTACAATGGAGATAAGAAAACTACCCTTACCTACTTCACAAGACTGTAATGAAGAAAAAAAATAGTGTTCTTATAAACTTTGAAGGAATATCACTATGCAACATATTAGTAACTCTCTTATTGTTATGTCTTAAGAGATTATGCATTGGCTTATGACAGGGCACAAAGAGCTATCAACAAAATGCTTTGATTTCCTTAAAATAAACAAGATGTTGAACTCTTATCACTACTTGATATAAAGCATCTCTTAAAATACTTGATCTGTCCATGAGTTCTCTAACATCATAATGCATAGACAGTCACTTGGGGATTGGGAGTTTATAAAACATAACCTTGAAACAAAGCAGATTTAAAATTTTGGAAAAAAATAATTTACATATGTATTTTTTTTCCAAAGCCACTCTGGGGACATGCATTTTCTGATTAAGAAGCTATCATGAACGACCATACAATAGCACTAACATTAAAAAATATACAAATAGTCGGCATAGCAGTATTTACATTCTTTCTTTAGTTTTCTAACCTTAGGCTAGGTTGCAGATGAACAGAACATTATCAGTTTGTAAAATTATATATTGATGCAGTCAAGTAAAGATAGAGTGCATGTCTTTACAAAGGATAATATTAGGAGATAAGAGAACTTTTTAATTGTAATTATACCCTGTAGGACAAACATCTCCCAATTATTTCATTTTGTGCTTCATCCATTATGCAACTCTGTCAAAAGATCTCTCTGTTACTCCAAGGCAATTGATAAACATTGACCAGTTTTTCCTCATTTTCAGTTCAAAGTAAATATGTGAGATTAACAACACAATTATTTGCAATGGGTTGAGTCTGTTATTTAATTAAAATAAAGGATTTCCATGAAAAGCAACTTGCTTGTGTAAACACAACAAAGTAGAACTGATTCTTGAACTTTAGTTTATAGAGAAGTGATTTTTATTTGTGTGTGTGTTTATGAAATCAGGGGAAGAAAGGGTAATTTTGCTTCCTAAACATTTTTGTAATAGAGATAATTTACTAATTTGACATGGTAGTAAAAGCTTGAACATATCCTTAATTATTGTGATGTGAGCCTATGGTGCCTAATTATTTCTTAAATCTTTTTGCTAATAATTGCCTTATGCATTTCTTGAAAAGAAAAAGAAGCAACAAGGGAAAAATTTAAAAAAATAAATAAATTACTAAAAAGAAATAACTTTAACTACAATTTCAATTGCCATTCTGGTACTAAATTCAAATTAACATTTCTGGAAAAAGTCTTTTTACCCCTGCTCTCAAATCACCATGAAAAGTTTAAAGGTTAAAGGGGGTCAAATATATGGTGATGGAAGGAGATTTGACTTTGGATGGTGAACACACAGTACACTATACAGATGATGTATTACAGAATTATACACTTGACACCTATATAATTTTATTAACAAATGCCACCACAATAAATTTAATAAAAAAAATTCTGCATGTTAATTGTGTTTGCATATGTCTATCTATAGATCTGAGTAAAAAGTTAATATGTACAGTTTACCGGAAAATGGGCAGATTCCAGAAGGTTCTAGAGATGCTTTGGTGAGGTTTTCGTCCTAGAAGTTAAATTTACACTTTAATTGTATATATGTACACACACACACACACACATATATATATATATATTACATACACATATATATGTATATAATATATATATATATATTATATGTATATACACATATGTGTGTGTGTGTGTATATATATATACATATATTTCTACAACTGCAGTCACGCTTGAGTAATGAGAGTCTAGCTATTTGAGGAGAAATAATGCTTTGCAATAGCTGCCATTACTGGACAAGATAAACATTTGATACATTTTTTATTGTAACACCTTGTACTTCTTCAAGAGGTATTATAGATTTAAGCAATGAGAAACTCTGAAGCCGGACTTACTATTGCTTTTTGTTAGGTTGATATAAATTTGCCTCAGGCAGTGTCACTGGCCAAAAAACAGCTTGAGTTGATGAAAAAACCAAGGCAGACAGTCTTCTGTAAATTGAGAGTGATGGATTCATAGATAGCTTCCATTGTAACAAGTTCTGACCATTATTTAAAATGTAATGTGGTATTTAACTAAGTTCATTTATTAATGGTTCATTTTGATGAATTCTTTATTAATGAATCAGGAAGAGCTAGACGATCCTATGGAAAATCTACTATTAACAAGTGAAAATAAATTATAAGGTTTGCTTGATAAATCTCTCTCTCGCACATATATTTTACTTATTTTATTATACATGAATATCTATCTATCTATCTATCTATCTATCTATATATGACTATATTTCTCTCTGTCTCTCTCTCCAAATATATATATATATATATATATATATATATATATATATATATATATATATATATATATATATATATATATGGAGAGAGAGATATCGAGGGTGCCAACAAAATGTATACCAGTGGGAGGAGTGACCTCATAGAAATGGCGGCAGTGGGGCGCACTTTCTGAGTTCTCCTCCGAATCTAGTTGCAAACGGGACATATAACCCATCGAGGAGTTCTTTACTCAACACGCAGAGCAGCTGGGGGACTCGTGGAAGAATTACTTGAAGGTGTGTGCTAATTGCGAGCAGGGGAAGAGGCAGGAGAGCAAAGTGGAAACCCACCCCCCACCACGGGGAGGCGGCGGCCTGGCGGTGCCCATAGCTCCAGGGACGCGCAGGACCCAGGGTGGAACAGACAACACAAGAGCCAGGAGAACAGCTAAGAGACTCGTAGAAGGTTTGCTTAGGGGTGCACTAATTGGGCTAGCAGGGGAGGAGAGAGGAAGGCGAGAGGAAACGTGCCGCGCACAACGCCCCCAAGGTAGAGCCATGACCCTGCCGCCCGCTGACAGCAGCAGCAGCATGGGAGCCCAGGGCGGAACAGAGAACACAAAAGCCAGGAGGTGGGCTCTTTCCCTGCGTACCATGGCTGATCTCGCCTGCTGGGCGGGCAGCTGGTGGGCCCTAGGGCAGACAAAGAACACAGATTCCATACCTGGGCCCCTCTCCCCGCTCTTCCAATTCTACCGCCGCCCTTCCAGAGACTTCAACTGACCCCTGAACTGAAGAGTAGTGTCAGATTACAGAGGAGCCTCAGTGCTCAGGCTCTGGGAAGATTGGCAGCCAGCTCTGACCGACGGAAGAGGCTGGGAGGAGTGGGATTTTTCCTGGACAAGGAGAGAGGAGACTCCTCCACACCAGCCACCACCTTTTCGGGACTGCGGGAGAAGTGTGACATGACTGCCCTAGGAGTGAGAAGACCCCTCCATCCACAGCACCCACCCTTTCTGGCTGGACTGGGCTGGGGCAAGTGCAACTGCGGAGGCACTCCCTGAGATCAGCAGTAACGGCAGAGGCAGCTTCTAGCTTTCAGCAGCTCAAAAATATCCTTCCCACCCCCCCACACACACACGGAAGAAGTGTCCTAAGTCCCAGGAGTACTGGACACAGGGCTGGTGGTGCTACTCTCAGCTTGCATATGTGCAGGCAAGGGCAGAAACTGCACTGACTCTCTAAAAACTGTCATCCAGACCCCTCAGTCCCTTGAATTTAAATCTACAGTCCCAAATTCATTCTGGGCACAAGTGACTGGCGCTGCATGCACAATAGGCAGGGGACTCTTTGGCACAGCAGAGGACAACCTGGAGAATACTTGGTGGGCTTAAGCCAAGACTAGTGCTGCTTCCTGTTTTGCTTTTCTTTGTTTCTTTTTTTCACCCTCTTTTTCTTTTTTTTCTTTAGTTTTGTTTTTGTTTGTTTTTTTTGTTTTGTTTTTGTTTGTTTTTTGTTTGTTTTTCGTCTTGTTTTGCTTTGTTTTGTCTTTATTTATTTGATATCTTTGCCTGTGTTAAGAGGGGGTTGTCAGTTGTTTTTACATGTGAATGTACATGATTTTTTTTTCTTTGTTGTTGTTTTTGTTGTGCTTGGTTATTTGCTTTCTACCAAAACTGCCCTACCAGGGCCCAGCTTAAGAGGCACAAGATTCAACATATCCAGAAGCCAACTCCAGACCAAAATAGAGTACTACCGGTTTTCACCTACAAGTTACACACCCAGAGAGAATTCTCTGCAGACACAAGAGCCCGTAGAGGCCAAACCTCATTCAAGGGTCAAACCTCACCCAGCAGAACACCCTGAGGTAGGCAGAGCGAAGTCTCACAACTAGTCAGCCTAGGAGTTAAACCCACCTACTCACAAGCAAAAAGCAATTAAAGTTCTTCTTGAACAGGACAATATGCACAACACAAGAGTAACTTTTGGAGCACATGCAGAGGAAAAGAACAAAGTAGTGCAAGACAAATATGAAGGATACATACTACACAAGATAACCCAGCAAGAACTAAGAAATCTAGGGGATATACCTAATACTTCAAAGCAAACTCAGAGAGTCAGTAAGAAGGGGAGACAAAGAAACATGTCCCAAATTAAAGAACAGAAGAAACCTCCACAACTGGAACCAAATGAAGCAGAGGTAACCAACCTCTCAGAGACAGAGTTCAGAACACTGATGATAAGAATGTTTAAGGAGCTTAGAGAAGACATAAAGAAGGATGTAGAAATCATAATGAACAACCAGTTAGAACTAAAGAACACAATTACCGAAATTAAGAACTCACTTGAAGGAATTACCAGCAGGTTAGATGAAGCAGAGGATCGAATCAGCGACTTAGAAGACAAGTTAGCAGAAATCACCCAAACAGAACAACAGAAAGAAAAAAGAATAAAAAACAATGAAGATGGTTTAAGACACCTCTGGGATAACATCAAGCACAACAACATGCACATCATAGGAATACCAGAAGATGAAGAGAGGAAGAAAGGGATTCAGAATATATTAGAAGTAATAATGTCCAAAACTTCCATAACCTGATGAAGGAAACCAACATACAAGCCATGTAAGTGCAGAGAGTTCCAAAAAGGATAAACCCAAACAAGTCCACACCAAAACACATTATAGTTAAAATGGCAAAAAGGGAATCCTAAAAGCAGCAAGAGAAAGACAGAAGGTTACATACAAGGGAACTCCCATAAGACTATCTAATGACTTTTCTACAGAAACATTGAAGGCAAGGAGGGAGTGGCAGAAGATACTCAAAGTGATGGAACACAAAGGCCTACAACCTAGATTGCTTTATCCAGCAAGACTATCATTTAAAGTTGATGGAGAGATAAAGAGCTGCCCAGAATTAAATGTAGGAATTTATTACCTCCAATCCAGCATTGCAAGAAAGATTAAAAGGACTTCTGTAATGGAAGAAAGATGAAAACAATCAAAGTACAAATTTTTTAAAAAGGCAATAACTATGTACCTATCAATAATTACTTTAAACGTAAACGGATTAAATGCTCCATTCAAGAGACATAGGGTGGCTGAGTGGATAAGGAAGCAAGACCCTTGTATATGCTGTATACAAGAGACTCACCTCAGATTAAAAGACACACACAGGCTGTAAGTGAAGGGTTGGAGTAAGATATTTCATGCAAATGGAATCGAGAAAAAAGCTGGTGTTGCAATACTTATATCTGACAAAACAGACTTTAAAATGAAGAACATATTAAAAAACAAAGATGGGCACTATATAATAATGAAGGGATCAATCGGACAAGAGGACATAACTTTAGTAAACTTCTATGCACCTAACATAGGAGCGCCTAAATATATACAACAGGTACTGACTGACATAAAGACAGAGATCAAGGACAACACTATCATAGTAGGGGTCTTCAACACATCTCTGACAACAAAGGACAGGTCCTCCAGACAGAAAATCAATATGGAAACAACAGCTTTAAAAGATTAATTGGACCATTTGTATTTAATTGATATTTTAAGAGCATTTCACCCCAATGCTGCAAAATAGACGTCTTTCTCAAGCACACATGGAACATTTTCCAAGTTAGACCATATGTTAGGCCACAAAACAAGTCTTGATAACTTTAAGAAAATTGAAATCATACCAATTGTCTTCTCTGATCACAGTGCTATGAAATTAGAAATGAACTACAGGGAAAAAAACTAGAAGACACACCAATTCATGGAGGCTGAATAACTTATTTCTAAATAATGAATGAGTCAAGCAGGAGATCAAAGAAGAAATCAAAAGATATCCCGAGACAAATGAGAATGAGAACATGGCAACCCAAAATCTATGTGATGCCGCAGAAGCAGTCCTAAGAAGGAAGTTCATAGCACTGCAGGCCTACCTAAAGAAACAAGAAACATCACTAACTGACAGTTTATCTTCACATTTAAGGGATCTGGAAAATGAACAGCAAAATAAGCCCAAAGGGTATCCAAGGAAAGAGATAATAAAGACCACAGCAGAAATAAATGAAATAGAAACCAGAAAAAAAATACCAAAGATCAATGAATCCAAGAGTTGGCTCTTAGAGAAGATAAACAAAATTGACAAACCTTTAGCCAGAGTCATTAAAAAAGGATAGAGAGGACCCAAATTAATAAAAACACAAATGAAAGAGAAGTGACAATGGACACTGCAGAAATACAAAAAAAAATTAAGAAACTGCTATTAGCAACTATATGCCAACAAATTTGACAATCTGGAAAAAATGGACAATTTTTTAGAGGCGTACAACCTTCCAAGGCTAACTCAAAAAGAAACAGAAAACCTGAATAGACTGATTAAAATCAGGGAAATTGAATCTGTAATTAACAATCTCCCAACAAACAAAAGCCCTGGACCAGATGGCTTTACAGGTGAATTTTACAAAACATTCAAAAAAGAACGATCATCTATTCTCCTTCAGCTCTTCCAAAAAATCCAGAAGGAGGGAAGACTCCCAAACACTTTTTACGAAGCCACTATCACCCTGATCCCAAAAGCAGACAAAGACACCACAAAAAAAGAAAACTACAAGCCGATATCTCTAATGAACATAGATGCAAAAATCCTCAACAAAATATTAGCAAACAGAATTCAGCAATACATTAAAAAGATCATTAGCAATAATCAAGTGGGATTCATCCCTGGTATGCAAGGATAGTTCAACATCCGCGAATCAATTAATGTGATACACCACATTAACAAAATGAAAAATAAAAATCACATGATCATATCAATAGATGCAGAAAAAGCATTTGATAAAATGCAGCAGACATTTATGATCAAAACCCTTAAGAGAGTGGGAATAGAGGGATCATATCTCAACATAATAAAGGCCATATATGACAAACCGACAGCTAACATCATACTCAAAGGGGAAAAGCTAAAAACCATCACCTCTAAGATCAGGAACAAGGCAAGTTGGCCTACTATCTCCACTTCTATTCAACATAGTGCTGGAAGTTCGAGCCACAGCAATCAGACAAGAAAAAGAAATAAAAGGCATCCAAATTGGTAAGGGGGAATTAAAATTATCATTATATGCAGATGATATGATAATGTATATACAGAACCCTAAAGACTCCACCAAGAGACTATTAGAGCTGATAGATGAATTTAGTAAAGTAGCAGGATATAAAATTAATATTCGGAAATCAGTTGCATTTGTATACACCAATGATAAAATATCAGAAAGAGAAATTAAGAAAACAATTCCATTTACAATTCCTCCAAAGACTATAAAATACCTGGGAATAAATATAACCAAAGAAGTAAAAGATCTGTACTCAGAAAATTATAAGACACTGAAGAAAGAAATGAAAGGAGACATAAATAGAGGGAAAAACATTTCATGTTCATGGATCGGAAGAATTAATATAGTTAAAATGTCCATACTGCCTAAGGCAATATACGTATTCAACGCAATTCCTATCAAACTACCTACGGCATTTTTCAGAGAAATAGAGCATATAATCCTAAAATTTATATGGCACCATAAAAAACCCCAGATAGCCTCAGCAATCTTCAGAAATAAGAACAAAGTGGGAGGTATAATGATACCTGACTTCAACTTGTACTACAAGGCTATAGTAATCAAAATAGCATGGTAGTGGCATAAAAATAGACACATAGATCAATGAAACAGAATAGAGAGTCCAAAAATAAATCCATGACTATCTGCTCATTTAATCTACAACAATGGAAGCAAGAATGTATGATGGTGTAAAGACAGTCTGTTCAATAAATGGTGCGGGGAAACCCAGACAGACACATGCAAGAAAATGATGCTGGACCACCTCCTTACACCATATACAAAAACAAATTCACAATGACTTAAAGACTTAAATGTGAGATCTGAAACCAAAAACATCTAGAAGAAAATATAGGAAGAAACTGCACATGTATTACCCGCAGTAAGATTTTTACTGATATATCCCCTCGCGCGAGGGAAGTAAGAGAAAAAATAAACAAGTGGGATTACATCAAACTAAAATTTTTTTTCACTGCAAAGGAAAACATCAATAAAACAAAAAGGGGTCCTACTGAATGGAAAGGATATTTGCCACTGATATATCTGATAAGGGATTAATATCACAAATCTATGAAAAATTCACTCAACTCAACTGCAAAAACAAAAACAAACAAACAAAAAAAAAACAACTCATTTAAAAAATGGGCAGAGGACTTGAGGAGACATTTTTCTGAGAAGGACATACAGATGGCAAACAGACATATGAAGAAATGCTCAACCTCACTAACCATCAGAGAAATGCAAATAAAAACCACAATGAGATACCTACTCACTCCAGTCAAAATGGCTATCATCAATAAATCAACAAACCACAAGTGCTGGCGTGGATGTGGAGAAAAGGGAACGCTTGTGCACTGTTGGTGGGATTGCAGATTGGTGCAGCCACTATGGAAAACAGTATGGAGGTATCTGAGAAATCTGAAAATGGAACTACACTATGATCCAGTTATTTCCCTCCTAGGCATCTATCCGGAGAAATCCAAAACTCCAATTCAAAAACCTTTATGCACTCATATGTTTATTGCAGCACTATACACGATAGCAAAGAAAGGAAACAACCGAAATGTCCATCGGTAGGTGACTGGATTAAGAAGCTGTGGTATATTTATACAATGGAGTATTACGCAGCCATGAAGAAAAAAGAAATCTTACCACTTGCAACAGCATGGATGGATCTAGAGAACATTATGTTAAGTGAAATAAGTCAGAAAGAGAAAGACAAGTACCATATGATCTCACTTATATGCAGAATATAAAGAAAAGAATAAGTGAATGAACTAATCAGAAACAGTTTGGGGGACAAAGAGGAAAAACTGAGGGTTGTTAGATGGGCGGGGGTGTGGGGATAAGGGGGAAGGTGAGGGGATTAGAAAACAGTCGGTAATCACAGATGGCCTCAGGGTCTTTGAAAATTAATTTTGGGAACGTATTCAATAATGT
The DNA here is from genome assembly GCF_964194185.1 of Rhinolophus hipposideros. NCBI lineage: Eukaryota > Metazoa > Chordata > Mammalia > Chiroptera > Rhinolophidae > Rhinolophus > Rhinolophus hipposideros. The sequence continues at coordinate 29,698,152 of NC_138046.1, forward strand.
TGTAAAGATTTTGTAGGGTATCCGATGGACACGTGTCCCATTTGGGAGACCATCTCAGGGATTCTGTAGATGCCTGATCACGGCACTGTACACCGGAAGCTAAACAATAATGAATGCCAACTATAATTTTATATATATAATGTGATGGCTCTGTGCGATGTCGGAGGTCTAGAGGTTGGGGTGTGGGGGAGGGGGGTCACCAGTGTGAGGGATATAAATTATGAAAGTCTAAGTAGTAACTTGTCTTGTGCACCTGAAATTAATAAAAAGAAAAAAAAAGAATGCACCTATAGAAAAAAAAATGTACACTAGTGGACACTTTGGTCAACTTTGCTCAAACAGTAGATGAAGCAGAAATGAAGAGTAAAATAGCTAGTTTAGGTAACAGAGCTGACCAGATGGAGGAAAGATTCAGTGACATCGAAGACAGAAACCTGGAAACAACACAGATGAAAGAAGAGAGAGACTTGAGCGTTAAAAGAAATGAAAGAACTATAGAAGAAATTTCTGACTCTATCAAAAAGAACAATATAAGAATTATGAGTATATCAGAAGGAGAAAAAAGGATGAAGAGAACAAAGAACCTATTCATATGAATAGTTGATGAGAACATCCCAAACCTGTGGAAAGAACTGGATCCTTGAATCCAGGAAACAAATAGAACAACTAATTGTCTCAATCCTATAAGTCCTTCTCCAAGGTACAGTATATTGAAGCTTTCAAAAATTAATGAGACGGAATGAATTGTCAAAGCAACCAGGGTAACTAGATGTTAATCTACAAAGGAAAGCCCATGAGATTATCATCAGATATTCTACAAGCCAGGAGGGAGTGGAATCAAAAATCAAACTATTGAAAGAGATAAATTACCTCAACAATAGTATATCCAGCAAAGTTATCCTTTTGATATTAAGGGGGAATAAAGACATTTCAAGTATACAGAATTGATGGAATTGTCCACCCCAAGGTCTGTAACAAGAAATATTAAATGAAGATATTCTACCTCAAACAAAAAGTCAAAAAAATAAATAAATACAAAACTATGAGTAAGATAGCAAACCAACAGAGAGAAGTGGGAAGTGACAACTCCTACACAGAATAGGGCTCTATAAAATTAAACATAACATAAAGGTTAAAGAAGATAAAAAAACATTTTTTTTAAAAAAGTGAAAAAGACAATTTGCTACTGTGACTCAGAAATGAACTCACATCATAAATAGGGATAATTTGAAACAACAAAAACATAAATGGGGGGCCAGAAAATTCCGAAATTGCAAAGGGAAATGGGGATAAGATTCATGTTGAAGTAAAAAGGACTGCAAGATAAAAGAAGATGTCATAGAAATGGCAGCATGAGGTGAGCCCCTTGAAATCGCCCCTGGAATTTACAACAAACTGAACAACTATAATTCCAAAAAGGACTCCCTGCATATAGGCAAAATTAAAAGATGCCCAACTGAAATCACCAAAAGTGGGCAAATTGGGTGAGTGGGAGAGGAGGGAAAGGGGAAGTGAGGAGACAAGGGCCATGCATGTGCAAGACGCAGACCGAGGTCAGAGATCCAAGCCCCCTGCATTCCAGAGCTCCTGCAGCTGTGCAAGAAGGAACAATTCAAACTCCAAGTGCTCCTGTTAGACCCACAGTCCCACTTGAGGAATCAGCATGTAATACAGCTGAAACCAATGCTCACAACAGAGACCTCAGAGTAAAGCAAAGAATAGAAGGCTTAGACACGGAGCCTAGCCAATCCCTCCCACCTTCCAGAGCTTGCCCCATCACCACCCTCCCAGTGCTAGAAGCAGAATTTTAGCAGTGTCAGATCAAAAGAACAGAATATTTGCAGATCTGAGAAATGCTGCCTGCAGCCACACACTCTCAGACCAAATAGTTCCAGAGAAATGGAGAAAGCCCTGGGTTCAGGACGGACTGTGCTGGGGGGTCACCAACATTGCTCACAGCCACCACTCACAAGCCCCCCTGCTCCCACCCCCACCTGTCTGGGCAGATCCCTGAAGGGGTAAAGAGAGCCACTGAAACACACAGGCCCTGAATCTGGTGCAGTAAGAGCTTCAGAACTTCAGAAGCTTTCCACATCCCCCAACGGAGGCAGTACCCTAAGACCCAGGCAACCTACTCACAGAAAAGAAGCTCAACTTCCAGGGAATCCCTTCATTGTGTGAGAATGGAAAAGTGCAGTGAAAATATAATACAACATCGTGAGAGAGAATTAAAGACTGCAGTTGGAAAGGAAATGAAGCATTCTACCAATACTTACTGGAACACAAAGGAAAAACCTATTCCAATCGACCTGTTGCATATTCCATTCCTGTAGATGCCGAGGAAGAGAAATAACAATTCACTAACTGCCATGAATAACCAAGGTAACAAGGCAGCTCAGAAAGAAAATGAAAAGTCTCCAGAAAGTGAACTTAAAGACATGGAAATATGTGACTTAAATGACAGAGAAGTAAAGATTGCAGTTCTGGCAACACTGAATGAGATACAAGAAATCACAGACAGGCAATATAATGAACTTAGAAACATATTAAAAAAAAAAAGGAACAGTTTTCCAAAGCAACTGAAATATTAAAATAAAAGAGCCAAATAGAATTTCTAGAGATTAACAACTCAATAAAAGGGGGGTGGGGGGAGGGAGATGAGGGTAAGCGGGATCAAATATATGGTGATGGAAGGAGAACTGATTCTGGGTGGTGAACACACAATGGGATTTATAGATGATGTAATACAGAATTGTACACCTGAAATTATGTAATTTCATTAACAATTGTCACCCCAATAAATAAATTAAAGAAAAAAAAAAAGAAATGAAGAATGAAATCGCCAGCTCAGGTAATAGAGCTGAGCAGACGGAGGAACGAATCAGTGATAATGAACATAGCAATCTGGAAATGACACAGATAAAAGAAGAGAGAAATTTGAGAGTTAAAATAAACAAAAGAACTCTGCAAGAACTTTCTGACTCCGTGAGAAAGAGCAATATAAGAATCATGAGCATACCAGAAGGAGAAGAAAGAGAGAAGGGAACAGAGAGTATACTCAAACAAATAGTTGATGAGACCTTCCCAAACTTGTGGACAGAACTGGATCCTCAAATTCAAAAAAGCAAATAGAAAACCTAATTAACTCAATCTGAAACAGGCCTTCTACAAGGCACATTGTATTGAAGCTGTCAACAATTAATAACAAATAAAGAATCATCAAGGCAACCAGGGAAAAGAAGATGGTAGCCTACAAAGGAAAGCCTATTAGGTTATCATCAGATTTTTCAGCAGAAACTATACAAGCCAGAAGGCATTGGAATCAAATATTCAAACTAACGAAAGAGAGAAATTATTAGCCAAGAATAATGTATCCAGCAAAGATATCCTTTAGATATGAAGGACGAATAAAAACATTTTCAGATATACAGAAGCTGAGGGAATTTTCTAACACATGATCTGAGCTACAAGAAATACTAAAGGAGGCTATTCAATCTGAAACAACAAAAAAAAGCCAAAGAAATAAAAACCATGAGCACTATTATGAATAGATAGACAGAAGCAAGAAATGGCAACCCCTACACCAAATAAGACAATATGCCCTTAAACATAATATAGGGGGTAAACTACAGGAGAAAAAAAAAAGATACTTAAAGAAAAAGAGGAAAAAGACAACTTGCTACAGCAGAGCAAGAATCAACACAGCATAAACAGGGATAAGTTGTGACAACAAAAACATAAAAGAGGGGAGAGTAAAGGTCTGAAACAGCATAAGGTAATGGAGAATGTTAGCATGCTGGAGAAAATGGAATACTTTAAATATGAAACTTTTTTTTTACATAAAATTAACGGTAACCACTTAAAAATATCCAGAATTGAAACATATAATATAATTAAAGAAGAAACAGAGGGAAAAATCATAGAATACCACCACACAGAAATAATAGACAGCAACAAAAAAGGCAAAGAAACACATTTGTACCAGAAAACCAAAGATAGATGATAGGAAATCATCATATATCATTAATCGCCCTAAATGAAAATGGACTGGACTCACCAATAAAAAGGCAAAGTAGCAGAATGTATCAAAAAGCTAAATCCAACCATATGCTACATGCAAGAGATACATCTCAGCTACAAGGACAAATATAGACTCAAAGTGAAAGGGTAGAAATTGACACTCCAAGCAAATCGTATTCAGAAAAAAGCACGTGTAGTCATACTGATATCAGATGAAACAGAGTTCAGAATAAAAAAGGTAATAAGAGTCAAAGATGGATATTTCATAATGGTAAAGGGGACTATACAACAAGAAGATATAACAGTAATCAATATTTATGCTCACAAAAGGAAGCACCGAAATATACCATGCAGCTAATAACAGAAGTAAAGGGAGAAACTCACCAAAACACAATTGTAGTAGGGGACATAAATACGTCATTGACAGCTATGGATACATCATCCAAACAGAAAATAAATAAATATCAGCCCTAAATTATACATTAGATGAAACAGAAATAATTGACATTTATAGAACACTTCATCCTAGAACACCAGACTATACATTCTTTTCTCGTGCACATGGAACATTCTCAAGGATACACCATATATTGGGACATAAAATCAGTCTCAGCAAATTTAAGAAGATTGAAATCATACCAAACATATTCTCTGATCACAAGGCTTTGAAATTGGATATCAACTGCAAGAAGAGAGCAGTGAAATCCATAAATATGTGGAGATTACACGACATCCTATGAAAGAACAACTGAGTCAAAGAAGAAATAGGAGATATCAAAAGATATATAGAAACAAATGAGAATGAAAATACATTCCACCAAAATTTGGGGGATGCAGCAAAAGCAATTTTAAAAGGGAAATTTATATCGTTACAGGCCTATTTCAAGAAACAAGAAAAAATCCCAGATAAATAAACTCACGTTACACCTTAGAGAACTAGAAAAAGAAGAATAAATGAAACCCAAAGTCAGCACAAGGAAGGAAATAAGAAAATTCAGAGCAGAACTAAATGAAACAGAGAACAAAAAGACAATAGAAAACACTAATGCAACAAACAGCTGGTTCTTTGTAAAGATTAATAAAAATTAAAACGTTTGGCTAGTCACTAAGATAAAAAGAAAAAAGACACAAACAGAATCAGAAATGAAAAAAGGGAAGTTTCCATAGATGCCACAGAAATACAAAGGAATCTCCAAGAATATTGTGAAGGGCCATATGCCACCAAATTCAATAACCTAAAATTAATGGACAAGTTTTTAGAAACATATCGCCTTCCTAGGCTGAATCACGAAGAATTGGAAAATCTAAATAGACCGATCAACAGTAAGGAAACTGAGTCAGACATCCAAAACTTGCCAAAAGCAATAGTCCAGGACCAGATGGCTTCACTAGTGAGTTCTACCAAATATTCAAAGAATATTTAAAACTTGTCTTGCTCAAGCTCTTCCAAAACATTGAAGAAGAGGCAATATTCATTAACTCATTTTATGAGGCCAACATTACCCTGATACCAGAATCTGGTAAGAATAATGCTAAAAAAAGGAAATTACAGACCAATATGTCTAATGAATAGAAATGCAAAAATCCAAAACAAAATTGTAGCAAATTGAATGCAACAATGCATTAAAAAAAATTACAGATCAAGACTCAATGGGGTTCATCCCAGGGGCACAGGGATGATTTAACATATTCAAATCGATCATTGTGATACACTGCATAAACAAAATAAGGGACAAAAATCATATGATTAATGAATAGATGCAGAAAATGTGTTTCACAAAATACAATATCCATTTATGATTAAAACACTTAATAAAATATGTATAGAAGAAAAATACCTTAACATAATGCAGGTCATATATGACTAACCCTCAGCTAATATCACAATTAACAATGAGAAAATGAAGCCCTTTGCTCTATATTCAGGAACATGACAGGGATGTCCCCTATCCCCTCTGCTTTTCAACATAGTGTTGGAAGTCCTAAACAGAACAATCAGGAATAGAAAGGAATAAAAGGCACCCACATAGGGAATGAAGAAGTTAAAGTGTCACTTTTTGCAGATGACATGATGCTATATATAGAAAACCCTAAAGACTACACCAAAAAGTTATTAGAAACAAAAAACAAATGCAGTAATGTTGCTGGCTAAAAAAATCAACGTGCAAAAATTTATTGCATTCCTATTTACTAACAACAGAGCCTCAGAAAAAGAAATAAAAAAAAATCATTCCTGTTGCAATTGCAAGGAAAAAGATAAAATACCTAGGAATAAACTTAACCAAGAATACGAAAGACCTATACACTGAAAAGTAGAAGACATTTTTGAAAGAAATTGAAGAAAACACAAAGAAATGGAAAGACATTTCATGTTCATGGATTGGAAGAATCAGCATAGTTAAAATGGCCATATTACCCAATGCAATATACAGACTTAAAGCAATCCTCATCAAAATCCCAGAGGCATTTTTTAATGAAATAGAACAAAAAAATCATCAGATTTGTTTGAAACCACAAAAGACTCTGAATAGCCAAAGCAATTCTAAGAAAAAAGAAAAATGCTGGAGGTATCTCACACCCTGACTTCAACTTGTACTACAGAACAATAACATTCAAAACAGAGTGTTATTGGCAGAAAAATAGACACACAGCACAATGGAATAAAATCAAGAACCCAGAAATAAACCCTCATAAATATGCACTTCCAATTTTCGGCAAGGAGCCAAAAATATTCAATGGAGAAAAGACAGCCTCTTCAATAAATGGTGCTGGGAGATTTGGAAAGTCATGTGAAAAACAATGAAATTAGACTGCTCTCTGTATCCTGTCCAAATTAATTTAAAATGGATCAAAGGCCTAAACTTAAGACCTGAAACAATAGACTGTGTAGAAGAAAACATAGGTACTATACTTATGGACCTTGGGTTCAAAGAGTATTTTACAAATTTGACATCAAAGGCAAGGGAAGTAAAAGCTAAAATAAATGAATGGGATTATATCAAACTAAAAAGTTTCTGCACAGCCAAAGAAACCTTGGACAAAATAAAGAGGCAAGCAACTGAATGGGAGAAGATATTTGCAAACAATGCCTCTGATAAGGGACTAATATTCAAAATATATAGGGAACTCATGCAAGTGAACAACAAAAAAACAAACAATTCAATTAATAAATGGGCAGAGGACCAGAAGAGATGTTTCTCCAAAGAGGACATACAAATGGCCAAGAGACATATGAAAAAAAATTCTCAACATCACTAATAATCAAAGAAATGGAAATAAAAACCACAATGAATTATCATCTCACACCAGTTAGAGTGGCTATCATCCACAAGACAATAATAACAAGTGTTGAAGAGGCTCTGGAGAAAAAGGGTCCCTCATATACTGTTGGTGGGAATGCAGATTGGTGCAGCCGATATGGAAGGCAGTGTGAATGTTCCTCAAAAAATTAGGAATAGAATTACCACATGACCCAGCAATCCCTGTCTTGGGTATCTACCGAAAAAATCTGAAAACATTTATTCGTCAAGATATATGTGTTCTGATGTTCATTGCAACTTTATTTACAGTGACCAAGATATGGAAACAATGAAAGTATTCTTTGATAGATGATTGGGTATAGAAGTTGTGGTTTACATACACAATGGAATACCATTCTGCCATAAGAAAAGAAATCGTACCATCTGAGACAACATGGATGGATCTTGACATTATAAAGCTAAATGAAATAATCCAGACAGAAAAAGTAGAGAACCATATGATTTCACTGATATGCCATATAGAAAACTGAAAACAAGAAAGGAACACGACAAAGAAACAAAAAGATATAGACACAGACAATAGTTTAGTGGTTAACAGAGGGTGGAGGGGTGGGGGGGTAATAGATAAGGGTAAAAGGGATCAGATATATGGTGATGGAAAAAGAACTGACACGAAGTGGTGAATACAAAATGTGATGTACAGAGGATATATTACAGGATTGTAGAACTGAAACCAATGTAATTTTAGCAAAAATTGTCACCCCAAAAAACTTTAATTTTAAGAAAAACAATGAAAAATGACAATTAAAAAAGTTGGAAGGTTATTTCCTTTCACAATGTAACTTAATTTTGTAATTTAATAAAAATAATATTAATTTTGTAGCCTAATATAGAGATAGCTTAAAAAGTGACAATTTAGTGAAATACTCCCCTCATTCTTACACCATGAATTTGAGCATATCCAACTGCTGATCTTTTCAAATGTTTTTTTCCCCTATCAAAACTGTTCTAAATAGAAGAAGAGGATTCATATATTTAGTGATGTGGCAGCATAACTAGAACCATCTCTATGGCCAGCATCTATGGATGGATTTTGGACAACATGTCCATTTTCAATCAGTAAATGTTATGTAAACATGAATGTCTCATTGTATGAAACCCTATTCATAACCATACTAATAATACATTTTGGGACTGTAAGTTTGAGTTGTGGTCAACTAAGTTTCTATAAGCACCCTTTGTGTTTGACCATCTAACTCTAGTTTCATATTACAACCAATTAGCAACAAAGTTGATCATATGTTAATATAAGATGTGACTTTTCAAGAGAAATATGAAAAGTAATTTTTCAATAGAAATATGAGAATTTATTTTTCAAGGTGAAATAAAAGAGGGATGTTAGAATGTATTGTAGAGCTTGGCTCATTCTTCTTTATGTTTGAATCAGAGTTGAGTTTGTTTTGTTCAAATTTCTGTTTTAAGATTGTGCCATATCTGCTACTGTTTGGTGTTGCTTCTTATTAGGTCCAGTCTAAGAAGCAGTTTTAGAGAATCCAAAATATGAGGCGTTTCAAAACTGGCAATGGAAAGTGCATGTATCATAGCCCTTCTACAGAAAATAACCTATTTGTTCATACACTTGCCAATCATTCTGATCTAAATAAAGAGAGTGCTCTAGGGTCATTCTCAACCATGTATTACTGTTGGCTCTGATTTCAAATGACCAAGGGAAATAAACCCCCTATTGAGGGGGAAATTAGTTTTTTGTTTGTTTGGTTTTTTAATTAAAGTTTATTGGGGTGACAATTGTTAGTAAAGTTACATAGATTTCAGGTGCACAATTTTGTCATACATCATTTAAATATCATATTGTGTGTTCACCACCCAGAGTCAGTTCTCTTTCCATCACTATATATTGGATCCCCTTAACCCTCTTCTACCACTCCCTCCCCCCTTACCCTCTGGTAACCACCAAACTACAATTGTCTGTGTCATGAGCTTTTGTTTCTTCATTTGTTGTCTTCAATAGATGATTGGATGAAGTTGTGGTATATATATATATATATATATATATATATATATATATATACACACACATATATATACATATATATATATATATATATATACATATACACATATGGAATACTGTTCTTCCATGAGAAAAGATGAAATAGTACAATTTGTGACAACATGGATGGATCTTGAGATTATTATGCTGAACGAATTAAGTTAGACAGAAAAAGTCAAGAACCATATGAATTCACTGATATGTGGTATATAAAACTGAAAGCAACAAAAGAACAAGACAAACAAATGGAAATTAATTTTGCAGTCTTTGTCTGCCTATCAAATCATGAAAACCAAGCCCTAAAAGCCTCAATGTTTCATAAGTACTTTCTAATGTATTTCAGTATTTTGTTGTGTTCATTGGAAGTGTAGCTTTGTATTTGTGAGACAAAGTGTGCTGGCCCTTCAGGTGATTTTGAAATGAGTATTTGCATATGAGGCGGAATTTTTGTCTCCCATCAAACCATATTCAGATTGCTCACCTGGCTGTATGCATGCTATCTTCAATACAGTTACCCTAAAATGTGCAGTAAAAGTCTCTGGCTCTTCCATATGCAAATTGTTTGCAAGATTCCTGGGAAAACGTTTGATTGTTGCAAATCTATTTCATACCAATACATTTAATTGAGCCAGTATAGAGTGCCCTTATGCCTACAATACTATTTATCGCTACTTTCATTCCTCTTCTGATCTCACCAACTCCCAGTAATACTCTACATGGGGAGGAATAAAATTAAGGATCATTTATGGAAATGTGGGAATAGGCATTGAAGATATTTGAAAAGTACCTCTGGAGAGGCTGCAATAATATTAAAACCCTCTTAAAATTTCATTCTGCTCCATCTTACATAAGTTCTGAATAATTATGCTATTATTGCAAGCACTTACACAATTTTCATTCTTTGAATACCAAAATAAGCATTCCCCACATCAGTTATCACCAAAACTTCAACTGGTTACATTCATTATTCATAGTTTTATTGATTTAGGATCCAAAAGGATACATGCTTCAAAAGAAAAGAGATGGGATAAGGAAAACATTGCATGGAAGTCTAAATTTTCTGAACAAAGACTTTTCTAATGTAACTGTATAATGAGAAATAGGAAGTAGGATATGAGTACACTATACAATTGCATCTGAAAATGACTAGTCCTAATGGTATTTTTCTAGAGAATCAAATAAATATTTAATACATGTTTAGTAATCCTACTTAGGTGCTTAGGTTTGGCAAGGGCAGATTGGCTCTAATCTAATGGCTCCTTGGGACCTTTGAAACATTGACACTTCTGAGAGGATTAATATTGTACCTGAAAGAGATATGTAAGGCAGCCAATTTAATATGGAGAGGACTTTGCCATCATTTATAAAGGGAGGTAAAAATGATGTCTCATGGCTGGCTCCCCAAATTTAAAATTTCAAGCATTAAGTAAGACAACTAATCTTAGAGTTTTATTCTTTAATGTGGATTCCAGGAAAATATGGACATTTCCAACTTGTAATTCTCACCTTTTGTAACAATTATTAGACATTTTAACTAAAGCTTTTGACTATTTATACTGTGGTTTTTTTTAGTTTACACTTACACAGATCCTTAAGAAATTATTATTTTTTTGCATAAGAAGAAGTTTTATGTACAGAAAGTGATATTTGACTTTTGAAATCCTTATGATTACCATTAAAATTTGCATCAGTATTACCTCATTATCACTATCTATAATTGTTGAGAAGAACAACATGCAGTGGCAACCAATGCCAGGAAAAAACTTCGACTACATGAAGGATTAGCAAATATCATCACAATATCAACCTCCAGGTATACAAGTCCAAACACTTATGCTCACATCATCTTGGTATCAGAGTCACCAAGGAAAACAACACAGTCAAGCATTGGAGGGACAAAGCTTTTACTCACCTAGAGAAGAGACAGAGCAAGATTGACTTCAATAGTGGACATCAGTCTCTCATGGCTATTGAGTGGCATGGCAGCCAAAGCAAAGCAATTGGCCTACGCACATCACTTTCATGCCTCAGCTGAAGGACCCCTCTCCCTCCATATGGAGTCTGGAAGCTGGGAATGTGCCTGCGGGCCATCTAAATACTTGTTTAAGCAGAACAAAGAATAATCATTGAGTCTTAATCAGGGAAAGATATTCTCACACTAGGTGATGAGCCTGGCAGTTGCTCTGTGGGCTCTTCATTTATTGAAGAAGTGTTGCATTCCCAAGACCCATTCTTATATGGCCAAGTGAGGGTAGAAAGACTGTATGCATGGGATTGTCTTTCTAAACTATAATCAACTTTCCCTCAGCATAGAAAAATTTGATGCTAGATATTTATAGAATCTCACAAATTCAAACACCCCCTAATATAAATTATTAATAACTCACACATAGCCTGGATAGACTACCTTTTCAACTACCTGTGTAGAACAAATATTTTCTAAGAAAATTAACTGTGTAACTAGATTTTTTTGAATATGTTTAAAATAGCCAAGAAACTTCAAAGGTTCTTAGGTGTGTCAATGTGCTTTTGGACACCTAACGTGTTAATTACAAACAGTTCTTATGTAGTCACTAAAACTCAGCACAGTATGTAATAGCCTAATTGTTTTACTACCTTTGAATCCTGAAAACACAAATATTTATTTGTTTATTAACATGGCAGTTTTAGTGCCTACAATTTAAAAGACTATGCTAGATACTCTGCAAAGAAACTGTGGAGTGATACAAATACAAATAAGATACAGCCTCTAGACTAGAATAATTTTTGGACCAAAACTGAGATCATGACAATCCACATGCAGACCAGGCTTCTTTCAACACAGACTTCATATGTAATGTCCCTCTGGTTGCAGATGTTATGTTATTTAGTTGTTTTACAGCTAAAGACTAAAGCCAATTAAAATTTACAGTAATGGAAGAACAAAGGACAATCCATGCATTTTTATAGATTTCTGTTTTTAAACCCTACTTGATTGAGTAAGAGATCTACCCTGAATGAGGGCATCACTGCATGCAACGAGTATATATTTTTAAAATGTTTGCCTAAAATTTGTTTCTGTTCAGAACCATAGGGCCAAGCTCAGCAAACACACAGGCCTGGTAAGGCAGAAATCCTTACATAACCAACTATTTATTCTATTTAACTGCATATTCTTCGTCTTTGTTTGTGTGTATTACCTTCAAATCCTCATCTTGCATTACTGAATTGTTTGAATCTTTTCCCAGGAGTTGTGATTATCACTTATCCACTTACCACAGTATAGTTGTATGTAGTGCCTCAGGGCATGGAACAGCAGAGGGTTACGTTTTTTAATATTAATATTACAAAATTAATATTCAATTTATTTTGATGAGCTAATTTCACCACTAAAAAGTGGTAAAATTTTATTGTGGTTCCTTTTCAATGTACTTTTTGATATTCTGCTTTTAATAATATTTGTACACATTTCCTGACTATTGATTACTCATTCACTACAGCTTGCCCTTTGCTATTGATTTCTTAACAGGACAATAGTATCATAGAACTTTACACGTGGAAGGAAACTTAAAGAACATCTAATTGATTTTCTTTATTTTACAAAAGTTGAAACTGAGGCTGAAAGGGAGAGGGGGGGAGAGAGAGAGAGAGAGAGAGAGAGAGAGAGAGAGAGAGAGAGAGAGAGAGAGAGAGAGAGAGAGAGACTTGCCCAAAGCGGAGCAAAGGCCAAATATAAGTCTCCTGATTTAAAGTCCAGTGCACTTTCCTACAGTGCATGGCTGGCTTCCATTTTACCATGAGATTGAATAATAAGGAACAAGTCTCAGCTTCTCAAACACATTAAATATGCCTATTGAAGTCTGAGTTGCAGTTACTCTTTGAGCATACAGAAGGGTGGGACATTTTAGAAAGGCCCTGAAAAACTAAAGTCTAGATCCTAACATGAATCTAAATATGAGGTAGCTGGTATGCATTTTTGCTTATTTGTTTTATTTATTTATTTTTTTTATTTGTGTACCATAGAACTTAGGGTGCAGTTAGTTCTGTAATTCTATGATGAAAAGGGCCGTTTCACTTCTCCTGTTTATTGCTACCCTAGATGTTACAAATTCTAATTTTCATGGCCTCTTTCATTTTCTATAAACTGCTACTGACATTATTATACAGCTCTAGCTTTTCAGTGGGATCTTTGGAAATCTGTTTAATGAACTATTTTCAAATGCAAGTCCAGGAACCTGCTTCCATACCAACAGAATTTTGAATAAACTACAGATAACCTTTGAACCACTTAAATTAAAATAGGAGCTTCAAGGCAAATACACAGTTTTTACATAAGATATTTTAATGTCCCATTATGATCATAAGGGCTTTCTTAGATATGCTGTGCTAAAATAAAACCAGTCACTTAACCATCAGAACAGTACAAATTCTTTTTTCCAATTACCATCTATCCCACCCCTCTCTTCCCCACTACTAACACTTTCAAATTGTATGTCACCTGCTAAAAGAACCTCATTCCACTTAAAAACTCTTCTTTAGATAGCTTGTCTTTACTGATAGTCTGCTTCCCGGGAAAATCTACTGCAAAGTGTTTCATTTGGTAATCTTCAAAGTCCTAGTTGCTTTTAACCTCTATAAAAGAAAAAAATGCCTCAGTGGTTTGTGTAGGGCCAACCAAGAGAACTGCTGACGAGTTTTCACACATTGCTATAGAGGAGTAGCTGTAGAATATTCCTCTGTGTTGTGAAGATTGAAAGAGTGGGACTATCAATATTAATATTAATTATTCTAGTGTTCTGTAGATAACTAGAGACCAACTGAGGAAACGAAATCTTCTGACTTTCCCAAGATTCAGATTACTCTGATGTGTGTTTTACTTAAGTTAAATATTTCTTGGGGTTGCCTTTTTGCTGTGTTGTATCCTTAATAGAAACAAAACAAAACAAAACAAAATAAAACAAAAACTAAGACTTTTCTATCACCGTTTCTGAGATTGAAATGGAAAATTGACTATAAAGATTCCAATCCTTGACATCTAGTCATTTCCCACATCTCCCTCCTCTTCCCAACTTTTTCTTTCCCCTTTGGATAAAAAAAATGGGAAATTTAATGCAGTTGACCAAATGAGGTTTGCCTGAGAAATGAAAGAATAAGATTGGGAAGGGGTGGGAGGAAATTACATCATATCCAGAACAAAAGTATAGGAAAGAAAAGGAAAAGCTCATCTCAGTCACCAAGGAGGAGGTCTAGATGTAGTAGCAATTTAATTACCCTAGTCTTGACCCTGACATTAACGTCAGGAAGGGAGTAATAGAGCAGGGGTGATGTACCTTTATGAATGGATTCATAACATGTTTATGCTCAAGGTCCTGGTCCATATTTAACATCCCTAATATGAACCAAGGATGCAGCATCCTGAGCCAACTAGAAATTTTACAGAAAAACAGACAGTCAAGTATTTTAGAATAAAGATTTTGAGTAAAGTAAGTCCTCAGTTAAGGTGTTGATATGTTCTCTGAACTTAAGTGAAATGATTACATATACCAAAAACAGTTTTATTATAAGCTTATTGATACAAATGCTGGTTAAGTTCCTATGGCATCTTACCAATGTTATAATAAAAACACATTGAAAAAAACAATATTATTCAAGAACCTGCTGTATAGTCATTACATGCAGTTTCATATCTATTATTTTTCATTTCAGAAGGAATTTAGGAAACAGTCAACTTCTTTTGAGTAATAGATGTATTTTTAAAATTACACTATACTAAGATCAAGAAAACTGCTTGGGTTTGGAACTTTAATCCCAGCTTCAACACTTACTAACTGAATGGTCTTGGGCAAGCCATTTGAGTTTCTGAATTTCAGTTTTCTTATTTGTCAAAACAGATTTTATTTTGTGGTAATCAATTGAAATAATAGGTGTGATACTGCTTTGTGAACAAAAAAAAAAACATGCTAGGAAAATAACAGGGATAATATATGAGAGAGAGACACCTTTCTGAGACCCACAGATGTTCCACATATATGGTCATTTACTATTCTTGCTCTGGAAAGTTTCAGATGGAAAAGAATAGCAAAAGAAGACAACAAGAATATAATTATATCATGGGCATAAAGATATAGTTAAATATTTCTTCAAAATAACCCACAGCAGCATTGCTTGAGAACTTAATATGGGAAGATCACTATATGTAGTGTTCTGCAAAATTGCACTAGAATGAGTTCCTTTGGAGGCTGTAATCCTAACAAATTTAAAGTGTAATGAAAAGAAACAGTAATCCAAATAAGAAAAAAAAAACCCTAAATCTAAGTAATAGATGCTAGTAAATACTGTAGAGAATATATAATTAATTATACAAGAAAGAAATAACAGTTAAAATTTATTAATCATATACTATATGCCGGGCAATGAGCTATATTATTATCTTGCTGTTCTCTCCTATATACTTATATACATACTTATAGCCAAAACTTTTTTTAGGATTCAACCAATAGCAGTGTATCTAAGCCATCTCTTCTTTTTTTGTGTGTATGTCCATTAAGGGCAACCCTTTTCTTGGCCATCTAATAAGGATCCAGATACCAAATACATGACCAATAAATAGATATTGAATTGGATCATCAGAGAGGTTGCCAACTGAAAATCTCATATATAAGAGAGGAAAGAAAGGTTAAAATCATCAGAAAAGATCATAATGTAAAAGTAAGAGAACCTACAAGTGTCCCTGTCTATGTAGGGAAAGCATGTGATGTTGCAGACAGATGAAAGGAAGGTTTCACGAATGCATGGCTAGTACGTTACATCTACACTTTTGCTGAAAAATATTTAAAGAAGGCATAACAACACTAGACACAATGATTTCAAAATGCTTCACAGATGTTTCCATATGTTGGCTATTGTGAATAGCTCTCAGTAAACATAGGGGTGCATTTTTTTTTTTGAATTAGTGTTTGGTATTTCTTTGAATAAATGCCCAGGAGTGGAATTGCTGGGTGTGGGGACAGAGTCCCAGAGAGCAGTTTTCAGGCTCTTGGCCTCCACTGGGGAGGTGCTGGCTCGGGTGGTGAATGACCATCGACTGTGATTGGTTGGCCGTCAGCTGTAACGGGTTAGCCAATTGGCTACTGATGTAACTGCCTGGACTACATTGATTGATTGGTTGGTTGGCAGGCAGGAAAAAGTGAATGGAGGACTGCAGATCATGTGGGTCCTACTGCTTGTGTCTCCCCTGGCCGCCAGCGAGAATATAGTGGTATGACTTCCCTACCTATGGCTCCGTGGGTGTTCCTTTTTGGCCTCACCATATCCTTCATTCTTATGTGGGGAGTGGGACCAGAGATGCCACATGACACTCTGCATGACAAATGGCGCAGCTAGCAAGGTATGGTGCCAGGCGAAGCTTTACGGCATGTGAAAGCTCAGTTTCGGAAGACCCGTGATTTGCTGCACCGGAGTGGGAGGTGCGGTCTGCCTAGGAGACTCGAGCCACCAGATGGCACGCCACACTCTTGGCCATAGAAAGTGTTGCCTTCCTTTAGGTAATCTTCGGCTGCTGTAGGCTCTGAGTGTTGTGGACGTCTTGCACTGAGGCCTCCACCCAATTAGATGTCTGGCATGGTAAGCAGGATTCCGGACAGGTAGGAATGGAGTGTGACTCTGGGCAGGACATGTGGCCCCCACACAGTGTGTGGTACCCAGTGGCCACTGTTCTCAGAAGTTGGACACCCGAGGAGGTTTGGGAGGACATGGATGACTCTCCGGCCAGCATGGAAAAGACCCTGCAGGTTCTGGCTGAGCAGTTGCCAGAGGAGGCAGTGGGTACAGCCGACCTTGTGGGATGGGTGTTACTCACTGTCTTGTGTCATAACATGGAGGATAGGCTTAATGAAATAGCTCAGTTGCCGGATCAGTAGCCCCGGGGGGAGGCACTGGAAACCCAGGTCCACTTGTTAGAGGAGGAGTGCCACAGTGGAGACTCTGAAGCAGAGAAGGACAATGTGAGTGGAGACAATGTAGCTTCCAACCCCCAAGCACTGCCCATCTTGAAGCAAAAGGTAAAGCATAAGCAACCTTTGGGCCGCATGGGCATTGCTGCTGGTAACCCAGCTATGACTGAGTTCACAACCTACACCCCTTACACTCCCACGGAGTTGCGGGAGCTGAGAAGGCGGTACTGACAGCGCCCTGGACAGCCAGTCTCGGCTTGACTATTACGTTTATGGGGTGAAGGAGCAGACGACATTCTCTGTTCCCCAGGCGTTATGGAAAAGCTAGCCTTCGTGACAGTGCATTCATCCCTGCAACAAAGGTTACATAATTGCCGTAGGTTGGCTCAAGACCATGGCAACCACAGTCTAATGGAGTGACTCACTGCTGCGGTACACACAGTATGGGGAGAGGCTGGCGAGCTGCCAGACACTGTGAGTCAATGGCAGTCATATACGGAATTTACGCAAATCATCCGTAAAATGGGTATGAGACACGCTATGTTCAACCATAATATGAGTTGGCTGGATGACAAGCGTTTTACAACCAGCATGAGAGATCTGGTTTTGGATACTGCCCCTGCAAGTGCTTTTGGATTCTTGGTGGCCATTCTTATGTCCTATATGGAGTGTCGGATTGATAAAGTTACAATTGCCATGGCCACCCTAGGGGATGTTGAAAGCCAGCGACAAAGGAAGTTAAGACAGGAGGTCCGAGAAGTTAAGACCTGGACGCCCAAGCCAAAAGTAAGGGGGCGAGGTCATGGGCCTCACAGCGTGACACACACGCAGATGTGGGTGATCTTGTGTCAACAGAGGTTGAATGGAAAAAAAATAGACCAACAACCCAATTCAATTTTATTGGAACTTTGAAAATGATTGCATCCGGAACAGCAATTCCGGGGAAACCTAAAGAAGAAGTTTGGAAAGTGCGACTGGTGTCCCTCAGGGACTTCATGTGGCTGCTTGATGCTGACTCATTTCAGCTTGATTCAGGGTGGGGCCAAGGTACCTGGTCAGAGGGTACCATTGGAGACTGGAGGCTCCACATGGAACTGTCCATGCATTGGTCCCCTTCTAATGTGCAGAGGGTTTTGGCACTAATTGACACTGGCACAGACTGCAGTCTTGTTTATGGGAACCCAGAACTGTTATTTGGACCAGCAATCTGCATTGATGGCTATGGGGGAAAGACTGTGAGGGTAAAAGCTGTTTCCTTACCACTGGGTATAGGAAGGCTTCCCACCCCTTTGTACCTACAAGGTGTATGTCTCCCCTGTTTTGGAATATATTCTAGGAGTGAATGTGCTACATGGCCTCAGTTTACAGATGTCAGTGGGAGAGTTCCTTCTTAGGATCCCAGTGGTGAAAGCGATGACACGTGGGCATGCTCACCACACTCCTTAAGTGTTGATGCAGCCTTGGGGCGTGGTTACAGTGTGACAGTACCGCCTGCCAGGATGACAGGAGGAGATTGGTCATATAATTTTGGAATTGGAGAAGGCACATATTGTGAGGCCGATGCACAGTCCCTTTAACTCCCCAGTATGGCCTGTCAAGAAGCCAGATGGGACCTGGTGAATGACTGTGGACTACAGGGAGTTAAATAAGGTGACACCACCCTTGCACGCTGCAGTACCTTCAATACTCGATTTGATTGGATCGTCTGACTATGAGAGCTCTGGCTGTGCCCAGAGAGTAGGTGGACATTGAGGGACAACCCTGGAACATTATTTGAACTGGACTGGGACCTTTTTTTCCATGAGCTGGGTTCCTGACACAGAGCCACTCACGGATGACACTTGTCACGTAGATTGTGAGGCGAGACCCTGGATGGGTGGACTGTGGGAACAGAGTCCCAGAGAGCAGTTTCCAGGCTCTAGGCCTCGTGTGGGGCGGAGCTGGCTCAGGTGATGAATGACCATCTACTGCTAGGTTGGCGGTCACCTGTAATTGTTTAGCCAATTGGCTACTGATATAACTGGGGGATTGCATTGATTGGTTCATTGGTTGGCAGGCAGAGAAGTGATTGGCTGACTGTGGATCCTGTGGATCCTACTGTGTGTCTCGTCTGGCACCAGGGAGAATATAATGGTATGACTCCCCTATGTATGGCTCCGTGGGTATTCCTTTTTGGCCTCACCATATCCTGCATTCTTATGTGGGGAGCGGGACCAGAGACCCCGCATGACACCCTGCATGACACTGGGTCATAAGGTAATTCTATTTTTAAATTTTTGAGCAACCTCCATAATGTTTTCCATAGTGGCTGCACCAATTTGCAATCCCACCAACAATGCATGAGGGTTTCCTTTTATCCACATCCTCACCAACACTTGTTGTTTGTTGATTTATTGATGGTAGACATTCTGACAGGAGTTAGGTGATATCTCATACAATGGAGTAGTATTTGGCCATAAAAAAGAATGAAATCTTACATTTGCAACAACACAGATGGACCTAAAGAATGTTATGTTAAGTGAAATAAGTCAGACTGAGAAAGATAAATACCGTATGATCTAACTTATATGTGGAATCAAAACTGAATAAACAAGGAAACAAAACAAAAATAGACTCAGAGATATGAGAAAAAACTGATGGCTGTTATATGGGAGGAGTTGGGGATGGGAGAGAAGATGAAGGGATAAGAAAGTACAAATTTGCAGTCACAAAATAGTCGTGGGGATATGATATACAGTATGGGGAATATAATTAATAATGTTTTAAAGGTTATGTAGGGTGCCAGATGGGTACTGGACTTATCAGAGGGATCACTTCATAGACTATGTAAATGCCTGACCAATGAGCTATACACCTGAAGCTCAAGTACAATAATATTGAGTGTCAACTATAATTTTATATATATAGTCATGGGATGTAAAGTACAGCATAGGGAAATAGTCAATGGCACTGTAACAGCTGTATGCTATCTACAATGTCAGAGAGGTAGTAGACTGGGGGGGTATCACTTTGTGAGTGATGTAAATATTTATTACATTGCTTTGTACACCTGAAACTAATAAAATAAAATAAAATGTTTCACAATTTTAGAGTAATATTGGAGGGAACTGATGAAGGGACTCTAATTTGGAGTTTCAGATACTAAGTCGTACTTTGAAATCCAGACCAAACTTATACATAAGAAGCTACAGCCCAAGGAAACACTTTCTAAAAATTATACGTAGGGTTCCTATCAATAATAGATACATGTCAAGATGTGCCGAATACCTGTTGCTGTATAGTCCCTTATATGGTCTTTGGTAATGTTAACAACTTGAGGATTTTAATCACTGCATTATCTTTGTATATCATCTCTAAAGGGCTATTTAAATGCAAGAATAGTATCAGTAGCACTTACCCAAACTTTTAAAAAGGAGAAATAAGGATTTGGGAAACATATCTGTAGAAAATTGACATTCAATAAATCATACTAAGTAGAATAACTCATAAGAATAAATTTCAAGTTGGAGTGATTTTGAGAAGAAACTAAGAAACAACACTTAGTTAACTTTATTGTTTTATGTAGTGTGTTGAGCACCTTACCTATATTTCATTTACTACTCAACAGTAACTCTATAATGTATATACTATTCCAACCTCCATTACCAAGATGAAATTAAAGAGTAGTTAAGTCACATATAAAAGATCATAAGTTCTTTTATATTATTATTTTCAGGATAAACAACATAATGATAGATATGTATACACTTGAATAAACAATGTGATATATAGATGATGTATTACAGAATTGTACAGTGGAAATCTATGTAATTTTACTAACAATTCACACCCTAATAAACTTTAATTAAAAAAGAAAGATATGTACACACTTCACAAAGTGATAACCCCAACAAGTCTACTACCCATCTGACATGGTACATAGCTATTACAATACCATTTATAATATTCTCTATGCTGTACTTTACATTTCATGACTATATGAATTTTTAAACTATACTTGACATTCAATATTATTTTATTTCGGTTTCAGGATTAAAGTGTACTGGTTAGGCATTTATATAATTTATGAAGTGATCCCCCTGATAAGTTCCATACCCACCTGACACTTAATCTGATAATTAAGTTTGGGAACTTGTTGCAACAATGTCACTAACCTTTCCCTTTTTTTTTTTTTTTTTTTTTAATGCATGTGCAGGACTTTCTGGGACAGCATCCACCACATCAGATCCACGGACTGAGCTCCTTTGTTGTTGCAAAGGATGGCAATATCCACATAGCACAGAGGACATAACACATTGCTTTGTGTTACACAGGGCAACGGTCCGGTCTGCTGGTTAACATGAGATGCCTCTGTGAGAGGCTGGTGGTCAGCTCTGGGATCCGTAACCATGAGTCGCGGCTCCCAGAAGGCTGCCTGGATCAGGTTAGTGAAGGTCCCAGGAGTAAAGCGACCACCAATAGGAGTGGCTCAGGTGGCAGCAGCAAACTTCAGCACAGCTCACTGGCCGGTATTCCTGGATGATATGACACCAACATCAGCCGGTTATCTTTTTTCTTTCTTTTTTTTTTTTAAATTACAGTTTATTTGGGTGACAATCGTTAGTAAAGTTCCATAGATTTCAGGTGTACAATTCTGTATTACATCATCTATAAATCCCATTGTGTGTTCACCACCAAGAGTCAGTTCTCCTTTCATCTCCGTATATTTGATCCCCCTTACCCTCATCTCCCTCCCTCCACCCCCTTTACCTTTGGGTAACCACTAAACTGTTGTCCGTGTCTATGAGTTTCTGTTTTTCATTTGTTTGTCTTGTTCTTTTGTTGTTTTTGGTTTATATACCACATATCAGTGTAATTATATGGTTCCCTGCTTTTAATGTCTGACTCATTTCGCTTATCATCATACTCTCAAGATCCATCCATGTTGTCACAAATGGTCCTATTTCATCTTTTCTTACCACCGAATAGTATTTCATTGTGTATATATACCACAACTTCTTTATCCATTTATCTATTGAAGGACATTTTGGTTGTTTCCATGTCTTGGCCACCACAAATAAAGTTGCAATGAACATTGGAATACATGTGTCTTTATGGATAAATGTTTTCAGATTTTTTGGGTAGATATCCAGGAGAGGGATTGCTAGGTCATACGGTAATTCTATTCGTGATTTTTTAAGAAATCTCCATACTGCCTTCCATAGTGGCTGCACCAGTCTGCATTCCCACCAACAGTGTATGAGGGTTCCTTTTTCTCCACAGCCTGTCCGACACTTGTTACTATTTGTCTTGTTGATGATAGCCATTCTGACTGGTGTGAGGTTGATATCTCATTGTGTTTTTTATTTGCATTTCTCAGATGATTAGTGATGTTGAGCATTTTTTTCATATGTCTATTTGCTATTTGTATGTCCTCTTTGGAGAAATGTCTCTTCAGGTCCTCTGCCCATTTTTCAATTGGATTGTTTGTTTTTTTGTTGTTGATTTGCATGAGTTCCTTATATATTTTGGATATTAGCCCTTTATCGGAGGCACTGTTTGCAAAAATGTTCTCCTATTCACTTGGTTGTCTATTTTGTCGATGGCTTCTTTTGCTGTGCAGAAGCATTTAAGTTTGATATAGCCCTATTTATTTAGTTTAGCTTTTACTTTCCTTGCCTTTGGAATCAAATTCATAAAACACTCTTTGAAGCCAAGGTCCATAAGTTTAGTACCTATGTTTTCTTCTATGCAGTTTATTGTTTCAGGTTTTATGCTTAAGTCTTTGATCCATTTTGAATTAATTTTGGTACATGGTGACAGATAGCAGTCCAGTTTTATTCATTTGCATGTGGCTTTCCAGTTCTCCCAGCATCATTTGTTGAAGAGGCTGTCTTTCCTCCATTGTATGTTTTTAGCTTCTTTGTCAAAAATTATCTCTCCATATATATGTGGGCTAACCCTTCTTGATATCAAAGGGATTATCAACCTGACAAACAGTTAACCAAGTTTACTATTTGGAAGTGCTGATAAAGCTGCATGAAAAAGTTTGATGACCTGAACTTTTTGGTAACAATTCATGGCTCTTGCATCAGGACAATGCACAAGCTTACATGACACTGTCTGTGAGAGAGTATTTGGCCAGTAAATAACTGTATTGGAACACCCTCCCTACTCACCTGATCTGGTCCCCGAGGACTTCTTTTTTACCCAAAGATAAAGGAAATATTTATAAGAAGACATTCTGATGGTGTTCAGGACATCAAGTGTAATACAAAGACAGCTCTGATGGCCATTCCAGAAAAACAGTACCAAAATTGCTTTGAAGGGTGGGGTGGGCACTGGTATTGAGGCATAGCTTCCCAAGGGGAGTACTTCAAAGGTGACCATAGTGATATTCAACAATGAGGTATGTAGCACTTTTTGTATAATGGGTTTGTGAATGAAATTGTCAGGCCTCGTACACAGTTTTTAAAATATTATAGACTGTATTCTCCATACTGTCTTTCACATCCCCCTAACTATTGTGTAATTCTCAATTTAAGTTTCCTAATTCTTTCACGTCTCTCATCCATCCTCCACCCCTGTCTAGCAACCATCAGATTATTATCTGTATTTATGAGTTTATATGTTTTGTTTGTTCATTTAGATTCCACAAATAAGTGAGATCATATGGTAATTTGTCTTTCTCAGTCTGACTTCTTTCACTTAGCATAATACCCTCTAGGTCGATCCAAGTTCTTGCAAATGGTAAGATTTAATTTGTTTCTCTGGTAGAGTAATACTCCATGGTATCTATGTACCAAGTCTTCTTTATCCAATCATCTATCTATTGATGGTCATATTCTGTTGTTTCCATATCTTCTTTATTGTGAATGACACTGAAGTAAACATAAATGTCCGTATATATATTTTTTTCAAATTAGTGTTCTGTATTTCTTTGGATAAGTACCCAGGAGTAGCATTCCTGGGACATAAGGTATTTCTATTTTTAATCTTTTGATGAACGTCCATACTGTTTTCCATATCAGCTGCACCAATTTGCAATCCCACCAACAATGCACCAGAGTTCCATTTTCTCCACATCATTTCCTACACGTGTTTATTGATTTGTTGATGAAAGCAACTCTGACAGGTGTGAGGTAGTATCTCAATGTGGCTTTTATTTTTATTTATCTAATAATTAGTACATTGAGCATCTTTTCATATGTATATTGGCGACGTGTATGTCCTCTTTGGAGAAATGTCTACTCAGGGCCTCTGCCCATTTTTTCAGTTGCATTGTTTCATTTTTTGCTGTTGAGTTGTATGAGGTTTACATATATATGTGTATGTATATGTATGTGTATATATATATATATATATATATATATATATGTATATATATGTATATATGTGTGTGTTTATGTATACATATATGTATATATATATGTATATATGTGTGTGTATATATATATATATAAGTTTTGGATAGTAACCCCTTATCAGATGTATCATTGGCAAATACCTTCTCCCATTCAGTATGATGTTTTTCTCCCATTCAGTATGATGTTTTTCTGTTTTCTTTATAATTTCCTTTGCTGTGTGAACATCTTTCTAGTTCGATGTAGTCCTATTTCCTTATTTTTTCATTTGTGTCCCATGCCTGAGGAGATATATCAGTAAAATTATTACTAAGGGTAATGTGTCAGAGTTTACTTCCTATGTTGTCTTATAGTTTTACGGTTTCAAGTTTTACATGTAAGTGTTTCATCCATTTGAGTTTGTTCTTGTATATAGTGTAAGAAAGTGGTCCAGTTTCTTTTCTTTCATTTTTTTTCTTTTGCATGTATCTGTTCATTTTTCTCGGCACCATTTATTGAACAGACTGTCTTTAACTCAATGGATATTCTTGCTTTCTTTGTCATAGATTAAATGACCATAAACATAGAGGTTTATTTCTGGACTCTCTATTTTGTTCCATTGATCTATGTGTCTCTTTTTATGCTAATACCATGCTATTTTGATTACTATATCCTTGTAGTATAATTTGATATCAGATACTGTGATACCTTCAACTTTGTTATTCTTTCTTAAGATTACTGTGGCTATTTGAGATCTTTTATGCTTCCATATAAATTTTAGGATTGTTTGTGTTAGTTCTGTGAAGAATGCCATTGGTATTTTGATAGGAATTGCATTGTATCTATAGATTTTTTGGGGGGTAGTATGGACTGTATATCTATATTAATTCTACCTATCCATGAGCATGGTATGTGTTTCCATTTATTTGTATTTTCTTTAATTTCTCTCTTCAATGTCATAATCTTCTGAGAACAGGTCTTTTACTTACTTGGTTAAATTTATGTTAGATATTTTATTTTTTTGATGCAATGTTAAATGGGATTGTTTTCTTATTTTCTCTTTCTGATAGTTTCTTATTGGTGTATAGAAATGCAACTGATATTTTAATATTAATTTTGTATCCTGCTACTTTACTGAATTCATTTATCAGTTCTAATAGTTTTTTTAGTGAAATCTTTTGGGTTCTGTATATATAGTATCAGGTCGTCTGCAAATAGTGACAGTTTTACATATTATTTTCCAATTAGGATGTATTTTATTACTTTTCTGATTACAGTGGCTGTGAATTCCAGGAACATAGTGACAATAGTGTTGAAAGTGGGTATCCTCGTCTTGTTCCTAACCTTAAGGAGAATGTGTTGAGCTTTTCCCAATTGAGTATGGTATTAGCTGTGAGTTAAACATGTATGGCTTTTACTTATGTTCAGATATGTTCTCTCTATTCCCACTTTGCTGAGAGTTTTTTTTTATCATAACTGATGCTGGATTTTGTCAAACACATTTTCTGCATCTATTGATATGACCATATGATTTTTAATTTTCATTTTGTTTATGTGCTATATCATGTTAATAGATTTACGGATGTTGAGCCAACCTTGCACAACAGGAATGAATCCCACTTGATTGTGGTTTTTGTGATTGTGATTTTTAACGTATTGCTGAATTTGCTTTGCTAGTATTTTTTTGAGAATTTTTGGATCTATGTTCATTAGGGATATTGGCCTTTTATTTATTTATTTTTTCTGTAATGTCTTTGTCTGGTTTTGGAGGCAAAGTAATGGTGACCTCGTAAATTCAGCCTGGGAACTTTTGCTCTTCTAAATATATATATATATATATATATATTTTTTGGAATAGATTAAGAAGAACAGGTGTTAATTCTTTTTTAAATGTTTGGTAAAATTCACCTCTGAAGCAATGTGGTACAAAAGTTTTGTTTCTTAGGAGCTTGTTGATTACTCATTCAATTTTGTTAGTAGTGATTGGTCAGTTCCGATATTTTGTTTCTTCTTGATTCAGCGTTAGAAAGCTATATGCTCTAGTAATTTATCCATTTCTTCCAGATTGTCCAAATTATTGGTGTATAGTTATTTGTAGTATTTTCTTAAAATGTTTATATTTCTGTGGTGTTAGTTATCACTGCCCCTCTTTCATTTCTGATTTTCTTTATTTGGATCCACTCTCTTTTTTTCTTGATGGGACTGGATAAACGTTTGTCGATTTTCTTTATATTTTCATAAAGTAGCTCTTGGTTTCATTGATCTTTTGTAATTTTTTAGCTTTTTTGTTTATTTCCATTCACATCTTTATTATTTTCTTCCTGTATTCACTTTGGACTAGTTCAGTGTTCCTTTTCCAGTCCCTTAGGTGTAAGGTAGAATTTTTTTGTTTGTTTGCTTCTTCAGGTAGGCCTCTCCATTGCTATGAATTTGCCTCTGAGGACTGGTTTTGCTGTGTCCAAAAGATTTGGGGTCATTGTGTTTAAATTTTCATTTGTCTCGAGGTTCTTTTGTTTTCTCACTTGTTCTCATTTTTTAGTTATTCATTATTTAGTAGCATCCTATTTACCCTCCTTGTGTTTGTGTGGTTTCAGTTTTTTCTTGTAATTCATTTCTAGTTTCATCCCATTGTGCTCAGGGAAGACCCTTGATATAATTTCAATCTTCTTAAATTTACTGAGACTTGTTTTGTGGCCTAACATGTAGTCTATCTTGGAAAATGTTCCATATTCACTTGAAAATAATGTATATTCTGCGGCTTTGGGCTGAAATGCTCTAAAAAAACCCCATCAAATTAATCAATCTGTTCTAGTGTGTCACATGATGCCACTGTTTCCGTGTTGATTGTCTGTCTGGGAGATCTGTCCATTGGTATCAGTGGAGTGTTGAAGTACATTGCTATGATTGTGTTACTGTGATGTCTGCTTTTATGCTGGTCAATATTTGTTTTATATATTTTGGTGCTCCTATTTTTGGTGCATAGATGCTAACTAGGGTTATGTCCTCTTGTTGGATTGATCCCTTTATTATTATGCAATGTCCTTCTTTGTCTCTTATTATAGTCTTCATTTTAAAGTCTATTTTATCCGATTTATATTGCTACTTTAGCTTTTGTCTTATTTTCATTTGCATGAAATAACTTTTACCATCCCTTTACTTTTAAACTATATGTTTCTTTCAATCTGAGGTGGATCTCTTGTAGACATCATATGCATGCAGCTTGTTTACTTATCTATTCATCTACCCTCTATATTTTGATTGGAACATTTAATCCACTTACATTTAAACTGATATTTTAAAGTTTTTTTTAATTAAAATACAGCTAACATACAATATTATATTAGCTTCAGGTGTACATCGTAGTTATTCAACAGTACCCACCTAGCTCTTTACAGTGTTATAACCACATTATTGATTTTATTCCCTATGCTAAAGAAGTGATCATCATGATAAGTCCAGCTACCATCTGACACTGTACCATGCTCTCAAAATATTGATCTTTCCCCCCTTTTTAACATTTTCAATTAGAGTTGATATACAATATTATTTTATATTAGTTTCAAACGTGCAGCATAGGGGTCAGACATTTATATAATTTAAGAAGTAATCCCCCTAAATAGTACCACCTGGCACGATATATAGTTTTTCCCATGTTGTTGATTATATTCCCTGTAATTTACATTCCCATGACTATTTTGTAACTACCAATTTGTATTTCTTAATACCTTTAACTTTTTCACCCTGCCCATAACCCCATTCCAATCTATCACCCTGATCGATATAATAAGTATCTGGCACCATATAGTTATTACAATATTATTGACTATATTCCTTATACTATACCCTACATCCCCATGACTACTGTATAGCAACAAATTTTTACTTCTTAATCCCTTTAGTTGTTCACCCATCTCTAAAACCCTCCTATCATAAACAAGGTCTTCTAGGATTCCTTGTAATACTGATTTGGTGATGATGAACTCCTTTAGCTTTTTCTTGTCTGGGAAGCTGTTTATCTGTCCCTCAATTCTAAATGATTGCTCTGCTGGGTAGATAATCTTGGTTGTAAGTTGTTGCTTTTATAACTTTGAATATTTCCAGCCAATCCCTTCTGGACTGCAACATTTCTGTTAAGAAATCAGCTGACATTCTCATGGGGGCTCCCTTGTATGAGGTAGGACAATTAAGTTCAGAAACTCATCCTAGAAAAAGTGTTGCATACCTCATTACTGAATATCACTATGATCCTCTTCCAACTACTCCTCTTGGGAAGCTATGCAACGATACCAATGCCTAGTCCACTTTTCAAATCAATTTTAGTTTCAGGTGTACAAGACAAGGTAATACTTAGACGACCATCATTTATATCCCTCACACTGTGAACCGCCTTCCCCCCAACCACTATACCTCCGACCTCACACCGAGCCATCACATTATATATATAAAATTATACTTGGCATTCATTAATGTTTAGCTTCTGGTGTACAGTGCCATGATCAGGCATAAACAGTATCCCTGACGTGGTCTCCCAAATAGGACGCATGTCCATCGGATACCCAACAAAATCTTTACAACATTATTGAATATGTTCCCCAAATTAATTTTCAAAAAACCCTGAGGCCATCTTGTGCTTACCAGCTGCTTCCTAATCCCTTCAACTTTCCCCTTATGCCCAATCCCCGCCCGTCCATCTAACAACTCTCGTTTTTTTCTTTGTGTCCCCAAAACTGTTTCTGATTAGTTCATTCACATATTCTTTTCTTTAGATTCCGCATATCAGTGAGATCATATGGTACTTGTCTTTCTCTTTCTGGCTTATTTCACTTAACATAATGTTTTCTAGATCCATCCATGTTGTTCCAAATGATAAGATTTCTTTCTTCTTTATGGCTGCGTAACACTCCATTGCATAAATGTACCACAGCTTCTTAATCCAGTCGTCTCCCGATGGACACTTCAGTTGTTTCCGTATCTTGGCTATTGTGTAAAGTGCTGCAATAAACATAGGAGTGCATACTGATTTTTGAATTGGAGTTTTGTAATTCTCCGTGTAGATGCCTAGGAGTAGAATTACTGGATCATAGGGTAGTTCCATTTTCAGATTCCTGAGATAACTCCATACTGTTTTCCATAGTGGCTGCACTAATCTGCAATCCCACCAACAGTGCACTAGTGTTCCCTTTTCTCCACATCCGAGCCAGCATTTGTTGTTTGTTGATTTATTGATGATAGCCATTTGGACTGGAGTGTGGTGGTATCTCATTGTGGTTTTTATTTGCATTTCTCTGATAGTTAGTGAGGTTGAGCATTTCTTCATATGTCTTCTTGCCTTCTGTATGTCCTTTTTAGAAAAACGTCTCCTCAAGTCCTCTGCCCATTTTTTACTTGGGTTGTTTGTTTTTTTGGAGTTTAGTTGAGTAAGTTTTTTATAGATTTGTGATATTAATCCCTTATCAGATATACCTTTGCAAATATCTTTTCCCATTCTGTAGGATCCCTTTTTGTTTTATTGATGGTTTCCTTTGCTGTGAAAAAACTTTTTAGTTTGATGTTATCCCACATGTTTATTTTTTCCCTTACTTCCCTTGCTGGAGGGGGTATATCAGAGAAAATCTTACTCTGGGTAATGTCCATGAAGTTTCTTCCTATATTTTCTTCTAGATATTTTATGGTTTCAGATCTTACATTTAAGTCTTTAAGCCATTTTGAATTTATTTTTGTATATGGTTTAAGGAGGTGGTCCAGCTTCATTTTCTTGCATGTGTCTGTCCAGGTTTCCCAACACCACTTATTGAACAAGCTGTCTTTACCCCATCGTACATTCTTGCTTCCATTGTCATAGATTAGATGGGCATATAGGGATGGATTTACTTCTGTGTCCGGGGCCGGCCTGCCCGGACCCGCCCAGACATGCCCGGACATGTCTGCACCTGGTTGCCCCTGGGCCAAGCTTAAGTTTCCATTCTATTGTTTAAGTTTAAGTTTCGATTTCTCAGCCAGCCCGCCATTTCCCCGCCCGCTATGCCGAAATGACGAAGCACCCTCTGATTGGTTGGTCCCCATATCGGGAGACCAGGCGTTTCTTTGATGTGCCTAAATCTATATATACAAGCTGTTACCTTCAATAAAGAGAGACTTGATCAGATTCCTGTCTTGTCTCCATTTCTCGCGTACCCCTGTCCCCCCGAGCCCCTATTTCTCCCCCAGGTCTTCCGTTGTCGATCCTTCAGGTCGGGACAACGTGGCGCCCAACGTGGGGCCTGGGTACGAGAAAATCCCTAGAGGGAGAGGACGCCTCATCAAGGCCGGCGAATCGAAAGTAAACCGTTCTGCCGCCGCGGGAGCCTGCCGCGCCGAGACAGAAGGTAAGAGGATAAGCGTCCGAAATGGGACAGGAATTAAGTCATCATGAGGTCTATGTTAAGCAGTTAAAAGATGCGCTCAGGACGCGAGGAGTAAAGGTTAAGAGTCAGGATCTTTTTAAGTTTTTTGACTTTGTTAAGGAGACATGCCCTTGGTTTCCTCAGGAAGGCACCATTGACTGTAGATGATGGAGGAGAGTAGGGGATGCACTCAATGATTATTATAAGGTCTTTGGACCTGAAAAAATTCCTGTAACTGCCTTCTCATATTGGAATTTAATTAGTGAAATGATAGGAAAAAGGGAAGGTTGTCCGGAGGTTGAAAACGCTATTCATCACACTGAAAAATTGCTAAAGGAGGACCCCGGAAACGATCCCGGTGAAACTTCGGTCAAGGCCGAGAAAGACCTGATCTCCTTAGAAAGTGATACAGAGGGGGCAAAAGCAACCCTCCTCATAGTAAAGATACCCCACCAGTGGATGTTAGACCCAAACTTTACCCCCCTTTAAAGACTATCGCTAATGATTCAGAGGAGGAAGTATAGAGGTCAGGGGCACACAAGACTAAAACAAACTTACAGGATTCCTCCTCTTCTGATGATGAAAAAAGACAAAAGAGACATTCCCATAAGACAAAAATCCGTAGACAACAAAATAAAGAGAAGAGGAGAGATAAGCAATCGCCTCAGACATTCCTAGCACTGGAGGTAGATCCCGACCCTTCTGAGGTAGATTGGGATGATTTGGCTGATAGAGCGGCAAAATATCATGACCCTGACTGGCCGCTCCGCCCTCCCTCCTACAGTGAGGCTTCTGCCCCGCCTGCGGCTCGGATGGATCCTAATCGAGATCTAAAAACCCAGATTGTAGCTTTGGAAGAAAGGGTCCGCCTCCAAGCCAGGCGCCAGTCCTTAGTGGCACAACTGAGAGGGATGAATCTAAAAGATCATAACAATGCTAGACAGGTTACAGCCTGTAATCAGGCCATCACCATCCTGCCTCCTTTTGTACCCCCTACACCCGATGCCCCTGTCTCGAACATCTTTGAGAGACAGTCCTGCACGCTGGGAGGCGTCGATGCCTTCCCGGTTGTTGAAGCTCAAGATGCTCAGGGACAGCCCCAACGCTACCACCAACCACATAACTACCAGCACCTGAAGGAATTCAAATCAGCCGTCTCTCAGTACGGTGCCAGTGCCCCTTTTACCCTTACCATTTTAGACTCTATTGCTGAACAACGGCTGACTCCCCAAGATTGGCAGACCTTAGTAAAGGCCGTGCTCGCTGGAGGTGATCACCTCCTGTGGAGAACAGAGTTCCAAGACCTTTGCCGAGATTTAGCCCTAGCCAATGCTAGGGCAGGCACCCCCTGGACTTTTGAAATGCTCACTGGTACTGGAATTTATGCCACCATGCATGCCCAGCTTCAGGCTGACCCAGGGCTTTTTGCACAAATCTCATCTGCAGCCACAAGGGCCTCAGAAAACTCCCCTCCAAGGAGAACGCTGGAGTTTCTCTTGTTAAGATTAGACAGGGATCCAACGAGGCCTTCTCTGATTTCGTTGATAGATTACAGACTGCGGCAGAGCGGTCCCTCGGCACCACCGCTGCCGCCACGGACTTGGTCCAACAGCAGGCTTTTGAAAATGCTAACCCGGCTTGTCAAGCGCTATCAGGCCTTTCAAAAAGAGAACAACTGATGTAACAGAGTTTGTTCGTATTTGCTCTGAGATTGATCCTTCTTACCAACAAGGGCTTGCCATGGCAGCTGCATTTAGCGGCCAATCGGTCACAGAGTACATAAAAAATAAGACAGAAACTAAAAGAGGCTGTTACAAGTGTGGAAAACTGGGTCATTATTCTAAAGAATGCCCATCAAACAATGAATCTTCCCCTGATACAGCCCCCACTAAGCTCCCTGGCCTCTGCCCCCGATGCAAGCGGGGAAAACATTGGGCTCGAGATTGTAAATCCAAGACCGACGCCCAAGGTCAGCCTTTGCCACAGCAGTCGGGAAACGGGAGGAGGGGCCAGCCTCAGGCCCCGAAACAAGCTTATGGGGCAGTCAGCTTTGTTCCAGCAACACCCAACAATCCTTTTCAGGACTTAGTAGAGCAACCCCAGGGAGCGCAGGACTGGACCTCTGTTCCACCTCCCACGCAGTATTAACCCCCGAAATGGGAACACAAGCCTTAAACACAGGCGTATATGGCCCCTTACCACCTGAAACATTTGGATTAATTCTAGGAAGGAGCAGTGTTACCATGAGAGGCCTCCAAATTTACCCAGGAGTTATTGATAATGATTATACTGGGGAAATTAAGATCATGGCTAAAGCTGACAGTAATATTCTCTCTATCCCACGTGGGGAAAGAATTGCCCAGCTAGTCTTGTTGCCTTTGGTCAAGACTGCCCACAAAAGCCAACGGCCCAAAAGAGAAACAGGTAGTTTTGGGTCATCTGATGTCTATTGGATACAACCAATTACAAGTCAAAAGCCCTCTTTGATATTATGGCTAGATGATAAACCCTTCACTGGTCTAATAGACACAGGGGCTGATGTAACTATTATTAGATCAGAGGATTGGTCCTCACATTGGCCCACCTCAGAGACATTAACTAATTTGAGAGGAATTGGACAAAGTAGCAATCCTCGACAAAGTTCCAAATATCTCGTTTGGAAGGATAGAGAAGGCAATTCAGGCCTCATAAAGCCCTTCATCATTCCTCAACTGCCCGTCAATCTCTGGGGTAGAGACTTGCTTTCCCAAATGAAAGTTATGATGTGTAGCCCCAATGAAGTTGTTACTGCACAAATGCTAGCACAGGAGTTTAGCCCTGGTAAGGGGCAGGGTCTGCGAAACTCTTACACCACACAATAATCCTTCATTCCAAATCCCATAATCGTCCCAAAGCAACCGATGCATACCATCCCCCAAATGACGAAGGTGTGGTACATATAAGTCTCACGGGATAGGATTGTCCCGTGAGCCAAGCAGGAGGGGCGAGATGCTATTGTTCTGGTGGGTCCATTGCACCTGGGGGTGGGGGACGGCGGTTGGGGCATGCGTCGGCAGCTTCTCAGAAGAGGAGGGGCACAGCTACCTCCTAACTTTACATTAGCTCATGGGGGTCCTAGGGGGGTCCTGTCTGGCTTAGGTTGTTTCTCCCGTGAGAAATCTTACCCGTCTTTGACTGCAGACCCTGCTTACAAGGACCAAACATGGAGACTTAGAGTAGCATAAACTCAACCCCAATGAGGGACAATCCCACAGGGTCACCTTTCCCTAAGGAAAGATTGGAGGGGACAGACTGCTAGGTTGCTGTGTGACTACAACTTATAATCTGCTTAACACCTCTAATTCGGCCCTTGCAGAAGAGTGCTGGCTTTGCATGCAGATGGGGTACCCTGTTCCCCTTGCCATACCCAGCCTCCCTGGAAACTATTCCATAATCGGCAGTTGCCCACTCACTGCCCCTCTTTTAGTCCAACCAATCCAGTTCTATAACTCCACTTGCTTTAGTTCCCCCACCTCTAATGATTCCTTTACGCTTGATGTAGGGTTCGTAGCTTTCACTAACTGCATAAAAACAATCAATATATCTATGTCCTTGTGTGCTCCTAATGGTTCAGTTTTTGTCTGTGGAAATAATAGAGCTTATTCGCAGCTACCTCGCAACTGGACAGGATTATGTGTATTAGCCTCCCTTCTACCTGACATAGACATCATCCCTGGGGAAGAGCCAGTCCCGATTCCAGCCATAGATCACATGTTTGGGAGATCCAAACGGGCAGTGCAAATTATCCCCTTGCTTGTAGGCCTGGGAGTTAGTACAGCTGTAGCCTCTGGGACTGCTGGCCTGGGGGTCTCCTTAACCCAGTACACCAAAATATCTAGACAACTTATCTCAGAGATCCAGACCTTATCTAGTACCATTCAGGACCTTCAAGACCAGGTAGATTCCTTAGCAGAAGTAACCTTACAAAATAGAAGGGGTTTAGATCTATTAACTGCCGAACAGGGAGGCATCTGTTTAGCATTACAGGAGAAATGCTGTTTCTACGCGAATAAATCCGGGATCGTCAGAGACAACATCAGACAGCTGCAAGATGACCTAGAGCGAAGAAGAAAAGAATTGGCTGCCAATCCACTATGGACGGGATTGAATGGACTATTGCCATATCTCCTCCCCTTTTTGGGCCCGTTACTATCCCTATTGCTGATTGCCTCGCTTGGGCCTTTCTTATTTAACAAAATCATAGCCTTCATTAAACAACAGATCGAAGCCATCCAGGCCAGACCCATACAGGTCCATTTCCACCGTTTGGAAATGAGAAACAAGGGTGGCTCATATTTGTCATTAGACGATATATGATAAGACCCCCTTCCCCTGTGAGATGGACTGGACAGTCAACGACGGGTAATACCAGGAGTCGGGTTCACGGTGATGTCTGGTGACAGGGTCACATAAATGCTAAGAGTCATGGTTGACTCACTGCTCACCCCACATCCTGGCAACCTAAGACAGACGCAGTCCCCGAGGGGCCATCTCTCTATTCCTCAAAACAAAATAAAAAAGGAGGACCTGTCCGGGGCCGGCCTGCCCGGACCCGCCCAGACATGCCCGGACATGTCTGCACCTGGTTGCCCCTGGGCCAAGCTTAAGTTTCCATTCTATTGTTTAAGTTTAAGTTTCGATTTCTCAGCCAGCCCGCCATTTCCCCGCCCGCTATGCCGAAATGACGAAGCACCCTCTGATTGGTCGGTCCCCATATCGGGAGACCAGGCGTTTCTTTGATGTGCCTAAATCTATATATACAAGCTGTTACCTTCAATAAAGAGAGACTTGATCAGATTCCTGTCTTGTCTCCATTTCTCGCGTACCCCTGTCCCCCCGAGCCCCTATTTCTCCCCCAGGTCTTCCGTTGTCGATCCTGCAGGTCGGGACACTTCTGGACTCTCTATTCTGTTCCATTGATCTATGTGTCTATTTTTATGCCAGTACCATGCTGTTTTGATTACTGTAGCCTTGTAGTATAGTTTGAAATCAGGTATCTTTACACCTCCCACTTTGTTCTTATTTCTCAAGATTGCTGAGGCTATCCAGGGTCTTTTTTGGTCCCATATAAATTTCAGGATTATATGTTCTATTTCTGTGAAAAACGTCGTTGGTAGTTTGATAAGAATTGCGTTGAATATGTATATTGCCTTAGGCAGTATGGACATTTTAACTATATTAATTCTTCCTATCCATGAACATGGAATTTGTTTCCATCTATTTATGTCTTCTTTTATAAAATGGTTTTTGATAGATACGCTGTTTTTGCCAATTTATCATTCATATTTTTTATCTCGTATTGTTTGTTTGTTTTCCCCCTTCTTCTTCTTAAAGAAATCCTTTTAGCATTTCTTGTGATATAGGCTTAATGGTAATAAATTCCTTTAGCTCTTTCTTATCTGGGAAGCTTTTTATGTCTCCATCAATTTTTAATGATAACCTGGCTAGGTAGGGTAGTCTTGGTTTTAGGCCCTTGGTTTTTATTACTTTGAATATTTCCTGGCACTCTCTTCTGGCCTGCAATATTTCTGTTGCAGTATCAGCTGATAGTGTAATAGGATTTCCCTTGTAAATAACTAGTTGCCTTTCTCTTTCTCCTTTTTAGGATTCTCTCTTAGTCTTTAACCTTTTGACATTTTCATTACAATGGACCTATTTCAATTCATCTTATTTGGGAGTCTCCGTACTTCCTGGGCTTTTATGTCTATTTCCTTTGACAGGTAAGGCAAATTTTCAGTTATTTCTTCAAATATGTTCTTGATCCCTTGCTTCCACTTCTCCTCCTGGTACTCCTATGATGCTAATGTTGTTACGCTTGATGTTGTCCCAGTGGTCCCTTAAACTATCTTCATTTCTTTAATATTTTTTTTTTCTTTTCGTTGTTCCAATTGGATGTTTTCTGCTATATTTTCTTCTAAATCACTGATTTGATCCTCTGCTTCATTTCATCTAGTCTTTGTTCTTTCCAGTGTATTCCATTTCAGTAATTGTGTTCTTCATTTCTGGCTTGTTCTTTTTTGTGTGGTTTTTATGTCCTTCTTTATGCTTCTATCTCCTTATTAAAGTTCTCACTAAGTTCCTTAAGCATTCTTATAACCTGTGTTTTAAACTCTGTCTGTGGTACATTGGTTGCCTCCATTTCTTTTAGTTCTTTCTCTGGAGGTTTATCCAGTTCTTTCATTTGGGATATGCTTTTTTTTTTTCTGTTTCCTCATTCTGACTTTCTTTGTTTGTTTTTATGTTTTAAGTAGAATGCCTATGTTTCTTACTCTTTCCTGGGTGGCGTTATGTAGTATGTACCCTGTGTGATCTCAGTGGTGCAGTGAAACTGATCATCTGAGTGTGTGTTCCTAGAGTGTCCCTCGTGTGTCGTGTATATTCTCCTGTTGTATTTCAGCCTTGATTGCACATCAGTGGTTGTGATTGGCTCCAAGATTGACTGACTGTGTGTATTTGTTATACCCACCATATATGAGGTGCTGTGTGGGGCTGAACCCTCAGAGTGTGATTTACCATAGCAGCCACATTCATGCCTGTTGTGACCACCATTTGGGTGTGCTCCTTATCAGGCTATTTGAGTAGTACTCTGGTGTGGTCTGAAGCTGGCCTCTAGGTTTGTTGTTTTGGATGTCTCTTGGAAGGGATACCATACAGTCCAATTTTAGCATTGCCTGTTACCAGCCTGGGTCAGAGCTATGGGTCAGAGCTACAAATCTATATGTGGTTGGTTGCTGCCTGTGCTGCATCTGGCGTCATGTGGAGGTGGCCTTGCTGTGCAATGAGGCTAGCTGCCACAAGTATTGGGCATGGAACAGCTTATCAAAATGACCAGGAACTCCCAGGCCGGTTGTCAGTTGCTGGCCTCCTGTATGGCTCAGCTGTTGAAAGAACATTTTTAGGTATATTGTCCAGGGTGGTTTACTTGGTGTTGAAAGTATCCCGGGGAATGCAGCATTAGCTGGGCAGGGCAGGTTCCCAGGGCATCCCCAAGGTGGTGTGCATACATGGATTTTACCAGACCAATGTGATCTCCGATTTGGCCATTTGAGGGAGAGTTCAACATATAAAAGATTGCGCCCTCCTGTAGGCTACACATGAGGCTGGCTTCACACAGGGACAATATTGGCTGACCTTCCAGCCCTTGCTCTCAAGTCACACAGCTCAGTCTTTCCTCCTGTGTTTCTGGTGCCTCTTGAGTTGCTGCCCCTCCACCAGAGCCTAGGTGAATGTTTGCCAGCATGTGTGTCTGTGTGTGGGTACTGTAAGAAGATGTCTGTGTTTCCATCTATCTTCTAATTCACTGAGACAGACAGACAGAGTCTTCACTGATTTTCACTGCCAGATGTTGTGGGGCCTTCTCTTCATGGCAGAGGACCCTGGGCCAGGGAGCTTGGTGTGGGACTGGGACCCCTTCCTCTTCAGAGTAGACCTCTGCCACCAAGGTGTTTCTTCCGGTGTTTAACCACTTCCTGTGGGTTTGGAGTCAGATTCTTTTGCATCTCTGCCCTTCCTACCATTCTCGACATGGTCTCTCCTTAATATCCTTATTTATGAGAGTTCTGTTCAGCTAGGCTTCAGATGATTCTTGAGGTTGATTGTTCTATAATTTAGTTGCAATTTTGATGTGATCCTGAGAGACAACAGGTATAGCATTTGCCTAATCCATCATCTTGAACCGTCTCCCTAAGGTCATAGGGTTTTTTTAGTGACCCAACTGGAAATCAAACCAGTGTCTAGTACGATGCCAAACCCTATGGTTTGTCTACTACATTTGCTGCTGAAACTCAACAAAAACAGTTTTGTTACAGTAGACATGGTGGGCCACATTGACTTTAAATGGGATGCCAGAACTTTTTCACTCCCTTCCCACAAGGTATACAGGAAGAGTACCCAAATTATCACACATAAGATATCCTAACTCCCAACTCTGTGTAAAGTTTTCATCAGAGCTGGCTTATAGTTAGTAATTTTTTTTTATTACAATAGTGTCTATTTTAGAAAAAGTAGCAAGAATTTTCTGATGATAGAGATTTCACTCATCTATTTGGGTGAACTAAAAGCAGAGAGCTTTATGGGATACACAATAAGAAGGTTTCTCAAAGACACATTGCTGAAGCTAAAAGTTCAGTGCTTACCTTTGCAACTCAAAATTATATAGGAGTTTTCTATATCACTGGTATTCATCTAGATTAAACATCTCACTCTACTGAGTAAAGCATTAAAAAACTGATGGCTTATTCTAGAAAGGTGTATAATAATTAAAGGTTACTAGGTTCTCCATGTCTATCATATAGTTAGTTACTTTAAAGCTTGGATAAGGTGGTGTTGAGGCTCAAAAATAAATCCCCTTTGAGGTTATCATATTTTTACATAGTTTTTATTTTTTTTATAAAAGATATATGACCACTGCTTTAAAAGTGAAAAAAAAAGAAAAACGTCAACCCACCTCTTCCCCCTATCTTCAACCTCAAGTACCATTCCCCAGGCAAATAGCTTTCAATTGTTTTAGATGTCCCTTTGGTATTTATTTTCCTATTTCTATATCGCATGCTTAAACTTGCATTTCTTAATTTTTAGTTTTAAATATCATCCCTTGACTTCTTTGTTTGGCATATAAGAAATTCTCTTAACCATCATCTTAAAATCATCTTAAGCATTACATTTCCACTTCTTTGGTGCTTTAACAGGATATAATTTTTAGGTTGGAAATAATTTTCCTTTTAAAGTTTGAAACTGTTTCACCAATTTTGTTTACCTTCAAGTGTCCTTGTTGAGAAAAAAATATTCTTGTTTCAGATCTTTTGTAAGCCACTTGTTTTGTTTTTCTGTTTGCTCATTTGTTTTGTTTCCTCTAGGGAACTTGAAGAATATTCTCTTTGCTTCTGTTCTCTGAAATTTCACAATAATGTGCCTTTGTGTAAGTGTTCATTCATTATATTTGGTTGGCACCTTCACTATTGGAAATAATTCATGTTCTTCAAGTATGGGAAATTTCATTTTATTATTTTATTGATCATGTTCTCCCTTGTGCTTACTTTTCAGGCATTTATGGAAATTCTAGTATGATGAAGTAAAACCTCCTAAAGAGATCTGTTTTCTGATCCTTTCTGTTGTTTCCAAGGCCTGCTGTTTTATCTACTTTCTGTGTAGTTTCAACTTTGTCTTCCAACCATTCTATTGACTTCTTTTTTGGTTTTTGATCTGTGCATGATGATGATGGTGGTGATGATCATATCCTGTTTTGCTCCTTGTACTACCTCTGTTTCCTATAAAAACTACCCTTTGTTTGCTCATTTTGGTCTATTTTATACTTTAGTAGTTTTCCTTTTAGGAGTTTTTCATGTTTAGAAGTGAGGCACTGAAAAGTTGATTGCAATTTCTGCATATGCATGATCTTTCCTGGGTCAATCAACTAGATCAGGCAGAAAACCATCCACCAGTCTCTCTCCTGGGATTTCAATCTTGATTATCAGTGCTCTAGAAGTTGAGAGAAAGGGCTGGTTTCAGTTATGGCATCCTCATTCTTAGCTGTACCAAATGATCCACAAGTCCAGAGTCCCCTTGTTCTAATCTTTATCATTTTATGTCAGAATAAGAAGTGGATTTGGAGATCTAAATGCTCTTTACAATGACTATCAGACACTCCTCTTGGATTTTTGTTTGTGTTTTTTTTTTCTGTTAATTTTAAACCCTGACCACACCCAGAACTTCAGGCTACTTGGTGATTGTAATTTCTGACCCTCCCTTGGCTCTGAACAAAAATTTGCTTGTTTCATTGCTGTCCTCCATCAATGTCCCTTCACTCCTCACAAACACTTAGCTTTCAGCTTTCTAAGTTGTAATATATTTGTTACTATTCCCCCATGTTATTTGCATCTCTCCTCTATTGTTTTCTTCTTTTTCCACTTTCTTTAATCTTATTATTTTTATTTAATTTTCATTACTTTTCCATAGATTTAATCTATCACACTTAACTAAAAGTCACCATCAACTTTATTCTCCCCTCTCGCGGAGCAAGTATTGTCCCTTAGTTTGTGTTTTTTTAAAAGAATAAATGTAAATCTTAGAAAAGATATAAAAGGAACTATTAGAATGACTTCACTTTGTCAGACTTTTAATGTTCTTTATGTTTTGTTTAAACAAAAAGGATCTATATCCCTATAATGTTGGCAATTGGTACATTTTATCTCCACATTTTCCAATAATAAGACTACCAGAGGTCTTGCTGGCTCATCTGATGTGGTTCTAGAAGGTATAAGACATAGGTGCCATGTAGATCAGGGTACATTATGTTTTTTAACATGCTTCACAGTTGTAGAGTAAGATTGAAGATGCTTGATAGAGTGACTCTGACCTAGAGGGTTTCAGCTATTAAACTCATTTTGAAATCTCATTATGATAATTTATGTCTTAGCTAGGCC
This sequence comes from Rhinolophus hipposideros, assembly GCF_964194185.1. Classification (NCBI taxonomy): domain Eukaryota; kingdom Metazoa; phylum Chordata; class Mammalia; order Chiroptera; family Rhinolophidae; genus Rhinolophus; species Rhinolophus hipposideros. Next base: position 29,739,599 of record NC_138046.1, read on the forward strand.
AGAATAATCACTATGCATTGACATTTGTTCCAAGTACTGTTTTGTAGAGGGGTTTTGGACCTTTACTCTAGAAATAAAGGAACACACAGCTGGCCATGAAGGCCCCTGCCTATATCAAATTGTAAATCCTTTTCCTATAAGAGATTTACTCTACACCTTAGCAAAAACTATCTGGACACCATCCTATTAGAAGACTAAAACATAACTGGAGAGGGAACCATAGATGCATTTGGCATTCCTGTTGCAAAGATTGCTCATTCAGAATCTAATTCTCATGGCAGAAAATACTTGCCTCTCACCAGTAGCAGAAAGAATATATTATACAGCTATTTGAAAGATAAGGAAATCACAAGGACATTAATAAAACACATATAGTTTAGTGTAGCACAAGCAGGGAAGCAATGAAGAGGTTTTTTCATAATAAAGTTCTTTGTGCCTAAGGCCATTCTCTTAGATACAGAAGGGAAAATTGTCGTGCAGGGTGTCATGAGACCCTGCTCGCTGCGCCATTTGTTGTGTGGGGCGGCATGCGAGGTCTCTGGTCCCACTCCCAACATAAGAACACAGAACAAAGTGAGGCCAAAAAGGAACACTCACGGAGCCATAGGTAGGGGAGTCACACCACTATAGTCTCACTGGAGGCTGGATTCACACGATGAGTGACCTGCTGTCCACTTTGCTAACCGACCAACTTCCCACTTGTTAGCTGCAATCTGCCTCTCTGCAATCCACAATCCATATTCTGCCGCTTGCTAGGTAAGCCACTGTCTTCTTGCTAGCCCCCATTTTCTGCTAGCGAACCCATGGCAGTTATATTAGTGGCCAATGGCTCACTGGTTACAGCTGACGGCCAACTAGCCACAGCTGATGGCCATCCAATCACAGTTGATGGCCATTTACTACCCGAGTGAGCACATTTCCACTTTAGGCCGAGAACCTGGAAACTGCACTCCTGGCTCTGTCCCCACAAAAATGTTTACAGAAGATGTCAAAAGATGTGAGTAGCAGTTACCAATATTAAAATAGAGAACATCTGTATTCTCTATTAAATATTAAGTACTCTGTATATATATATATATATATATATATATAATGTATATATATAGAATGTATATATATATATACATATATATAAGGTGATGTAATAACTTTGTACAGTGTCAGATGTGTAAAAGACTTATTTGAGTTATCACTTTGTGAGGTATACAAATGTCTAATCACTGTTTTTTGTACACCTGAAACTAATAAAAAAAAGTTGAATAGCAGAATTGAATGAAAATGTATGGGGAAAGCTCATTAACTATTGAAAAGCTTTCTTTTTTTTAATTTAGTGTAAGAATACCTCTATTTGTTATGGAATAAATAAAATGATCAGGAATATTGAACTATTTCTGTCCCTGGGCCCACCTCTGCCTGTGAACATATTTAGCCTAAAATGCAGGCACAGATGAACAGGTGAATTCCTTTATGAAAATCATACTGTAGGCCAGAGAAATCCTTCATTGGAATAAATACTGACATCTGCAGATGGAATTAACTGCACTGTTTAATACATCCCAGTTTTTCTTGTTTAAAATGTATTGAGATTGGGCAATGTGCCTGTGACTGTGCAGAATGTGAGCACAACATAGTTTCTTTCTTCAAGAGTGAAGAAAAGAAAAGATAATAATTCTCTGGTTAGTTAAGGAGACCTTGGTATGAACATCATTTGTATACCTTTGCTTTCTGAAGTGAGTAAGCCCAGATTTAGAAGATCAAATGAAGTTAACAAGGAGGTGAATATCTCCTGTGCTCTTATTGTGATGGTGGGATACAAGAAAAAGAAGTTAATGTCACTAAGGTTCATATAAAACAATAAAATACCATTGTATTAAATAATATAGAAGATGGTATATAATCAAGTGCTAGATTGTAGAGGGATTATTCAAGAGAGAAGCATCAGAGTGGAAATTAAAATGACTGGCTTAATACATAACCTATCTTACATACTCTTAAATTTCAGGATTTAGAGCATAATGATATACTCAAGATGTAAGTAAAAAATTAATAATAATAAAGTTTTCAAAGATTAAATTTGCTATGCTTTCATTTCTACAGAAATAAATACATACGTAAATAAATAAATAAATAGCATCAGAAATAATATATTCCAAAGTGTTAACAGTAATTACATTTGGGAGAAGGATAATAAGAGACTGTATCTTTTCAAATCATGTATTGCCATATCACTTTTTTTTTTACACAATTGTGATGTACCTTTGGAATTATAAGAGAGTGAGATCACATTAGACCTCTTAGTATCATGTTCCCTGAAAATAAGACCAGGTCTTATATTAATTTTTGCTCCAAAAGATGCATTAGGGCTTATGTTCAGGGGATGTCATCCTGAAAAATCATGCTAGGGCTTATTTTCCAGTTAGGTCTTATTTTCAAGGAAACATGGTAACTCAATTCTTCCTCAATTTCAAACATATCTGCAGTCCAGGATACAGTTTTCCTGGATATATGCTGGAAACCAGAAATCCGGGACCAGGTTTGTATCATTAGAAAATAGGTAAAGAAGGTCAAATATATGGTGATGGAAGAAGAACTGACTGTGGATGGTAAACACAATACAATATATAGATGATGTATTATAGAATTGTATACTTGAAACCTATATAATTTTACTAACCAATGTCACCCCAATAAATTTAATAAGAATTAAAAAAGAAAAGTAATACAAAACAATTTGATAAGGTTATGCCAAAACACTGATTTTAGAAAAAAAATAGGAAAAAGTATAAACATGAATGCAGCAGATATTGAAAGATAAATGCAGAATATCACTAACATTATTCTAATAACTTTAAAAACATGGGTGAAATATAAGAAATACAATTACTGAAATTGATGCAAAAAAATGAAATATCTTATTTGTTTCATACAATTATTAATGGAATGGAATCAATATTTCAAAATCTTAATACACAAAAATCACTAAATCCTGGAAGTTTATGAGTGTGTTCTATCAAACATTCAAGAAATTATATATTCTAACATTTAAAGGAATAGAAAAAGAGGAACTACTCCAAAATAATTTCATAAAAGCAATATAATTTTATACCAAAACAAGAAAAGGATAAAAAGAGGAAAGAAAAATACAGGACCCTTATTTATGAACATTAATGCAAAAATTCCAAAAAGTTATTTATGCCCGAATGTCAGACGTGTATAAATACATCAAGCCATTATCGCCTAGCTGGATTTATTTCAAGAATTATAGTTTACTTCAACATTTAAACATCTACTAATGTAATTTACCACATTTACAAAGTAAAAGAGAAAAAACATGTGATGTACTCAATAATATTGGAAAAAAAAGTAAAATTTAACAGCCATTCATAATTTTAATATAAATTAGCAAACTAGAAATTAGCAAAGTAGAAACAATCCAAAATGTCCCCTCCCCATAAATTCTACAGCACTGCTTCTTTGGAAAACAGTTTGCCAATTTCTCAAAAAGTTAAATATATTGTTGTCATATGACCTAGGTATGCACCTGAGAGAGTTGAAAACATATATGCCCACAAAAATTTGTACAATAAGTATTCATAGCAATGTTTTTCAAAACAGTAACAAAGTAGAAAAAACACAAAAGGCAACTGAAGAATTATTTTTAAAATAATGGTATATCCATATAATTAAGTAGTATTCAACAATAAAAACTAATAAAGTACTGATACTTGCTACAACATGGATGAACCTTTAAGTTTTGATGCTAAGTGAAAGAAGCCATACAAAAGGCTCCATTTGTATGATTCTATTTACATGAAATGTCCAGAATAGGCAAATCTTTACAGACAGAAAGTAGATTCAGGGTTTCCAGGATCTGGGAGTTAGGGGGAATGGGTAGTGACTATTAATGAGTAAGGGGTTTTGTTTCGGTGTGGTGGAATATTCTTGAATATGATAGTGATAATAGTTGCACAACTTTTTGAATATACTAAAAAATACTGAATTATATACTTTAAAACTGAATATTATGGTATTTGAATTATATAGAAATAAAATATATTTAAAAACCTACAACAAGCATCACATTGTACAGTGAAATGTTGAAAGCATTCCCTTTAAAATCAAGAATAAGATAGCATGCATCCTATCATCATATCAATATAACATTGTACTGGAGGTCCTAGCCAGAGCATTTGGAAAAAATATAGAAAGAATATATAAAGTTAAAAAAGAAGAAACAAACTCTCTTTATTGCTTGACAATATAATTCTCTGTATAGAAAACTAAAAAAATATTCAAAAGAATAAACAGAAAAATTATTAAAGTGTAAAAAAAAATCAATAAATGCTGCTGGAACAACTGAATATCCACATGAGAGAGAGAGAGAGAGAGAGAGAGAGAGAGAGAGACAGAGAGACAGAGACAGAGAAATGAATGTAAAGACAAACCTTTCACCTTCCGTAAAAATTAATTCCAAATAAATCATAGATCTTCCTGTAAAATACAGAACTGTAAATCCTGGAAGACAATGTTGGAGAAAATATAGGTGACCTTGGCTTTGTCAATGACTTTTTTGAAATAATACCAAAATCATGATCCATGAAATAAAAAATAGTTGATAATTTGGATTCATTAAAAACTTTTGCTCTGCTAAAGACAATGTTGAGAGAATTAGAAGAAAAGACACAGACTAGAAGAAAATATTTGCAGAAAATACAATTGATAAAAAACTATCCAAAATATACAAAGAAAACTAACAATGTATTTTAAAATGAAGCAAAGACTTTAACAGACAACTCACCAAACAAGATATACAAATAACAAATAAGTATATGAAAAAAATGCTCCATATTTTATGTCATCAGGGAAATGCAAATTAAAATAGTAAGATACAACTACACACATATTAAAACTGTTGTAATCCAAAAATCTGAAAATACCAATTGCTGGTAAAGATACAGAGCAATAAAAACTCCAATTTATTGCTAGTGGGAAAGTGAAATGGCATAGCCACTTTTAGAAGATAGTTCAGAAGTTTCCAACAAACCTAAGCATACTCTTACAATCGGATTTAACAATCACACTCCTTGGTATTAACCCAAAGGAATTGAAAACTTATGTCCACACCACACACAAAAAAAACACCCTGCACATGGATATTTATGGCAGCTTTGTTTACACTTGTCAAAACTCAGAAGCAACCAAGATGTCCTTCAGTAGGTGAATAAATAAAGTCTGTGCTACATCTAGACAATGGAGTACTATTCAACAATAAGAAGAAATGAGCTATCAAGCCACAAAAAGACATATGAAGGAATCTTAAATGCATACTACTAAGTGCAAAAAGCCGATTTGAAAAAGCAAAACTATGTACCATATGATTCCAACTACTATGTGAATTTATGGAAAAGGAAAAACTGTGGAGACAGTAAAAAGCTCAGTAGTTACCAGAGCTTTAGGGGAATGGAAGGAGGGAGGAATAGGAGGAGTTCAGGGGATTTTGGGGCAGTGAAACACTACTGGGAACTTGTCAAGTTTCTCTGAACATATGAAGTATAATTAAAAAAAATACAGTGACTATTTAAAAAATATTACAGTAAGAGACATGTTGCTGTTAATCCCCCTCATAATACTCTCCCTCACTTCAAACACACTTATCCCATCGTTCCTGCCATTTTCTGAAGCAGTTCTGGAAGGCCTCTTTCTATTTTTTTTTTTAATTCTCAAGAATAATGGCTTTATTCACATTCATGAGCTAATCTTTAATTTTTTTCACTTTGATCTCTAAGATTTTTTAAAGCAAACCTATGTCCACTTATGCACTGTATGTAGTTTGTATTGGTCACTGATACAACTATCTAGATTTTCCTTTTATATTTATAGAGCTCCTGGTCTTTTATCCCAAATGCAAAGCTTCTATTTTTAGCAAATATAAAATTTTGTAAGTAAGTGGGACAAATAACAAACATACAAAAAAATAAGCAAATAATCTTAGAGACAAAAACATACCCTCAGAAAATTGTGTCTCTCAATTTTAGAACTATATGTCTTAGGCAGTATTCTTATGTGATTATAATGCATGCAATTCACTTTTCCTTGACTTAAAATATAAAACGAATTTTGGACACTGTCATGCAAGGACTCATGTGGGGTCTCTGCTCCTGCTCCCTACATAAGAATGCAGGACATGGTGAGGCCAAAAAGGAACACCCACAGAGTCATAGATAGGGGAGTCATACCACTATATTCTGGCTCGTGTCCTTTGAGAATTACTTTGGAAGGCCTCTTTCATTGAGTGTCTTTCATTGCACTACCGTGGCTGCCTTGATGTTCTGAATCCATTCAAAATGTTTTACCTTTCATGGTCATTTTGAATTTGGAGAAGAGCTAGAAGTCGCACAGTGCTAGATCCAGTGAATAAAGTGGATTAGGATAAACCATAATGTTTTTATTTGACAGAACTTACCATACCAGAAGCTATATGTGACATGGAACCTCTCCACTGTGATAAAATAACTGTGATGAATGCTGCTGCCGAGAACCATCCAACAGAAAGGCAGGGATCTTCAATATAGGAAGTGGGGCATCGAACCTCAGTAGCAGTGTATGACAAGTTTCAACTTGTTCAGTGCAGTCAGCCCAGTGCAAGCTATGGTTGAGAAAAGGTGTGTTTAAAGTGTGCCCTAAATCATCCTCCATCATGGCCATGCTCTGTGTAACACATCACTTCTTGTATAAAGAAATTTCTGTCAAATAAAAACATTACAGTGCATCTTCATCCACCTGTTCACCGGATCTGGCACTCTGCAACTTCTCTATCTTCCCCAAAATCAAAATGACCATGAAAGGTGAACATTTTAAATCAATTCAGGACATTGAGGCAACCATGACAGGACAACTAAACACACTCATGAAAGAGGACTTCCAGAACTTCTTCAGAAAGTGGCAAGAATGATGGGATTAGTGTGTTAGAAGCTAGGGGGAGTATTTTGATGGAGTTAAAGGCAATGTATGTTTTTACTGTAATATTTTTTATTTAAACATTCACCATCTATTTTGATAACAACTTACATATACTATGTTCAAGTGTCAACTTCATTCCCTGTACCTAGAATGTCCACCTGCATACTCTCCACCTGGAGAACTCATTCTTTAATATGTTACTCAAATTCCACTCCTTTGAAAAATTTGCTTAAGTCTTCCAAGCCGAATTAGTTGAGCCCACTTGTAGACTTTCCCAGCACTGCAATAAAATTGTAACAAACGTTTTTGAAAGGCAACTGGGAAATATTTGTCCAAATAATCACATAGTCTGTGATACAGTACTTCCACCACTAGGAATGTACTGCACAGCTACAAACACAAAGCTTTTTATTACGCTGTTCTTTGTTGGTTTGTTTTGAAATAGCAACCACCTGAAAAACAACAAAATGTGCATGGGAAGAGACTGGCTAAGTAAATGTGGTTTGTATGCACACAATGAAATACCACTAAGTTATTAAACAAAGTGAGAAGTGGGAATTGATATGGAACAATGCCCAAGATTTTCTATGCAAAAAAAGCAAGATGCAGATGAATGGACATAATAAATGTGAATATGCATATATGTAAAAAATTATGGAAATTATGGAAAGAAATACAGGAAGCTGAATAGTCTTTCATTTGGTAGGAAACTTAATGTTTCAGGTGATAATGTCATATTTTATTATATTTCATTTTGTCCCACCAGGATTTATTTTATTGTATGAACTTTTTGTTTGCTTGGTTTGTTTTTGGATTTTTTTTTTAATACGAACGTGTTTTGTTTTTTTTTGAATTTTTTAAATGAAATTTATTAGGGTGACAATGGTTAGTAAAATTAAATAGGTTTCAAGTGTATATTTGTATAATGCATCATGTATATATCATGTTGTGTGCTCACCACTCAAAGTCAGTTCTCCTTCCATCACCATATATTTGACCCCTTTACCCTCATATGTGGGATATAAAACTGAAAGCAAAAAAGGAACAAGACAAACAAACAAATGAACAAAAACTCATAGAAACAGACAACAGTTTAGCAGTTACTAGAAGGTAATGGTAGAAGAGGACAAAGATTTTTAAAATGAAAACCCTAGTACTCTTTAAAAATGAAAATCCTAACTTTATAGCCCATATATCACACTGTAGTTTATCTGTTTATATGTGAGCTTTTCCCACATGACTGTGAGCAACTTAAGGATAGAATCTGTCTTATTCCTCTTCATATACCCTGTGCCTAACACAGTGCCTGATGGTAATAGTTACTCAGGCAACTGATTACAAGGATAAAAATATATTTATTGATGTAGTAGATGGAAAAAGGAATGAATGCAGGAATAAAGGAATGAATGGTAGTTAGTAAGGTTAAGTTCATTAAAAGACAGCACTTATTTTGTTCTTTATGGTCCCTCATGTATGATCTATGGCTCCATTACAAAAAAGAAAATCAGGAAAAACACAATTGTTTTATATTCATAAGTGACCTATATGATAAAGACTACGGAATGATATTAATTATGCATGGGAGCAATGAAGTACATTTCATCCTAGACTGCATCAAAAGCAAATAACTGTGAAATGAACTGAATGATTTAACAACACCCAATACATAAAAGGTCCTCCCCACCTTAAAGGTCTTCAGGACAACCTCTTAATTTGATTTCTGTTTTGTTGTGCTATCTTCATTTTATGGTCGTTAGTTCTCCTTATTACAAATGTAATTTTAAGGGTCAAATTAATTTAATTTCACTTTGGCTTTGGGATGCTTGAATGCAAGGTCGTGAAAACGACTAGCTTAACACTGGTGTTCTGCAAAACTTTCTGCCAAGTCCTCTTAAGTCATCAGGACATCTACAGGAAACAGTATAAGCAGGAGACTTCACAGCTATTCTGGAATAAGAAGGAGAAATTAGAGATGTTTAACACACTGTATCAAATTCAGAGGGTGACACTGTCTTTGCTTACATAGCATCTCCCACCTCTGCAGCCTGTAAGGCTTATTTTACCTTTTTTACCTCTCAAAATCTTGCCCATATTTTAAGATACAATTCAAATCCACTTTCGCCTGTGATGTATTTCCTTATTGCCTTAGCCAAAATTATTTCTCCCCCCTCTAAGCTACTTGTTCAGAAGGGAACATATCTTTCCTATCTTATACCATATTTACCTCTTTGACTATCTTAACTTTTCAAGTGAATCATGAGCTTTTAAAGTACAAAAAGCATGATCTACATGACTATACACCCCCATCCTCCTCCGCCACTCATTCTAGTATATGTTCTCATACTTTCTTGGAGTCATGGACAACTTTGGGAATTTGATGAGAGAAAACTTCAGGGGAAATATGCATATATACACAATAAAACTTTCCATACAATTTTAGGGGCCAAGAGTATCTTATCTAGCATGTGTTCAATGAATATTTTAATCTATTAAGGAAGCACTATCAGCTACACTAATGAGCTTGCAGATGACCATGTTGGGTTTGTGTCTTAGTTCTGTTGCTCATTAACTGGGTGAATGTGGACAGATTACTTAAATTTTCTGTGTCTTGATATACACTTTTGTGATATGGAAATAATAATAGCACTTTTCTAAGTCACCAGGACATCCACAGGAAACAGTACAAGCAGGAGAGTTTGCAGCTATGATAGAATAGTAAGAAGAAATTATATGAGTAAAATCAAATGAATAAGTAACAGACTAACAATGAAATCCACACTGAGGATACGGAAATAAGTGGGTAAACTTTCTACTGAATGCATAAGGATGTAGTGAAAAGACCAATACCAATAAAGATGGGAGTGAGAATAGGAATTCAGCATAGTATGCACTGATTTAATGAGTTTATATTGTTCCCACATTCATACAAGTAAATACATAACGGAGCCAGGGATTCCTATCTGGTTTTGTCTGACTTTAGAACTAAAGACTCAGTCAAATAAGGGTAAAAATACAGGCTTCACCATTTATTAACAATATTACCTTGGCCAAATCAGTGGGTGGTCTCCAACATGATACACATTTCCTCAGCTAGCACTTACAGTACTTAGTACCTTTGTTTTATACAGATATAAATAGGGAAAGTACCCGAAACAACAAAGAGAGTAGAACAAAGGTTCAGTTCCTGTCCTCAAAAACTTTCTTTTCTTTCCTTCTTTTTTTAATTTATTGGGGTGACATTTGTTAGTGGAATAACACAGATTTCTGGTGTACAATTCTGTATTACATCATCCATAAATCCCATTGTGTGTTCACCACCCAGAGTCAGTTTCCTTCCATCGCCATATATTTGATCCCCCTTACCCTCATCTCCCATCCCCCGACCCCCTTACCCTCTGGTAACCACGAAACTATTGTCTGTGTCTATAAGATTTTTGTTTGTTTGTTTCTCATTTGTTTGTTTTGTTCTTTTGTTGTTTTTGGTTTATATACCACATAAAAGTGAAATCCTAGAGTTTTCTGCTTTTTCTGTCTTACTTATTTTGCTTAGCATTATACTCTCAAGATCCATCCATGTTGTCACAAATGTTCCTATATCATCTTTTCTCACAGCCGAATAGTATTTCATTGTGTAAATATACGACAACTTCTTTATCCATTCATCTATCGAAGGACATTTTGGTTGTTTCCATGTCTTGGCCACCATAAACAAAGCTGCAATGAACAACGGAGCACACGTGTATTTATGTATAAATGTTTTAAAATTTTCTGGTAGATACACAGGAGAGGGATTGCTGGGTCATATGGTAATTCTATTCATAATTTTTTGAGGAACCTCCACAATGACATCCATAACAGCTCCACCACTCTGCATTCCCAACAACAATGTATGAGGGTTTCTTTTTCTCCACAGCCTCTCCAACACTTGTTACTATTTGTCTCGTTGATGATAGCCATTCTGACTGGGGTGAGGTGATATCTCATTGTGGTTTTTTTTTGCATTTCTCTGATGAATAGTGATGTTGAGCATTTTCTCATATGTCTATTTGCCATATGTATATCCTCTTTGGAGAAATGTCTCTACAGGTCTTCTGCTCATTTTTCAATTGGATTGTTTGTTTTTTTTGTTGTTGAGCTTCATGAGTTCCTTGTAAATTTTGGATATTAGCCCATTATCGGAGGCACTGTTTGCAAAAATCTTCTCCCATTCAGTTAGTTGCCTCTTTATTTTGTCGATGGTTTCTTTTGCTGTGCAGAAACTTTTACGTTTCATATAGTACATTCGTTTATTTCAGCTTTTACTTCCATTGTCTTTGGAGTCAAATTCATAAAATGATCTTTGAACAGAAGGTCCATAAGTTTAGTACCTATGTTTTCTTCTATGAGTTTATTGTGTCAGGTCTTATATTTAAGTCTTTGATCCATTTTGATTTTATTTTGGTACATGGTGACAGATAGCAGTCCAGTTTCATTTTTTTTGCATGTGGCTAACCAATTCTCCCAGCACCATTTACTGAAGAGGCTGTCTGTCTTCCATTGTGTGTTTTTAGCATCTTTGTCAAAAATTATCTGTCCATATTTATGTGGATTTATTTCTGGGTTCCAATTCTATTCCATTGGTCTATGTGTCTGTTTTTCTGCCAATACCATGCTGTTTTGATTATTGTAGCCCTGTAGTACAAGCTAAAGTCAGGCAGTGTGATATCTCCAGAATTGTTCTTTTTTCTTAAGATTGCTTTTGACCTTCGGGGTCTTTTGTGGTTTCAAAAAAATCTGATGATTTTTTTGTTCTATTTCTTTATAAAACGCCTTTGAGATTTTGACGGGGATTGCATTAAATCTGTATATTGCTTTGGGTAATATGGCCGTTTTAAGTACATGGAATCTTCCAATCCATGAGCATGGAATGTCTTTCCATTTCTTTGTGTCTTCTTCAATTACTTTCAAAAATGTCTTATAATTTTCAGCATATAAATGCTTCACATCTTTGGTTAAGTTTATTCCTAGGTATTTTATACTTTTTGCTGCAATTACAAAGGGAATTGTTTTTTGCATTTCTTTATCTGAGATTTCATTGTTAGTATATAGGAATGCAATGGACTTCTATACGTTTATTTTGTAGCCAGCAACTTTACTGTATTCGTTCATTGTATGTAACAACGTTTTGGTGGAGTCTTTAGGGTTTTCTATATATAGAATCATGTCATCAGCAAAGAGTGATAATTTAACTTCTTCATTCCCAATTTTGATGCATTTTATTTCTTTCTCTTGCCTGATTGCTCTGGCAAGGACTTCCAACACTATGTTCAAAAGCAGAGGTGATAGGGCACAGCCCTATCGTGTTCCTAAACGTAGAGCAAAGGTTTTCAGTTTTTCACCATTAATTATGAGATTAGCTGAGGGCTTGTCATAGATGGCCTTTATTATGTTAAGGTATTTTCCTTCTATACCTGTTTTATTAAGTGTTTTAATCATAAATGGATGTTGTATCTTGCCAAATGCTTTTTCTGCATCTATTGATATAATCATATGATTTTTGTTCTTTATTTTGTTTATGTGATGTATCACATTGATGGATTTGCGGATGTTGAACCATCCTTGTGCCTCGGGGATGAACCCCACTTGGTCGTGATGAATATTCTTTTTAATGCATTGTTGTACTCGATTTGCTGAAATTTTGTTTAGGATTTTTGCATCAGTATTCATCAGAGATATATGTCTGTAGTTTTCTTTTTTTGTGTTGTCCTTACCAGGTTTGGTATCTCGGTAATGTTAGCCTCATAAAATGAATTAGGGAATACTCACTTCTCTTCAATTTTTTGGAAGAGTTTGAGCAGTATTAGTATTAGGTCCTGTTTTAAGGTTTGGTAGAATTCACTAGTGAAGCCATTAGGTCCCGGACTTTTGCTTTTGGGAAGGTTTTGGGTGACTGATTCAATTTTGTGACTGGTGATCAGTCTGTTTAGATTTTCCAGTTCTTCATGGTTCATCCTTGGAAGACTATATGTTTCTAAGAAATTGTCCATTTTTTCTAGGTTATTGAATTTGGTGGCATATAGTCCTTCATAGTATTCTTGCATGATCCTTTGTATTTCTGTGGTGTCCGTGATAACTTCCCCTTTTTCATATCTGATTTTGTTAATTAGTGCCTTCTCCCTTTTTATTTTAGTGAATCTAGCCAAGGGTTTGTCAATTTTGTTATTTTTTTCAAAGAAGCAGATTTTTGTCACATAATTTTTTTCTATTGTCTTTTTGTTCTCTATTTCATTTAGTTCTGCTCTGATTTTCATCATTTCCTTTCTTCTGCTGACTTTGGGTTTCACTTGTTCTGCTTTTTCTAGTTCTTTAAGGTGTTACATGAGGTTACTTATTTGGGATTTTACTTGTTTCTTCCGATAGACCTGTAATGATATAAATTTCCCTCTTAAAACAGCTTTTGCTGCATCCCCAAAATTTTATTAGAATGTATTTTCATTTTCATTTGTTTCTATGTATTTTTTGATGTCTCCTCTAATTTCTTCTTTGACCCAGTCGTTCTTTGAAAGTATGTGGTTTAATCTCCATGTATTTGTGTTTTTTCCTGCTTTCTTTTCGCAGTTGATATCCAATTTCAAAGCCTTGTGATCAGAGAATATGCTTGGTATGATTTCAATCTCCTTAAATTTGCTGAGGCTGATTTTATGTCCCAATGTATCGTCTATCCTTGAGAATGTTCCATGTACACTTGAAAAGAATGTATAGTCTGAAGTTGTAGGATGAAGTGCTCTATATATATCAATGATGTCCATTTCATCTAATGTGTCACTTAGGGCTGCTATTTTGTTATTTATTTTCTGTTTAAATGATCTATTCATAGCTGTCAATGATGTATCTACGTTTCCTAGTATAATTCTGTTGTAGTCAATCTCTCCCTTTAGTTCTGTTAGTAGTTGCTTGGTACATTTTGGTGATCCCTGATTGGGGGCATAAAAATTGATGACTGTTATGTCTTCTTGTTGTATAGTCCCCTTTACCATTATGAAATGTCCATCTTTGTCTCTCGTTATCTTTTTTACCCTGAAGACTCTTTCATCTGATATCAATATTGCTACATCTGATTTTCTCTGGGTACCATTTGCTTGGCATGTCAATTTCCACCCTTTCACTTTTAGTCTATGCTTGTCCTTGTAGCTGAGATGTGTCTCTTGGAGACAGCATATGGTTGGGTTTAGTTTTTTAATCCAATCTGCTACTCTGTGCCTTTTTATTGGTGAGTTCAGTCTTTTTACATTTAAGGTGATTATTGATACATGAGGATTTCCTGTCATTGTATGTTTAGTTTTCTGGTAAGGCTGTGTCTCCATTCTTTCTTTGTCTTTTTGTTGTTGTCTATTATTTCTGTGTCATGGCATTATATGATGTATCCCTCTGTTGCTTCTTTTATTACAGTATATATTTCAATTCTGGATTTTTTTCATTGGTTACCCTTAAGTTTACGTAAAAGAAAGTTTGATATTTATAGTATTCTATTTTCTTAAGCACACTTACTTTCTCCATTCTCATATCCAGTTCAGGCCTTCACCCTCCCCCTTTTTTATGTTGCCACAAATTGTCCCTGTTGATGGTGGTCAAATAGCCTCATTTAGTGTTTCTTGTAGTGCAGGTCGTGTATGAGAAAATTCCCTCAGCTTCTGTATGTCTGGAAAGGTCTTTATTACTCCTTCATATCTAAAGGATGTCTTTGCTGGATATTTTATTCTTGGCTCATGATTTCTCTCTTTCAATAGTTTGCATATTTGGTTCCACTCCCTCCTGGCTTGTAGAGTTTCTCCTGAAAAATCTGATGATAATCTAATGGGCATTCCTTTGTAGGTTACCGTCTTCTTTTCCCTGGCTGCCTTGAGGATTCTTTCTTTGTCATTGAATTTAGACAGGTTCAATACCATGTGCCTTGGAGAAGGCCTGTTGGTATTCAGGTAATTAGATGTTCTATTTACTCCTTGGATTCGAGGGTCCAGTTCTGTTTACAAGTTTAGGAAGTCCTCGTTAACAATTTGTTTGAATATATTCTCAGTTCCCTTCTCTCTTTCTTCTCCTTCTGGTATGCCCATTATTCTTATATTGCTTTTTCTGATAGAGTCAAAAAAATTCTTGTAGAGTTCCTTCATTTCTTTTAAGTTTCAAGTCTCTTTCTTCTTCCATCTGTGTAATTTCCAGGTTTCTATCTTTGATGTCACTGATTCTTTCCTCCATCTGGTCAACTCTACTACCTAAGCTGCTTAATTCATTCTTAATTTCTTGTATTGAGTTCTTAATCTCCAGAAATTCCATTTGGTTCTTTTTTAAATTTTCAATCTCTTTCGTAAAATGTTCATGTTGTTCTTTGATTGGGTTTCTGAGTTCATGAAATTGCCTTTCTGTGTTTTTGTGGTTCTCATTGAGTTTTTTCAGGACTGCAATCTTGAATTCTCTATCATTTATGTCAAATATTTCCATATCTTTAAGTTCCTTTTCTGGAGACTTTTCACTTTCTTTCTGCGCTATCTTATTGCCTTGGTTATCCATGGCAATTACTGATTTATTATTTCTCTTCCTAGACATCTGCAGGAGTGGCTTCTGCAACAGGTTGATAGAAAGAGGTCTTTCTTATGTTTTGTAATACTTGCTGGTAGATTGTTTTATTTTCTCTCCGACTGCAGCTTTTTTTTTTTTCTCTCTCTCACACAATAGTGCTAAGTTCTCTGCACCATTCCAGCTTCTCTTACAATGGGGGGATTCCCTGGGAGATGGGCTTCTCCTCTGTTAACAATTTGCCTGGGTCATTGGGCGCCACGTCCATGTGGGTATCTGGAGAGCTTTTGAAGTTCCAAAGCTCTTTCTGCATTAGATTAAGAGCCCGCATGTTTCAGCAGTTCTGTTTATTCCTTCAGGGATCAGCCCAGATATGTGGGGTCAGGAGCGGGGTGAGTTATGAGAAGTGACCCAGAGTAATGGCAGCGACCACCACCACAACCGGTCCTGCTTCCACAGCTCCCTCCCTTTGCCAGAACTAGTTGTGCTACGAATCTGTGTGTGTGGTCCAGAGATCTCAGAACAGCAAATATTCTGTTCATTTGATCTGACACTGCTACTGTTCCACTTCTAGCACCAGGCAGGTGGGGGCGGGGCAAGCTCTGGGAGTGTAGGAAGGGGGCGGCTAGTCTCAATGCCTCAGGATTCAGTTCTCTGCTCCGCAGTGAGGGCTTAAACCACTGTTTTCAGCTTTCTTCCCTCAGTCTTTTCTCTGAGGTGTCTGCCGAGAGCGTTGGGTTCATCCATGTTGTATGCTGCCCCCTCAGTCCTGTGGGCCATAAGCGGAGCCCTGGCAGAGCAAGTTCTTCCCTCTCCCGCAGCTGCGGTAGTTCCGGGATTCAGCGAGCTCGGTGCACTGAGCCAGGTCTATGTCCCGTGCACGTGCGGCTCCGTCTCCGCACTTCTCCCTTCCCTCCTCCCCCGCTCGCGCGATTCACCCACCTGGAGGTGAATTCAGTAGTGGGTGTCTTTGTCTTGCCTGTCTGCTGTTCAGGGAGTCCTTTGAGGAGTTATTGTTGTTCGCTTAGTTGTAAATTCCAGGGAAGCTTTACAGAGGCTCACCTCATGGCGCCATTTTGATGATGTAATTGTCCTCAAATACTTTACAATCTCTTTGGAAATAGAAGATAATGGAGTGATAATATGTAAGGCTTAATAAGTGAAGTGTAAATGATCTGTGAAACCTGTAGCATTTGAATCAAAGGAAGCAGGCGAGGCCATCTGGAATGGTTATCTGGACTGATAAGGGCAGGCCAGGCTTTGTCACATTGGTCTTTTTACTACATCTTTATATATTTTCTAGAGAATGTTACCCTTTTATTTTCAGATCCTCAGTGAAGCTTTCATTGTTAGTCTCTTTTCGTTTTTTCATTTAATTTTACTCATTTTCTGAGACTGCTACATAGGCTCCAAACTGAGTAAACTGCTACCTCAGCATTTCATCGCAAAACATAGTGATATATATTGACTCTCTGTCAAACATCAAACTGATCTTTAAAATTTCTTTGAAGACTTGTAAGGCTCTGTTTAGTGTAGGTCTGGTTTTGTTATAGGATGACTAGTTCCTTTTACCTATAATGGACTGTACAGTTTGTGTATAACAGGGGAAACATTTTGCCAGTTTCAAAGAATCTGACTCTCCTTTTGAATGCTGTCCTGAGTAGACAAAGACAAAGCCCAGTAGCTGAGTAGATTGAAGTAACATGGGTAAACACCAATTTTCTATTCCCACATATGCAACTGAATTAAAGATGGTTCTTAGGACAATGGGATAAATGATTAAAATGAATAACTGGAATGACAGCCCTTTAGAAAGGGAGGTTGATATAGGGTGAACATTGTGTGAAAGATGATTGGGAACATCTATGTAAAATCTTTTTATCTTTACTCAAGTAAAGTCTAATTTTTCCATGCTGAATTTGTTATTCCATTGATTTCTCAACCAGGTTAAGAGCCCTTAATACAGTCTGCAAGTTCCGGATCAAAATGGCGGCATGAGGTGAGCCTCTGTAAAGCTCTCCTGGAATTTACAACTAATCGGACAACAATAACTCCACAAAGGACTCCATGCACAGCAGACAAGCAAGACGAAGAGGTCCACTAATGAATTCACCTCCAGGTGGGCGAATCTCACGAGCAGGGGAGGAGGGAAGGGAGAAGTGTGGGGACGGAGTTTTGCGGGCGCAGGACGCAGACCTAGCTCAGTGCTCCGAGCTTGCTGCATCCCGTTACTACCGCAGCTGCGGGAGAGGGAAGGACTCGGACTGCTAGGGCTCCGCAACGGCCCACAGGGCTAAGGGGACAGCATATAACATGGATGAACCCAACGCTCTCGGCAGACACCTCAGAGCAAAGACTGAGGGAAGAAGGCTGAAAACTGTGGTTTAAGCCCTCACTGCCGAGCGGAGAATGGAAGCCTTAGGCACTGAGACTAGCAGTTCCTCCCTACACTCCCAGAGCTCGCCCCACCCCCACCTGCCCGGTGCTAGAAGTGATAAAGTAGCAGTCAGATCAAAAGGACAGATTTTTGCTGTTCTGAGAACTGTGGACCACAGAAACAGATTCGCAGCCCAACTAGTTCCGGCAAAGGGGAGGGAGCTGTGGAAGCAGGACCGGCTGTGGTGGTGGTCGCAGCCATCGGTCTGGGCCACCTCTCACAACTCACCGTGCCCCTGGACCCACATATCTGGGCGGATCCCTGCAGGAGTAAACAGAACTGCTCAAACATACCAGGTCTAAATCTGGTGCAGAAAGAGCTTTGGAACTTCAAAAGCTCTCCGTACCCCCACAGGGACGTGGTGCCCTATAACCCAGGTGAACTGTTAACAGAGGAGAGACCCGTCTCCCAGGGAACCCCCTCATTGTGTGAGAAGCTGGAAAACTGCAGAGAAAATACAGCACTACTGTGTCAGAGAGAAAAAAAAAAGGCTGCAGTCAGAGAGAAAATAAAACATTCTTCCAACAAGTATTGGAAAACAAAAGAAAGACCTCTTCCTATCAACCTATAGCAGAAGCCACTCCTGTAAATGTCTAGGAAGAGAAATAATAAATCAGTAATTGCCATGAATAACCAAGGCAACAAGACAGCTCAGAGAGAAAGTGAAAAGTCTCCAGAAAAGGAACTTAAAGATATGGAAATATGTGACATAAATGATAGACAATTCAAGATGGAACTTCTGAAAAACCTCTAATAGATGCAAGAAAACACAGAAAGGAAATTTAATGAACTCAGAAACACAATTAAAGAACAACATGAGCATTTTACGAAAGAGATTGAAATTTTAAAAAAGAACCAAATGGAATTTCTGGAGATTAAGAACTAAATAGCAGGAATTAAGAATGAAATAACCAGCTTAGGTAGTAGAGTTGACCAGATGGAGGAAAGAATCAGTGACATCGAAGACAGAAAACTGGAAATTACACACATGGAAGAAGAAAGAGAGTTGAGACTTAAAAGAAATGAAAGAAATCTACAAGAACTTTCTGAATCCATCTGAAAGGGCAATATAAGAATAATGGGAATACCAAAAGGAGAAGAAAGAGAGAAAAAAATGGAAAATATGCTCAAAGAAATTGTCAATGAGAATCTCCCAAATTTGTGGACAGAACTGGATCCTCGAATACAAGAAGCAAATAGAACACCTAATTACCTCAATTCCAACAGGCCTTCACCAAGGCACATTGTATTGAAGCTGTCTACAATCAATAACAAAGAAAGAATCCTCAAGGCAGCCAGGGAAAAGAAGACGGTAACCTACAAAGGAAAGCCCATTAGATTATCATCAGATTTTTCAGCAGAAACTCTACAAGCCAGGACGGAGTGGAACCAAATATTCAAACTATTGAAAGAGAGAAAACATGAGCCAAGAATAATATATCCAGGAAAAATATCCTTTAGATATGAAGGAGTAATAAAGACCCATCCAGACATACAGAAGCTGAGGGAATTTTCTAATACACGACCTGCACTACAAGAAATACTAAAGGAGGCTATTCGACCACCATCAACAGGGACAACTTGTGGTAACCGAAACATAAAAAGGGGTAGCGTAAAGGCCTGAACGGAATATGGGAATGGAGAAAGTAAGCGTGCTGAAGAAAGTGGAATACTCTAAGTATCAAACTTTCTTTTACATAATCTTAAGGGTAATCACTCAAAAAAAATCCAGAACTGAAATATATACAGTAATAAAAAAAGAAACAGAGGGAAACATCATAGAATGGCACCACACAGAAATAATAGACAACAAGAAAAAAACCAAAGAAACAATGGAGTCACAGACTTACCAGAAAACTAAAGATAGAATGACAGGAAATCCTCACATATCAATAATCACCCTAAATGTAAATGGACTGAACGCACCAATAAAAAGGCAAAGAGTAGCAGATTGGATCAAAAAACTAAATCCAACCATATGCTGTCTCCAAGAGACACATCTCAGCTACAAAAAAAAGCATAGACTCAAAGTGAAAAAGTGGAAATTGACACGCCAAGCAATTGGCACCCAGAGAAGATCAGGTGTAGCCATAATGATATCAAATGTAACAGACTTCAGGGTGAAAAAGATAACAAGAGACAAAGATGGACATTTCATAATGGTAAAGGGGACTATACAACATGAAGATATAACAGACATCAATCTTTGTGCCCCCTATCAGGGAGCACCAAAATATACCAAGCAACTACTAACAGAACTAAAGGGAGAAATTGACCAAAACACAATTATACTAGGGGACTTAAATACATCATTGACAGCTATGGATATATCATCCAAACAGAAAATAAATAACGAAATTGCAGACCTAAATGACACATTAGATGAAATGGACATCATTGATATATATAGAGCACTTCATCCTAAAACATCAGACTATACATTCTTTTTGAGTGCACATGGAACATTCTCAAGGATAGACCATATATTGGGGCATAAAAGCAGCTTCAGCAAATTTAAGAACATTGAAATCATACCAAGCATATTCTCTGACCACAAGGCTTTGAAATTGGATATCAACTGCGAAATAAAAGCAGGAAAAAACACAAATACATGGAGATTAAACCACATACTTTTAAAGAACTACTGGGTCAAAGAAGAAATTAGAGGAGAGCTCAAAAGATACATAGAAACAAATGACAATGAAAATGCATCCTACCAAAATTTTTGGGATTCGGCGAAAGCTGTTTTAATAGGGAAATTTATATCATTACAGGCCTATCTCAAGAAACAAGAAAAATCCCAAATAAATAACCTCATGTTACACCTTAAAAAACTAGAAAAATAAGAACAAGCAAAACCCAAGGTCAGCAGAAGAAAGGAAATAACAAAAATCAGAGCAGAACTAAATGAAATAGAGAACAAAAAGACAATAGAAAAAATTAATGTGACAAAAAGCTGGTTCTTTGAAAAGATTATCAAAATCGACAAACTCTTGGCTAGACTCACTAAGTTAAAAAGAGAGAAGACACTAATTAACAAAATCAGAAATGAAAAAGGGGAATTTATCACAGACACCACAGAAATACAAAGGATTATCCAAGAATACTATGAAGGACTATACGCCACCAAATTTAATAACTTAGAAGAAATGGACAAGTTCTTAGAAACATATAGCCTTCCAAGGCTGAATCATGAAGAACTGGAAAATCTTAACAGGCCGATCACCAGTAACGAAATTGAATAATTCATCAAAAACCTTCCCAAAATCAAAAGGCCTGGACCAGATGGCTTCACCAGTGAATTCTACCAAACCTTCAAAGAGGATCTAATACCAATCCTGCTCAAACTCTTCCAAAAAATTGAAGAAGAGTCAGTACTCCCTAACTCATTTTATGAGGCCAACATTACCCTGATACCAAAACCTGGTAAGGACAACATAAAAAAAGAAAACTACAGACCTATATCCCTGATGAATACAGATGCTAAAATCCTAAACAAAATTCTAGCAAATCGAATACAACAATGCATTAAAAAGATTATTCATCACGACCAAGTGGGGTTCATCCCCGGGGCACAAGGATGGTTCAACATTCGCAAATCCATCAATGTGATACATCACATAAACAAAATAAAGGACAAAAATCATATGATTCTATCAATTGATGCAGAAAAAGCATTTGATAAGATACAACATCCATTTATGATTAAAACAGTTACTAAAATTGGTATAGAAGGAAAATACCTCAACATAAAAAGGCCATATACGACAAACCCTCAGCTAATCTCATAATTAATGGTGAAAAGCTGAAGCCCTGTGCTCTACGTTCAGGAACTCGACAAGGTTGTCCCCTATCACCTCTGCTTTTCAACATAGTGTTGGAAGTCCTCGCCAGAGCTATCAGGCAAGGAAAGAAATAAAAGGCATCCAAATTGGGAATGAAGAAGTTAAATTGTCACTCTTTGCAGATGACATGATGCTATATATAGAAAACCCTAAAGACTCCACCAAAAAGCTATTAGAAACAATCAATGAATACAGTAAAGTTGCTGGCTACAAAATCAACGTACAAAAGTCCATTGCTTTCCTATATACCAACTATGAAATCTCAGAAAAAGAGATAGAAAAAACAATTCCTTTGGCAATTGCAGCAAAAAGAATAAAATACCTAGGAATAAACTTAGCCAAGGATGTGAAGGATTTATATACTGAAAACTATAAGACATTTTTGAAAGAAATTGAAGAAGAAACAAAGAAATGGAAAGACATTTCGTGCTCATGGATTGGAAGAATCAACATAGTTAAAATGGCCATATTACCCAAAGCCATATACAGATTTAATGCAATCCCCATTAAAATCCCAATGGCATTTTTTAAAGAAATAGAACAAAAAATCATCAGATTTGTTTGGAACCACAAAAGACCCCGAATTGCCAAAGCAATATTAAAAAAAAAGAACAATACTGGAGGTATCACACTCCCTGATTTTTCCTTGTACTACAGGGCTACGATAATCAAAATAGCTTGTTATTGGCGGAAAAACAGACACATATACCAATGGAATAGAATTGAGAACCCAGAAATAAAACCACATAAATATGGACAGATAATTTTTGACAAAGAAACTAAAAACATACAATGGCTGAAAGACAGCCTCTTCAATAAATGGTGCTGGCAGAATTGGATAGCTACGTGCAAAAGAATGAAACTGGACTGCTATCTGTCACCATGTACCAAAATTAATTCAAAATGGGTCAAAGACTTAAGCATCAGACCTGACACAATAAACTCCATTGAAGAAAACTTAGGTACTAAACTTATGGACCTTGGGTTCAAAGAGCATTTTATGATTTTGACTCCAAAGGTAATGGAAGTAAAAACTAAAATAAATGAATGGGATTATATGAAACTGAAAAGCTTCTGCACAGCAAAAGAAACTATTGACAAAATAATGAGGCAACCAACTGAATGGGAGAAGATTTTTGCGAACAGTTCCTCTGATAAGGGGCTAATATCCAAAATATACAAGGAACTCATGAAACTCAACAACAAAAAAACAAACAACCCAATTGAAAAATGGACAGAGGACCTGAAGAGACATTTCTCCAAAGAGGATATACAAATGGCAAATAGACATATGAAAAAAATGCTCAACATCGCTAATCATCAGAGAAATGCAAATGAAAACCCCAATGAGATATCACCTCACCCCAGTCAGAATGTCTTTCATCAAGAATACAAATAGTAACAAGTGTTGGAGAGGCTGTGGAGAAAAAGGAACCTTCATACACTGTTGGTGGGAATGCAGACTGGTGCAACTGCTATGGAAGGCAATGTGGAGGTTTCTCAAGAAATTACAAATAGAATTACCATATGACCCAGCAATCGCCCTACTGGGTATCTACCCAAAAAATCTGAAAGCATTCCTCTATAGAGACACGTGTACTCCAATGTTCATTGCAGCTTTGTTTACGATGGCCAAGACATGGAAACAACCAAAATGTCCTTCAATAGATGAATGGATAAAGAAGTTGTGGTATATATACACAATGGAATACTATTCTTCATTAAGGAAAGATGATATAGGAGCATTTGTGACAACATGGATGGATCTTGAGAGTAAATGGTAAGTGAAATGCTTCAGGCAGAAAAAGCAGAGAACCCTATGATTTCACTGATATGTGGTATATAAACCAAAACAACAAAAGAACAAGACAAACAAATAAGAAACAGAAACTCAGACACATACAATAATTTTGTGGTTACCAGAAGGTAAGGGGGTGGGGAGTGGGTGATGAGGGTAACGGGGATCAAATATATGGTGATGGAAGGAGATCTGACTCTGGGTGGTGAACACACAATGGGATTTATAGACGATGTAATACAGAATTGCACACCTGAAATCTATGTAAATTTACTAACAATTGTCACCCCAATAAATTTAATAATAAAAAAAAAGAATTGAGAACCCAGAAATAAAACCACATAAATAGGGACAGACAATTTTTGACAAAGAAGCTGAAAACATACAATGGAGAAAAGACAGCCTATTCAATAAACGCTACTGGGAGAATTCAGAAAGCCACGTGCAAAAGAATGAAACTAGGCTGTTACCAAGTACCAAAATTAACTAAAAATGGATCAAAGACCTAAACATAATAAACTACATAGAAGAAAACATAGGTACTAAACTCTTGGACCTTGGATTCAAAGAGTATTTTATGAATTTGACTCCAAAGGCAATGGAAGTAAAAACTAAAATAAACAAATGGGACTATATGAAACTTAAAAGTTTCTGCACAGCAAAAGAAACCATCGACAAAATAAAGAAGCAACCGACTGAATGGGAGCAGATTTTTGCAAACAGTTCCTCTGATAAGGGTCTAATATCCAAAATATACAATGAAGTCATGAAGCTCAACAACAAAAGAACAAACTACCCAATTGAAAAATGAGCAGAGGACCTGAAGAGACATTTCTCCAAAATATACAATGAACTAATGAAGCTCAACAACAAAAGAACAAACAACCCAATTGAAAAATAAGCAGAGGACCTGAAGAGACATTTCTCCAAAGAGGACTTACAAATGGCAAATAGACATATGAAAAAATGCTCAACATCACTAATCATCAGAGAAATGCAAATAAAAACCACAATGAGATTTCACCTCACCCCAGTCAGAATGGCTATCGTCAACAAGACAAATAGCAACAAGTGTTGGAGAGGCTGTGGAGAAAAAAGAACCCTCATACACTGTTGGTGGGAATGCAGACTGGTGCAGCCGCTATGGAAGGCAGTGTGGAGGTTCCTCAAAAAATTACGAATAGAATTACCATATGTGCCAGCAATCGCTCTCCTGGGTATCTACCAAAAAAATCTGAAAGCATTTCTCTATAGAGACACGTGTACTCCAATGTTCATTGCAGCTTTGTTTACGGTGGCCAAGACGTGGAAACAACCAAAATGTCCTTCGATAGACAAATGGATAAAGAAGTTGTGTTATATATATACACAATGGAATACTATTCGGCATTAAGGAAAGATAATATAGGAACGTTTGTGACAACATGGATGCATCTTGAGAGTATAATGCTAAGCGAAATAAGTCAGACAGAAAAAGCAGAGAACCCTGTGATTTCACTGATATGTGGTATATAAACCAAAAACAAGACAAACAAATGAGAAACAAAAACTCATAGACAAAGACAATAGTTTAGTGGTTACCAGAGTGTAAGGGGGTGGGGTGAGGTAGATGAGGGTAAGGGGGATCAAATATATGGTGATGGAAGGAGAACTGACTCTGGGTGGTGAACACACAATGGGATTTATAGTTGATGTAATACAGAATTGTACACCTGAAATTATGTAATTTCATTAACAATTGTCACCCCAATAAATAAATTTAAATTAAAAAAAAATACAGTCTGCAAAAGTGTCCTTCTGTATTATCGTCATATGCTCCTGCGTGGAATGTCTACCTTAAACTCTTTGCCTGTTTAATGCCTTATTCCTCAATTCTTGACCTAATAGATCTCTTCAAGCAAATCTTCCCTGACTACCATGAGTATGTGAAATACACCTATTATAAACTGAAATAACACATATAACTTTTTCACAGCTCTTGGGACAGTTGTAACTTTATGTTTGTGCAATTATTAATGTCTGTTTTCTCCCACTTATAATACTGTGAATGCATGAGGCCAGGGACCTTGGCTCATAGTTGTTGCTCAAAAATCATTTGGTGAATGAATGCAAGAATTTCAGTTTTCCCTAATTAAAGTGTGATAACATACTAGCTTTCTTAGTAGGATGCAGGCATATACTAAGCTTTAAGAAAAACTCAATATAAACAGACTGAAAAGTTTCACCTGTGAAATTAAGGACAGGCCTTCAATGAAGGATTATTTATGTGTTGGTGGCAAGGCAGAATTAATCAGATTACCACGTGACTTATCATTCTGGGCTGTGCTATATGTGAGACGTGTCAAATGAGTATCCGGTATTGTAAATCCAAGAGCTCAGTAACTCTAGAAGTATAGCTCTCTGCTTTCAGTAACTTTCTGTCAGTGTTTGGATGCTAACTTAAAAAAAAAAAAATCTACCAGTAATTATAATGAGATAATGAAACATTTTCAGTAACTTTAGAAATAAGTTGGCATCACAGCTCCAATTAATGCCTACATTCAAATATTCAAGTCAGAGACTGTGTTTTCAAATTAGAGACTGTGTTTTTCTCATGTTAGTCAACAAAAAAAGACTTAAACTGTTATTTGAGTTTAAACTGCCTCTGTCTTGTTCTGCCTTGTGGGCAGAGACTGAGTTTTTTATAAAGGTACCTAAAGTTCTTTGCACAATCCCTGGCATTTATAGTGTCTATCTATCTATCTATCTATCTATCTATCTATCTATCTATCTATCTATCTATCTATCTATCTATCTACCTATCTATCTATCATCTATCATCCATACATCCCTACATCCTTCCATGCATCCCTTTATCTCTAGCTCCATCTCTATCTCCATCTTCATCTCTATCTCTACCTCTATCTCTATCTCCATATGGAATTTATATATCCCAACATGTAGACAGCATGTACAATGAAAAGTTCATAGAATGGAAGTCAAGCAACCTGGATTACAGATTACTAGTCACAACTCTGTTAATAATTAATTATGTGGTTTTAGACAAGTTATTTAATCTCCTTTTCCCTTGTTTTCTTTGTCTGTCAAATTTGGTTAATCATACCTGGTTTGCATACCTAACTATTACATGAAGAAGAAAAATAAATAAATAAATGTGAAAAAGTTTGAAAAGTGAAATGCATTATTTAAATACAAGTATGATGGAATGCCTATGCTTTGAGTAGCAGACTATACAACAAGGCTACAAAGAGTGTTAATTTCAAACAAAATAAATGCACCGAGGTTTATTCTCTGGAAGCTCAGCCTACGTAGGCTAAGTTGCATAATCATCCTCTTACTTGTCAGCAGGGCTACTTCCAGCGTTGAAAGAACCCTAGAAATCTCTTACTTCCTCTCTTCTTCCACTGGCTGTATCAGCTTTTGTGAAAATACTCCCTCCAGTGTGTAATATTTTGAGGAAACTTTCAAGAAAAGTGTACCCAGAGTGTTGATTCAGCACAGCAAGTGAGGTGACAGAGATGTATTTGGAACATTTTATTGGCAGGAACCTGTTCCCAAGAAGCCCACACAAATAAGAAAGTACTTATTTGGCCAAAGAAAGCACATTGCTTACAAATTACTAGATATGTTTCTGAATTTGGAGGCACATGGCAGGTGGAGTAAAAAGGTATTACCATGTGTTAAAAGGACCACCTTCTGCATTCAATTAGTCCATTTTTAATTTATGTCACAAAGTAATCCATTTTCCTTCTTATGCCTCCATATATAATACAACAGCTTCTAGAAAATATACTCTACAGTGTTATTTGTCACCATGTCACAGGACATGAAGTAAGAAGGTACTCTTTTCTATTATGTGTATAAAAATAAATCAAACATATTCATAAGCATGACTGAACACAAATAATTCTCTCTGGCTTAAAAAAAAAAAAAGTTGTTCTGCTGCAACTGCTTTACTCACACACCCGGAGTTTTGACTGATAGTGCCTTATATTTGGTGATACTAATTTTCAGTAACACAGTACTGTCCTGAATCTTGTTCACACCTATTAGCTGCCAGATGCAGAAGGCATTTTAAAATATTATTTTCAAAGCTATCACATCATGACAGGAATACACATATGCCAGTAATAAGTGATAGATTGAGGATGATGGTGTTAGGATGCAATCTGAATGACCCATCTTTGAAACAGCTTGTAAAAGAAAGTCACTTAAACTAATTACACAACATAAGTAGATTACTTGCAATTTTCCTGGGTATCATGGATATTTATATTTTTCAAAGCAATTGAATAAAATGTGGTCCAGTTAATCATGAAAATGGAGAAACAGATAAGTTATGTATCAGCATTAATTATGAACTTTCTTACTGGTAGCTGGTTAAAGAAAAACATAATCTAAAATCATATTTCCATGTCTTCCTTTTCAAATGATTCATGTTTTTAAGACATGAAGAAAACAGACTTACTGAAAGTAATCTAAGGAAAATAAGGAAAATCTTGAGGAGAATAGAGTTAAATACTTTGCCAAATATACTTTGACATTCATTGAATGTGTGTAGTATTTCTATCAGGTTGATTTTCATGCACGCTTCAAAAGTCAGCCAACGTTTAGAATTTGCTAGAGCCAATAGTGCATTTGATTGTCCATCATTCCCTCTCTGTTCCTGTCTGTCTGTGAAGTGTAATGATTGTTTTAAAAGAGATTACAGCTATTTTTCATTTTCAGGTATACATCTTTATTCAGACTTATTATTATGTATTTTCATTTCCTGAAGTTATATAAGCAACTTAGATGGAGTCATTTCCAGCAGCAAATGCAGACAGCTCTCCTTTCTTCTGAGATAGAGTTGGATGCTGTGATGCCTATTCCCAAGGTCATACTTTGACAACTGGCATGTAAATGGGCTGTTTTTGACTTTCCTACCTTATTTTTCAGTACTTCTCTTCAATCCTGGCTTTCTCAACTAAGCATGTTTCCCAGATTTATGTCCTTCCCCTGGACATATATTGTCCGTTCAACAATGTATGAGATTCTTCTCTCATCAGAATCTTATAATCCTATAAACCTTACTCCTCTCTCCCCACTTACAATTGTGGCATGGGATCTTGGAATTAATCAATTAGAAAACAATACTATCAATTTTGTAAAGTTTATTCATACAAGCAATGGGTTCATGCATTACACATTCCAGGAATATTACATTCAAAGAATAATTCTCCATTGCAGTTACTCCCTAATCACAGAATCTTAGGCCTCATTGTCAAATATGGAAGATCACACCATTCAGAAAGTAAAAATCCCTAAGACACAATTGGGTGAACCTTCTTACTAGCAAGAGAAATAGTTTTTCACAAAGGGCTCCTGGCTGCTAAAGATTTGTGACTTCAAAATCAGAATGTAAAAGTAAACTTGGAACAAGAAGCCTTATGCAACAAATAAACTAATTTTCTAATGGAGAAGTTTGTCTGCTGCTTCATTATTATTCCAGATTAAATTACATCACAATAATTCTACAGAATAAACTATGTAAGTACCTAAAAGACTACTGATGTCTTCTCTTGAGCACTGACCTCATCCAACTACAAAAATGCATTTTGTTTTGTTTTTCTAACTACCATGATAAAGAATGAAATTTTCATCCTAACAAGGAGAATAGACTCTGGGTGGTAAGCACACAATGTAATAGATAGATGATGTATTATGGAAACGCATACTTGAAACCTACATAATTTCACTAACCGTTGTCACCCCAATAAATTTCATTAAAAAAGAAACCTCTCAATATGCACTTCCCCCCCCACTTTTATAAATAAGTCCTATGTTTTACTGTATTTTCTTTTTTAATTACACTTATTGGGGTGACAATGGTTAGTAAAATTACATAGGTTTCAGGGGCCAATTCTCTAATACATCACCTATATATCACATTGTTTGCTCACTACCCAGAGTTGATTCTCCTTCCATCATTATATATTTGAACCCCTTTACTCTCTTCCACCATCCCCCCTTCACCTTTCCATATGGTAACCACTAAACTGTTGTCAGTGTCTATGAGCTTTTGTTTTTTATTTGTTTGTCTTCTTCCTTTGTTGCTTTCAGTTTTATATCCCACACATGAGTGAAGTTATACTGTTCTCAACTCTTTCTGTCTGCTTATTTCACCAAGGATAATAATCTCAAGATTCACCCATGTTGTCAGGAATGGCAGTATTTCACCTTTTCTTATGACAAAGTAATATTCCATTGTGTATATATGCCACATGTTCCTTATCCAATCATCTATCGAGGATACTTTGTTTGTTTCCATGTCTCGCCCACCGTAAATAATTCTGTGTTGGACATTGGAGTGCATACACCTTTATGGATAAATGTTTTCAGCATTTTGGGGTAGATACGCAGGAGGATTGTTGAGTCATATGATTATGCTATTCTTAACTTTTTGATGAACATCCTTACTGTTTTTTATAGCAGCTGTACCAATTTACATTCCCACAAACAATGTATGAAGGTTCTTTTTCTCCACAGCCTCTTCAACACTTGTTGTTATTTGTCTTGTTGATGATAGTCATTCTAACTGGTATGAGGTGATATCTCATTGTGGTTTTGATGTGTATTTTTCCAATAGCTAGTGAAATTAAAATGTTTTCATATATCTATTTTCAGTTTGTATGTCTTGTTGGGAGAAATTTTTGATCAGGTCCTCTGTCCATTTTTTAATTGGATTGTTTGTCTTTTTGTTGTTGAGTTGTATGAGTTATTTATATATTTTGGAAATAAGCTCCTTATTGGAGGTGTTGTTTACAAATATCTTCTCCCATTCTGTTGGTTACCTCTTTGTTTTGTTGATAGTTTCTTTTGCTGTGCAAAAACTTTTTAGACATTCTGTTTTCAAGGGTTGGAAGTTTCAACATAATTTAAATGTCCACATTACCCAAAGCAATATATAGACTTAGTGCAATCATGATCAAAATCCCAATGGCATGTTTTTTTAAAGAAATAGAATAAAAAAATAATCAGATTTGTATAAAATTACAAAAGACCCCAAATAACAAAAGCAATCCTAAAAAAAATGAACAATGCTAGAGGTATCACACTCCCTGACTTCAGCTTGTACTACAGGGCAACAAAAATCAAAGCAGCATGTTACTGGCAGAAAAACAGACACACAGACCAATGGAATAGAATTGAAAACCCAGAAATAAGCCCACATAAATATAGAAAAATACATATTTTTTTGATAAAGGATCCAAAAACATACAATGGAGAAAAGAAAGCCTCTTCAATAAATGGTGCTGGCAAAATTGGAAAGCCACATATAAAATAATGAAACCAGATTGCTATCTGTCACCATGTACCAAAATTAACTCAAATGGATCAGAGACCTAAACATAAGACCTGAAATAACTTAGGAGAAAGCATAGGAGAAAGCATATTTAGTAAACTGTGGACCTTGGGTTCAAAGAGGATTTTATGAATCTGACCTCAAAGAAATGGAAATAAAAAGCTAAAACAAGTAATGGGACTATGTCAAATCAAAAAGCTCTTTTTCTTTTTCTTTTTTCTTTTTTTCTTTTTTTTTAAGGTGGAATAAGCGGTATAGGAGTAGTCACTTTACTTTCTGATTTAAGAAAAATCATCAGATATGGTCTTAGCTTTCTATAATACTTACAGATTAGGATATGATCTGGGAAGTATAGTTTGATTGTTGAAAAATTGTAACTGTGACAGTTAGTGTATAACGGGACCACAGTTTAAATTCATTATTTTCTTTTCTATCTGGAGATATGATCACCATAGATACCTGGTTAAAAGCTATTTTTTACATCCAGTATAACTTTGTGTGTGTGTGGAGGGGGGAGATTTTGGTCTGTTAGTGGTTAGTAATTTCTAGAGGCATCAGAGAAGGTAGTGTGAGGCATGTTGTGAGACATGCTAGGTTGTAAAGTTGAAAGCATTATGAGTGTGAACTTAGATAGACTCTTGCTCAAATTTTGGCTGATATGTTTTCTAGCTGTTTGAACCAGCACAATATTTTCCATTTCTGAACATGTTTTATTTTTTAAATAGTAAGGATTGTGAAAACCACATGGTAACATTTGTATGTGCATTAAACTGAGAATATATTAAATATTTGTAGTAGGTATGATTGATATATGATGGCTACTCACAATATAACCATTGACTTTTATCTCCTCATCTTCATTTCTTACTCAAATTGAGGATTCTCAAGTCATGATCTGAGAGCTTTAAGATCAGCTTTTCTAGTTATGTGCAAGACATGATTAATGCACTTTAACTCTAATAATAGAGTTAACTCTAAACACAAAGGGACAAAATAATTCACAATAGGTGTTTAGCGAAATACAGTGAAGGTTGAGTTAGCTTGGGAGTGGGTGGCAGAAATAGAGGGCATTGAGAATCTCAAGTGTTTTCTAAATGTTATATCCTTGCTAATATATGCAAAGTATATTAACACCTTACTGAGGTGACATTGCACTGACCTTAAAGAAATGAATCACATGGGTTGGATGAACAGAAGGGAAGGTATAACAAAAGTGTGGCCTAGTGATAATTTGACTCAAATCAGAGGCCCAGAGTGCTTAGGAAAACCACATTGAGAGAACTATCAGATGAAATCATAGTCTAACACTTGTTAGGTAGTTCAGGGTGGAAAAATTGAATTCAACTTTTATTCATGGACTCTTTTATAGCCCCATGCTATATAAATATATTAGTTGTCTGAAATAAGGTTTTTAGATTAAGACTCTCTGATTAACTGTCTATGGTGTTTTAAAAAGATATATCAGAGAGTTTTCTTGTGGTGGTGGACTAAACTTGGATTGACATAGATACTACTTTCTTCAAAGGATATTTCAGCCATTGGTGAGGTGACACAGCCATGGAGCTGGTTTCTGAAAAATTATAACCAACTGTTACCTACTGAGGAAGCAAGCTCCAAAGGAAGTTCTTATTCTATACTTCTCATCGGCTGGAGACAGTTTGCCTTTTTACATGGATATTTCCCCTTTCAATGAGGTTTTTTTATGCATTATATGTGTCTGCATAAATATACATGTGTATAAAATAGTATGGCATTCAATACAGGCAATTGTTGGAAATATTTAAATGTGACTAAAACATATCCCTCCCACTTAGATAATATACCTTACATTCTTTTTAATCACCCTCACCATACCTGGAAACCCTCATTGCTTAATGAACATTCTGCTGAGAGATTATAGGGAGATAGGTTCTAGACTTGGATTAAAAATAAATAAATAAATCTCCCTCTAAAATCTGTAGCATTCAGATCAATAGTCCACCTACACATGAGGATTAATAAAAATGCAGCTGATGTTTCCGTAATTTCACTAGCTGCTAAGATACTTTTAGGACAGAAATATAATTATTTTACTGTTGAAATATAAAATATTGATTTATTTTTAATTTTAAAAGTAATTCACCATGTGGCTGATGAATGGATTAGCTACTTGAATTTTATCAAAACTCAAGCAGAATGAGAGTAGGAATAAAGCCCAGGACTCAATAGGAATTAATTTGAAAAGTTTATATGTTTCAATTTCTATTCAGGGTCTCATTGCACCTTAAAACTTTGTCATAAGATTGGAGTCATTTACAAGCAATGTTATTCCTCAGGGTTATTCCCAAAAGTTAAAGCTGAGCATAGTACTTCAATAAACCAATATAACAAGACATTTCATTATTATGGTTCTAAATGTCTTTCAGTGTATGGTAATTCAGATATAAAAATAAAGACAATTAAAACTCATTATTCGAAGGATTGCTTTGTGTTAATGGCACAGAGATTGCTTGCTTCAGAAATGAATTATTTCTAAACTCATCCAGAAAGGAAGCTGAAGTAAGTGGTGCTAAGAGAAAAGGATCATTTTGGGTTTTTTGTTTTTTTTTTTAGATAAGTGATAGAGAACACATTAACAATTTCTCAGAATACAAGAAAACAATCACATCAGTTTTCACTGATGGTATCTCAAATGGTTTTTCACTGATGATCTCAATCTAAGGCATCTTGACATCCAGAGTGAAATAGATTCAGAAGAAAAAAAAAAATCTCTGGAGCCCTTAGGTTGGAAGGTGACCAAGAGATAATGAAGACCAACAATCTCCCTCGCTCAAGGGTCTGGAGCTAAGCCATACCTAAGTAGCCTATAAGAGCATATTGATGCATTGTTCAAAACCTTTTACTGAAAACTTACCTGAGTGAATTATCAAAAAAGAGGCGTGAGGTGAGCCTCTGTAAAGCTCCCCTGGAATTTAAACTAATCGGACAACAATAACTCCACAAAGGACTCACTGCACAGCAGACAAACAAGACAATGAGGCCCACTACTGAATTCACCTCCAGGTGGGCATATTGGGCGAGCGGGGGAGGAGGGAAGGAAAAAGTGCGGGGACGGAGACACATGGGCACAGGACACAGAACTAGCTCAGTGCTCCAAGCTCCCTGCATGCCGGAACTACCACAGCTGCGGGAGAGGGAAGAACTTGGACTGCTAGGTCTCCGCTTAAGGCCCACAGGGCTGAGGTGGCAGCTTATAACACGGCTGAACCCAACGCTCGCGGCAGAGACCTCGGAGACAAGACTGAGGGAAGAAGGCTGAAAACAGTGGTTTAAGCCCTCACTGCTGAGCGGAGAACAGAAAACTTAGGCACTGAGACTAGCCACCCCCTCCCTACCCTCCCAGAGCTCGCCACACCCCCAACTGCCCAGTGCTAGAAGCGATAAAGTAGCAGTGTCAGATGAAAAGCACAGGATATTTGCTGTTTTGAGAACTGTGGACCGCAGATACAGTTTCGTAGCCCAAATAGTTCCAGCAAACGGGTGGGGCTGTGAAAGCAAGACCAGCTGTGGTGGTGGTCGCCGCCATTGCTCTGGGCCACCTCTCACAACTCACCCCACCACTGGCCTCACCTATCTGGGCAGATCCCTGCAGGAGTAAACAGAACTGCTGAAACATACGGACTCTGAATCTGGTGCAGAAAGAGCTTTGGAACTTCAAAAGCTCTCCACACACTCACAGGGACGTGGCGCCCTATGACCCAGGTGAACTATTAACAGAGGAGAAGCCTGTCTCCCAGGGAATCCCCCCATTGTGTAAGATGCTGTAATGGTGCAGAGAAAACATAGCACTACTGTGTCAGGGATAAAAAAAAAAAAAGGCTGCACTGGGAGAGAAAATAAAACATTCTACCAACAAGTAGTGGAAAACAAAAGAAAGATCTCTTCCTATCAACCTGTTGCAGAAGCCACTCTTGTAGATGTCTAGGAAGAGAAATAATAAATAACTAATTGCCATGAATAACCAAGGCAACATGACAGCTGAGAAAGAAAGTGAAAAGTATCCAGAAAAGGAACTTAAAGATATAGAAATATGTGACTTAAATGATAGAGAATTCAAGATTGCAGTTCTGAAAAACCTCAAAGAGATGCAAGGAAACAAGGAAAGGCAATTTAATGAACTCAGAAACGCAATCAAAGAACAACATGTGCATTTTACGAAAAATATTGAAATTTTAAAAAAGAACCAAATGGAATTTCTGGAGATTAAGAACTCAATAGACAAAATTAAGAACTAAATAACCAGCTTAGGTAGTAGAGCTGACCATATGGAGGAAAGAATCAGTGACATCGAAGACAGAAAACTGGAAATTACACAGATGAAAGAAGAAAGAGACTTGAGACTAAAAAATATGAAAGAAATCTACAAGAAATTTCTGACTCCATCAGAAAGAGCAATATAAGAATAATGAGCATACCAGAAGGAGAAGAAAGAGAGAAGGGAACAGATAATATATTCAAAGAAATTGTTAATAAGAACTTCCCAAATTTGTAGACATAACTGGATCCTCGAATCAAAGAAGCAAAAAGAACACCTAATTACCTCAATCCCAACAAGTCTTCTGCAAGGCAAATTGAATTGAAGCTGTCTAAAATTAACACCAAAGAAAGAATCCTCAAGGCAGCCAGGGAAAAGAAGACAGTAACCTACAAAGGAAAGCCCATTAGATTATCATCAGATATTTCAGCAGAAACTCTACAAGCCAGGAGGGAGTGGAACCAAATACTCACACTATTGAAAGAGAGAAATCATCAGACAAGAATAATATATAGAGCAAAGGTCTCTTTTAGATATGAAGGAGGAACAAAGACCTTTCCAGAAATACAGGAGCTGAGGGAATTTTCTAATACACAACCTGCACTACAAGAAATACTAAAGGAGGCTATTCGACCACCACCAAGAGGGACAATTTGTGGCAACCAAAACACAAAAAGGGGAAGAGTAAAGGCCTGAACGGGAATATGGGAATGCAGAAAGTAAGTGTGCTGAAGAAAATGGAATACTCTAAATATCAAACTTTCTGTTACATAAACTTAAGGGTAACCACTCAAAAAAAAATCCAGAACTGAAATATATATTGCAATAAAAAATGAAACAGAGGGAAATATCATAGAATACCACCATACAGAAATCATAGACAACAACAAAAAGGCAAAAGAACAATGGAGACACATCCTTACAAGAAAACTAAAGATAGAATGACAGGAAATCCTCACGTATCAATAATCACCTTAAATATAAATGGACTGAACTCACCAATAAAAAGGCACAGAGTAGCAGATTGGATCAAAAAACTAAACCCAACCATATGCTGTCTCCAAGAGACACATCTCAGCTAGGACAAACATAGACTCAGGTGAAAGGGTGGAAATTGACACTCCAAGCAAATGGTACCCAGAGAAAATCAGGTGTAGCCATAATGATATCAGATGAAACAGACTTCAGGGTGAAAAAGATAACAAGAGACAAAGATGGACATTTCATAATGGTAAAGGGGACTATACAACAAGAAGACATGACAGTCATCAATATTTATGCCCCCAATGAGGGAGCACCAAAATATACCAAGCAACTACTAACAGAACTAAAGGGAGAAATTAACCAAAACACAATTATACTAGGGGACTTAAATACATCATTGACAGCTATGGATATATCATCCAAAGA
Organism: Rhinolophus hipposideros; assembly: GCF_964194185.1. Taxonomy (NCBI): domain Eukaryota; kingdom Metazoa; phylum Chordata; class Mammalia; order Chiroptera; family Rhinolophidae; genus Rhinolophus; species Rhinolophus hipposideros. The sequence goes on from NC_138046.1 coordinate 29,776,238, forward strand.
GAAAATAAATAACGAAATTGCAGCCCTAAATGACACATTAGATGAAATGGACATCATTGACATATATAGAGCACTTCATCCTAAAACATCAGACTATACATTCTTTTCGAGTGCACATGGAACATTCTCAAGGATAGACCATATATCGGGGCATAAAATCAGCCTCAACAAATTTAAGAAGATTGAAATCATACCAAGCATATTCTCTGATCACAATGCTTTGAAATTGGATATCAACTCAGAAAGAAAGCAGGAAAAAACACAAATACATTGAGATTAAACAACATACTTTTAAAGAACGACTGGGTCAAAGAAGAAATTAGAAGAGAGATCAAAAGATACATAGAAACAAATCACAATGAAAATACATCCTTCCAAAATTTTTGGGATGCAGCTAAAGCAGGATTAAGAGGGAATTTTATATCATTAGAGGTCTATCTCAAGAAATAAGAGAGATCCCAAATAAATAAATGCACTTTATACCTTAAAGAACTAGAAAAAGAAGAACAAGTGAAACCCACGGTCAGAAGAACAAAATAAATAACAAAAATAAGAGCAGAACTAAATGAAATAGGGAAGAAAAAGACAATAGAAAAAATTAATCTGACAAAGAGCTGGTTCTTTGAAAAGATTAACACAATTGACAAACCCTAGGCTTGACTCACTAAAATAAGAAGAGAGAAGACACTAATCAACAAACTGAGAAATGAAAAAGGGGAAGGTATCAGGGACACCACAGAAATACCAAGGATCATGCAAGAATACTATGAAGGACTATATGCCACCAATTTCAATAACCTAGAGGAAATGGACAAGTTCTTAGGCACATATAGCCTTCCAAGGCTGAACGATGAAGAAATGGAAAATCTAAACAGACCGATCACCAGTAACAAAATTGAACCAGTCATCCAAAACATTCCCAAAAGCAAAAGTTCTGGATCAGATGGCTTCACTAGTGAATTCTACCAAACCTTCAAAGAGGATCTAATACCAATCCTGCTCAAACTCTTCCAAAATATTGAAGAAGAGAGTATTCCCTAACTCATTCTATGAGGACAACATTACCCTGATACCAAAACCTGGCAAGTACAACACAAAAAAAGAAAACTGCAAACCAATAACTCTGATGAATACGGATGCAAAAATCCTAAACAAAATTCTAGCAAATCGAATACAAAAATGAATTAAAAAAATTGTTCATCACGACCAAGTGTGGTTCATCCCAGTGGCACAAGAATGGTTCAAAATACGCAAATCCATTAATGTGATACATCAAATAAACAAAATGAAGGATAAAAATCATATGATTACATCAATCAATTCAGAAAAAGCATTGGACCAGATAAAACATCCATTTATGATTAAAATACTGAATAAAATAGGATTAGAAGGAAAATACTTTAACATAATAAAGGCCACATATGACAAGCCCTCATCTAATCTGATAATAAATAGTGAAAAACTGAAGCGCTTTGCTCTATGTTCAGGAGCACGACAGGGCTGTCCCCCATCACCTCTGCTTTTCAACATAGTATTTGATGTCCTTGCCAGAGCCATCAGGCAAGAGAAAGATATAAAAGGCATCCAGATTGGGAAAGAAGAAGTTAAATTATCACTCTTTGATAATGACATGATGCTATTTATAGAAAACCCTAAGACTACACCAAAATGCTATTAGAAAGAATCAATGAATACAGTAAAGTTGCTGGCTACAATATCAACGTACAAAAGTCCGTTACATTCCTAAATACTAACAATGAAATCTCAGAAAAAGAAATACAAAAAACAATTTATTTTGCAATTGCAGCAAAAAGAATAAAATACCTTGGAATAAGCTTAACCAAGTATGTGAAGGACCTATATGCTGAAATTTATAAGACATTTTTGAAGGAAACTGAAGAAGACACAAAGAAATGGAAAGACATTCCGTGCTCATGGATTGAAAAAATCAACATAGTTAAAATGGCCATATTATCCAAAGCAATATACAGATTTAATGCAATCCCAAACAAAATCCCAATGGCATTTTTTAAAGAAATAGAACAAAAAATCATCAGATTTCCTTGGAACCACAAAAGACCCTGAATAGCCAAAGCAATCTTAAGAAAAAAGAACAATACTGGAGGTATCACAGTCCCTGACTTTAGCTTGTACTACAGGGCTACAACAATCTAAACAACATTGTATTGGCAGAAAAACAGACACACAAACCAATGGAATAGAATTGAGAACCCAGAAATAAAACCACACAAATATGGACAGATAATTTTTGACAAAGAATCTAAAAACATACAATAAAGGAAAGACAGCCTCTTCAATAAATGGTGCTGGCAGAATTGGATAGCTACGTGCAAAAGAATGAAACTGGACTGCTATCTGTCACCATGTACCAAAATTAATTAAAAATGGATCAAAGACTTAAACATAAGACCTGACACAATAAACTGCATAGAAGAAAACATAGGTTCTAAACTTATGGACCTTGGGTTCAAAGAGCATTTTATGAATTTGACTCCAAAGGCAATGGAAGTAAAATGTAAAATAAACACATGGGACTATATGAAACTTCAAATCTTCTGCACAGCAAAGAAACCATCAACAAAATAAAGAGGCAACCAACTGAATGGGAGAAGATTTTTGCAAACAGTGCCTTTGATAAGGGGCTAACATCCATAATATGCAAGGATCTCATCCAACTCAAGAACATGAAAACAAACGACCCAATTGAAAAATGGGCAGAGGACCTGAAGAGATATTTCTCCAAAAAGGACACAGAAATGCAAATAAACATATGAAAAAATGCTCAACATCACTAATCATCAGAGAAATGCAAATAAAAACCACAAGGAGATATCACCTCACCCTAGTCAGAATGGCTATCATCAACAAGACTAAAAGTAACAAATGTTGGAGAGGCTATGGAGAAAAAGAACCCTCATACACTGTTGGTGGGAATGCAGACTGGTGCAGCCATTATGGAAGGCAGTGCAGAGATTCCTGAAAAAAAATTAAGAATAGAATTACCTTGTGACCCATCAATCCCTCTCCTGGGTATCTAACGCAAAAATCTGAAAACATTTGTCCATAAACATGTGTGCTCTAATTTTTATTGCAGCTCTGTTTACGATGGCCAAGACTTGGAAACAACCAAAATATCCTTCAACAGATGAATTGATAAAGAAGTTTTGGTATATATATATATTTATATATATATATATATGTAATGTATAATAGATTATATAATATATACATATAGCATATATATACCATGTATATATATACACCATATAGATACCATATGTATACCAGATATATAATATATATGCCATATATATACCATATATATACCACACACACAATTATATACATAATATATATACCATATATATGTATACCATATATACCTTATATATAATATATGTACCATGTGTGTGTGTGTGTGTATATATATATATATACCATATATATACCATATATGTACCATATATATAATGGAATACGTATATATATATATATGTATATGTATATAATCATATACATGTATAATATGTGTGTGTGTGTATATATATACATATACATATACATATATATATATATATATATATATATATATATATACACACAATGGAATACTATTCGCCCGTAAGAAAAGATGATATAGGAACATTTGTGACAATGTGGATGATAGTATAATGCTAAGTGAAATAAGTCAGACAGAAAAAGCAGAAAACCATATGATTTCACTGATATGTGGTATATAAACCAAAAACAACAAAAGAACAAGACAAACAAATGAGAAACAAAAACTCATAGAAACAGACAATAGTTTAGTGGTTACCAGAGGCTACGGGGGGTTGGGGGGGGCGGAAGATGAGTGTAAGGTTGATGAAATATATGGCGATGGAAGGAGAACTGATTCTGGGTTGTGAACACACAATGGGATTTATAGATGATGTAACCCGGAATTGTACACCTGAAATCTATGTAATTTTATTAACAAATGTCACCCCAATAAATTAAAAAAAATAAATAAATAAAAAAGTAATAAGGATGCTCAAGGAACTTATTATGAACTCAAACAAAAGATAGTAACCATGAATAAAGACATAGAACAATAAAAAATAATTATTAAGAAATGAAGAATGCACTAGAATAAATCACCAGCAGATTAGATAAAGCTAATGATCGAATCACAAATTTTGAAAACAAGAAAGCAGAAGCCACCCCATCAGAACAACAACCAAAAAAAGAAAGAATAATTTAAAAAATGAGGACACTTTAGGGTAACCTCTGGCACAACATCAAACATAACAACATTCTCATGATATAAGTACCAGAAGGATAAAGAGAGCAAGGAATCAAGAAGCTATTTTTTTTTCTTTTCTGCATTCTCAATTTTACTAAGATTTTTAAAAAAGATACCTAACATGCAATATTATACCAGATTCAGGTGTACACCATAGTTATTCAACATTTATATACTAACATTTATATACCAAAAATATTTATATACCAAAAGAAATGATCACGATGGTAAGTCCAGAAACCATCTGACACTTTACCATGCTATCACGATATTATTAACTATATTCCTTATCTTGTGCATCACATCCCCAAGACTTACTTGTTTTATAACTGTAAATTTGAACCTCTTAATGCCATTCTGCGTTTTCCCCTTTTATGAAATTTTCAATTACAGTTGCATTCAATATTATTTTATATTAATTTCAGTTCTTCAACATAGTAATTAGACATTTATATAACTTAAGAAGTGATCTCCCTGACCAGTCTAGTGCCCACCTGGCACTATACATAAGTATTAACATATGGTCAACTATACATCTTCTTGAATATTTTGTAACTATTGTTTTTTAATTCTTAATCCCTTCCCCAACCATGTCCCATCTATCACTTTGCTAAATCTAGGACCCATCTGAGACATATATAGTTATTCCAATATCATTGACTATATTCTTTATCTGTACCGTAAATCCCCATGACTAGTATGTAACGACAAATTTGTACTTCTTAATCCCTTGCCTTTTCTTAGCCACTCCCCAACCCCCTTCCCATGGCAGCCATCAATATGTTCTCTGTATTTATGAATTTGTTTCTTTTTGTTGTTTATTTATTTTGTTCATTAGATTCCACATGTATGCGAAATCACATTGCATCTCTCTTTGTCTGACATACTGCACTCAGCACACTACACACCAGGTCCACCCATCCTGTTGCAGAGGGCAATAACTCATTCCATTCCATGGCATTTGTCTTTCTATGTCTGACTAACTACACTCAGTACAATACCCTGTAGGTCTATCCATATTGTTACAGATGACAAGATTTTTTTTATAGCTGAGTAACAATTCCATTCTATATATGTAGTACCTCCTATTTATCCATTTGTCTATGGATGGACACCAAGGCTGTCTCCACATCTTGGTCATTGAAACAATACTGTAATGAACATATGGATGGCACTGGAGGTCACAGGAGCCCTCAAAGTAACATTTTGGGTTTCTTCACATAAATACTCAGAAATGGGATTACTGGGTTTTTCTTTTTCTCTTGTTATAGCCTTCTTTTCAAAGTGTATTTTGTCTGGTATAACGATTCCTAACCCAGCTTTTTTTCATCCTCTATTTCATTTATTTCCACTCTGTTCTTAATTATTCCCTTTCTTATACTCACTTTGGGCTTATTTTGCTGTGTCCCCCCGCCCCAGTTCCCTTAGGTGTAAAGATGGACTGTTGATTTGAATTTTTTTGTTTGTTTCTTTAGGTAGTCCTGTATTGTTATGAATTTTCCTCTTAGGACTGCTTTTGCTGTGTCCCATAGATTTTGGGTCATTCTGTTTTCATTTTCATTTGTCTCCAGGTACTTTTTGATTTCCTCCTTGATCTCATTGTTGACACATTCATTATTTAGTAGCATGTTATTTAGTCTCCATCTGTTAGTGTGATTTTCAGTTTGTTTTTTTTTTTTTTCCTCATTTTTTCTTGTAATTGATTTCTAGTTTTATACCACCATGGTCAGGTAAGATACTTAATATGATTTCAATATTCTTAAATTTATTAAGACTTGTTTTGTGGCCTATCATATGGCTTATCTTGAAAAAATGTTCCATATGCACTTGAAAAAAAATACTATATTCTGCTGCTATGGAGTGAAAGGCTCTAAAAATATCAATTTAACCATCTGGTCTAGTAGGTCATTTAACATTGCTGTTTCTGTGTTGATTTTCTTTTGGGAGGATCTGTCCATTTGTGTCAGTGGGGTGTTAACGTCTCCCACTATGATTGTGTTATTGTCAATTTCAGACTTTATGTCAGTCAATATTTTTTTTTGTATATATTTAGGTTCTCCTATGAGGATTGTATAGATGTCTTATAGGGTTATATACTCTTGTTTGATTGATCCCCATATCATTATGTAATGTCATTCTTTGTCTCATTATACTTTTTACTTTAAAATATACTTTGTCCAATGTAAGTACTACTGCTACCCCAGCTTTTTCCTCATTTCCATTTGTGTGAAATACTATTCTCTATCCCTTTACTTTCAGTCTGTGTGTGGCTCTAGATCTGTGGTGAGTGCCTTGTAGATAGCTATGCATGGGTCTTGTTTTTTTTTTTTTTTAATCCAGTCAGCGACCCTATGTCTTTTGATTAGAGTGTTTAAGTCATTAACCTTTAAAATGATTACTGATAGGTACATAGTTATTGAAATTTTATTATTCATATTTTTTTCTTTGTTAGTTTGTTTTCTCCTCTCTTCTGCTTAAAGAAGTCCTTTTAATATTATTTGTGATACCACCACTGTGGTTAAGCTAATTACAATTAGCTTTCCTTATCTAGGAATTCCTTGAGCTTTTTCTTATCTAGGAAGCTCTTTATTTCTCCTTCAATTTTAAATGACAGCCTTGCCAGGTAGAGTAGCCATGGTTGTAGACCGTTGTTCTCCATCACTTTGAATATTTTCTGTGTTTCCCTTCTGGCTTGCAATGTTTCTGCTGAGAAATCAGCTGATAGTCTTATGGGAGCTACCTTGTAATAGTTGTCTTTCGTTTGCTGCTTTTAGGATTCTCTCTTTGTCTTTAACCTTTGCCATTTTAACTATGATGTGTCTTGGTGTGGGCCTGTTTGAGTTCATCTTATTTGGCACTCTCTGTACTTCCTGGACTTGTATGTCAATTTCCTTTGCCAGGGTGGGGAAGTATTTGATCATTATTTCTTCAAGTAGGTTCTCCATCCATTGCTCCCTCTCTTCTCTTTCTGGTACTCCTATGATGTGTATGTTGTTATGCTTCATGTTGTCCAACAGGTTCCTTAAACTATCTTCATTTTTTTTTCTTCTTTTTTCTTTTTGTTGTTCTGATTTGGTGTTTTTTACTACCTTGTCTTCAAAATTGTTGATTTGATCCTCTGCTTCATCTAGTCTGCTGTTGATTCCTTCTAGCATATTCTTCATTTTAGTTATGGTGTTCTTTATTTCTGCTTTGTTCTTTTTAATGGTTTCTATGTCCTTCTTTATGCTTGCTATCTCTTTGTTGACAGTCTCACTAAGTTCCTTAAGCAGTCTTATAATTACTTTTTAAACTCTATCTCTAGTACATTTGTTGCCTCCATTTCACTTAGTTCCATTTTTGGAGGTTTATCCTGTTCTTTTATTTGGAACATGTTTTGTTTGTTTGTTTGTTTGTTTATTTGTTTCCTCATTCTGGCTGCCAGTTTGTGTTTGCTTTTATGTATTAGGTAGATGACCTAGGTCTGTCCGTCTTTTCTGGGTGTTCTCATGTAGTATGTATGCTGTGTAATCCAATTGTGCAGTATCCCTTATCTCCTGGGCCTGTGTTCCAGGAGTGTCCCCTGTGTGTTGTGTGTGTTTCTCATTGTAGTTGAGCCTTGATTGCTTTGGGCAAGTCAGTGGGTGGGACTGACTCCCAGGCTAACTAACTGTAAGGATTGCCTATGCCTACAGTGTATGAAATGCTGTCTGGAGGCTGACCCCTCAGAGAAGGTTTTACCCCTGTAGGCTCTTGTGCCTATTGCAACCCCTCTTCAGGTATGATGCTTGTGGGGCTAACCAGGTAGTGTTCTGGTGTGGTCTGAAACTAGCCTCTGGGTGTATTGTTTCTGGTGTCTCTTGGGAGGGGCTCCCATAAAGGGCAATTTCAGTCTTACTTGTTACCAGCCCGTGGCTACCTGGTAGTAGCCTCAAAGCTATGTGTAATTGGCATTTGCCTGTGCCGGGACTGTAGGCATGTGTGGGTGGCCTTGCTGTGAAATGAGGCTGGCTGCAACCAATTAGTGGACCTGAGGCTGCTTAACAAAAGTTCCAGAGACGCCTAGACCTATGGCTACCTGCCCATGAGGCCCAGCCTTTGAAAGATTCTCCTTAAGTTCATGTGCTGGGCAGGTGGACCTGGAGTTGAGAGTGCCCACGAAGATGCAACATTAGGTTGGTGGGGTGGAGTTCAAGGGAGTCATGAGACATGATCAATGGTTTTTACAATGTTAATGTAGATCCCATTCTTATGCCAATTGCTGGTCTGTGATCACATTGCATAGTGCCCCAAGAACACTGCAGCCAGCCATCATCTCAGACTTTCAAATTCCTGAGTGCAGCCCCTGAGTGGTTGCAGCACTGTTTTTGGGTCACTGTCCACCACTAAAATCTCCCTTGGCTGTAGCAGATTGTCTGCTTCTGTAAAAGACTTCTGCAGCCTGTGGGGTGAGGGAAGCCACTCAGTAGCTCAGAGTTCCCCTGGCAATGCATGTCTAGGTGAGTGGGGCAGGCTTCCAGGGAGTTAAGTGGTGTGGTCGGTGGTTTCCACAAAGTCAATGCAGTCTCTGCTCCTACACCATTGCTGGGCCTGCGACCACCCCACAAAAATGTTTTGAGAACACTGCAGCCAGCCACCGCCAATCTCAGATCAGCCACTTCCCGGCTATGCTGTGGCACAGGTCTTGCATTACCACCTACCAGCAAACATTTCCTAGACCACCACAGGCCTTCTACCCACTTTAAAAGACTTTAGTGTCCAGTGGGATGGGGATAACAGTCCAGTAGTCAAGAGATTCCCAGGTGATGTAGCACAAGCTCTGTGGAGGGCAGGGACTCACGGTGTCAACAAGGCAGTGTGCACTTGTAGATTCCACCAGACCAGTGTGGTCCCAGACTTGGCCTTTTGGGGGAAGGTTTAACCCTGCAAAGATGGTGCCCTCCTGCAATCCACACATGCGTAAAGCTCCACACAGGGACAACAATGGTTCTTGTCTCTCCAGCTCCTACACTGAAACCACTCATTTCAGTCCTTCCCTGCATGTCCCTGGGCCTCCTGAGGTGCAATCCCTCTACCAGAGACCAGGTGCGTGCCCACAAGTGAGTGAGTCTGTGTGTCAGCTCTACAAGAGGATGTCTGTGTTTGCAGCCACCTTGTGCCTCACAGGGAAGGGCATATAGAATCCCCACAGATTTACACTGCCAGATGCCATGGGAATTCTTCTTCCCAGCACAGGACCCCTGGGCTGGGGAGCCAGGCATAGGTCTGAAGGGCTACTCCATCTTCAGAGGGGCCACTGTCACTCAGGGGTCCCTCCCAGCATTCTCCCTCTATCTGTGGGTTTGGGCCAGACTGTTTCATGTCTCTGCCCCTTCTACCAGTCTCGATGTGGCCTCTTCTTTAAATAACTAGTTATAGGGGTTCTGTTCAGCTAGTTTTCAGATGGTTGTTAAGGTTGATTGTTCTATAATTTATTTGTAATTTTGGTGTGTTCCTGGGATTCAATAGGCATATCATTTACCTAATCTGCCATCATGGACCTCTCATCTAGGCCTATTTTATTTATTTATTTATTTATGTATGTATGTATGTATGTATGTATGTATGTATGTATGTATTTATTTATTTATTTATTTTTAATGAAAGTTTATTGGGGTGACAAATGTTAATAAAGTTACATAGGTTTCAGGTGTACAATTCTGTAATACATCATCGATACATCATATTGTGTGTTCACAACCCAGAATCAGTTCTCCTCCCATCACTATATATTTTATTCCTTTTACCCTCATCTACCACTCTCTTCCCCCTGCCCCTCTGGTAACTACTAAACTATTTTCGGGGTCTGTGAGATTTTGTTTCTGTATTAGTTTTCCCGGTTCCTTTGTTGTTTTCAGTTTTATATACCACATATCAGTGAAATCATATGGTTCTCGACTTTTTCTGTCTGACATATTTCACTTAGCATAATGATCTCAAGTTCCATCCATGTTGTCACAAATGGCACTATTTCATCTTTTCTTATAGCAGAATAGTTTTCCATTGTGTATATATACCATATTTTTATCCAATTATCTCTTTTTTTTCTTGCTCCCATTTTTTATTCTATTGTCAAATAATTTACTTCTACATGCTATGAACCCCCAAATACATTGTCATTACTTATATTTTAAAGAGTAAATCTGTCTTTTTGTTTAACTTTTTAATTTAAACCAATTTTAGACTTATAGAAATGCTGCCAAAAATAGTACAGAGATTTTTTATCCCTTCTTCAGATTCACCAAATGTTACCATTTTACATGATGTAGCACATTTTCAAGACCAGGAACTTAACATTGGCATTTTTTGTGTCCTTTATTCCTTTGCATAGATAAAAATTTCTAATTTATGTTATTTTCTTCTGCCTGCAGAACTTTCTTTATCATTTCTAATAGTGCAAATCTGTTAGTGATAGAATTTTCTCAGCATTTGTCTGAAGTTTTGTCTATTTTTTAGTACTTTTATTATTAAAGGATATTTTCATTTTATATTGAATTGTAGGTTGATAGATTTTTCTTTCAGATCTTTAAAGATGTTATTCCATTGCCTTATGCCTTTTAAAGGTTTTCTTTTTCTTTTTTTTTTGAAATAAAAGTATGTGATCACTATTTTCTTCTTATTCTTGTGTAATGCGTCCTTTCTCCTTTAGCTGCTTTAAGAGTTTCTCTTTATCACTGGTTCTCAGCAATTTAATTACGAGATATCTTATAATTTTCTTTGTTTTCATCCTATTTGGGATTTATTTAGTTCCTTAAACCTGAGAGTATATGTAGGGTGGTAGATGGGTTCCAATTATCTCTTGAAGGACACTTTGGTTGTTTCCATGTCTTGGCCACCATAAATAAAGCTGCAATGAACATCAGAGCACATGAATCTTTACAGATAAATGTTTTCAGATTTTTGAGGTTGGAGAGGTTGTGGAGGAAAAGGAAACCTCATTTGCTGTTGTTGGGAATGCAGTTTGGTGCAGCCTCTAGGGAAGGCAGTGTGGAGGTCCCTCAAAAAATTAAGAACAGAATTACCATACGACTCATCAATTCCTCTCCTGGGTATCTACCAAAAAAATCTGTTATAAACTTGTTTTGTGTCTCATTCATATAAGGCATTGAGATTTGGCCAATGAATGAAAAAATATATTCATACTAAGATACTGATAACCATAAAGCCATTCAAACTGAGGTTTTGATTATTAATTATAGCTAAATATTTTCAACTATTCCTTTTTGTTGTAGCAAGATGTATCCCAAAGAAGCTACTGCGATGCTGAGAATTTTAAGCCTAGAGTCACACAGATGGTCCCGAAATTTATAGCCCAGATAAGTAAGGCAGCAGTGGTGGGTTTGGGACCTCGTTAATCCAGCCATCTGTGTTGTTCCACTGCTCAGTAAAGGGCCAATTTCACAGAAGACTGTAAGATGACTTGTTCCTATCTTTATGTCATATTTAGGGCCGTTTCAAGTGTTCTTTGTTTATAATTGATTTTGATATTTATCTCCTTGTTTCAAAAGTGAAGCCAGTTTTCAGGCAACCCCTGGATGAGTTGCCAAGATTGCATAGTTCTGTCAGGTCCTTCTTGTTTTGGGACATGCACCTTAAGTATTGGAATCTCGTCCTTGTAACATTTGTCATTTTTCTGATTGTCTCCTTTGAAAATTCATCAGTAAGCCACTTATTTATTTATTTATTATCAGAACATAAATGAATTTGAACTACTGATGTTATACATAGAATGAACTGAAAGTCGATATGCAACTATTCACTTCCTCTCACCCTATGAAATCTCCCAAAATGTGAGGCCTAATTCTCCTTGTGGTGAGATATTTGCATTCATTTTTAATTTGAAAAGTCAGAATGTGAAATGTCTAGCTTTTCACCTATATATATACTGCTGGAGTTTTGTTTTACCAGGTGATGTATAATTTTTCAACTGGTGAAAATTGTGAGCCTACTGAAAAGAGGGGGGGGAGAGACAGAGAGAGAGAGAGAGAGAGAGAGAGAGAGAGAGAGAGAGAGAGAGAGAGAGAAGACAGAGAGAGAGAGAGAGACAGAGAGATTTGAATTTAAAATTCTCTCAATGACACTATATCACAAGAAGAAAGTTCAGCTTATTACATCTTAAAAAGTGCCTGCAGTTTTCATTTTAATTATATAGTTTTGCTTATGGCAGTTTGACATACCTGATATTATTTTAAGATAGATTTCATATTTAATGTGATTTTCTTTTTCCATTCAGAAATTTCAGCTTGAATATGAGAAATAGCTTCTCTGTTTCTTTTTTTTTCTTATCCTTAAATAAGTTTGATTTCATTACAAAATGTGTCTTTAATTGAATTCCTCTTCTTGAGGGAGATGATGGGAAATGCTTTCCTCCTCATTGAAAGCGTGATTCAGTAGGTCCACAGGGCTGTATCTATGTAGTATTTCCTTACCTCATTTGCCTCAAAGCCTGAGACCTGATAAAAAAAATTCCCTTTTCTTGTTTGATCTTTCACAGTGATTCTTAGATGACTGCAGTCTCCCACCTCTCTGTATCCCATATATGACACTGACAGTTACTCCACTGAGAAAAAGTGCAAAATACAAGCTAAAAATACAATGAGACATAGACTCAGAAGGTGGGCTTTTCAGCAAATCCCAATATTGCAATTTACCCTTGGTGGAAAATTTCTCTCTGGTTAATGCTCAATTCTGGAATAGTTTTAAGGAAATAGGTATGGGAGTGGCTAGTGAGGTCTGTAATAGGAGCCCCTACCAACCCAAAATATATTTGTTGGCTGCCAGTATAACAAATAAGGTTATAGAGGCCAGAGAACACACTAAGAACACACTCTGGAACACACTATGGACAGAGAACTAACAATTCCTGGGGAATTAATTATATTTCCCCCTTGACCCAAAATTTGGGCTAAAAGTGTAGCAATTGTCCTACCGAGGGTTCAGGGGATAAAGTAGGGATCCCTAATTTTTTTTTAATTTGTTTTTCCAATGTCTGAAAAATATCTACAGCGTCAAGGTGTGTTATGAGGCGGTTAAAACATTTTCAAGTAAATATACATTTTTTCTTTTTTTTTAATTAAATTTATTGGGGTGACAATTGTTAGTAAATTTACATAGATTTCAGGTGTACAATTCTGTATTACATCGTCTATAAATCCCATTGTGTGTTCACCACCCAGAGTCAGTTCTCCTTCTTAAGAATAAATGAATAAGACTTTCACAGAATCAAATTATAACTATACTCAAACTTTAATAAGATTAGTGTTCAACAAATTTAAGTAAAGACAGAATTCTCTGTTCATTTTTCTCAGTCATTTTCTTCACAGCATGCCCTGGAATATTGTAAAATCTGAGCATTCTTGTTTACATGAGATTAAACTTAGTTTTAAGCTTTATCTCCAACTAGTATAGAGGATTTTACATTTCAGGTGTAAAAATGAGACTATCTATCTATCTATATGTAGAGATAGATAGATAGATAGATAGATAGATAGATAGATAGATAGATAGATACTAATGAAGTCTTGACATATATATATCAGCATATATATATACATTTATATATGTATATATATATATATATATATATATATATATATATATATAAAACAATCATATCTTTATTTATTCATCTATCAGTGTGTAGGGGGCGGGTGCCTATAAGGCACCATCACATAACTGAGAAGCATGAGATAGAAGAAGTTACTTTAGATAACACCCACATCCTGTAGGATGTGTCCGGATGGCTTAAGACTGCTAGCCTGCAAAAGTTACTTTAGATAACACCCACATCCTGTAGGATGTGTCCGGATGGCTTAAGACTGCTAGCTTGTAGCAACCCTTCTTATGTTAATGCCCCTCCACCCAGCAAAAGAATGTATATAATCCCTGATTGAGCTGCAATAAAGTGAGACTTGATCAGAACTCCTGTCTTGTCTCCGGTCTTTGTGTCTCCCATTTTCCTCCCTTCTAGGTGCTTCGGGGTCCCTCGTGTAGTGTCCTGCGGGTCGGGACATCAGTGGATAGTTAGGTTGCTTCCAAATGTATTGTAAATAAATCAGACAGAAAAAGTTGATAATCATATGACTTCACTCACATGTGGGGTATAAAACTGAAAGCAACAAAGGAACAAGACTAAAAATAAAGAAACAAAAACTCATACACACAGGCAACAATTTAGTGGTTACCACAGGGTAAGCAGGGAGGGGGTATGGTAGAAGAGGGTAAAGGGGGTCAAATATGAGATCTGACAATTAATTTCAAAAACTTGTTGCTATGATGTTGCTAACCTTTTTTGATATCAAAAGGATTACTCATTATGAATTTGTACCAAATCGACAAACAGTTAACCAAGTTTATTATTTGGACAAATGAGTGTGTGTGTGTGTGTGTGTGTGTGTATACACACACACATATATACATACATATATGTATATGCTAAACGGTATTGGGAGGGCAGCAGGGTGTTCACTTTTACTTCTACAACTTTGGCATCTGAAACATCAGATAGCAAAACTCTTCTCAAATGCCCCCCTTTTGGTATGCACAATATGTTCATGATGTAGTTTTTTTGTTGTTGTTGTTTTTGTTTGTTTATCATCCGTAATAGATAATAGGGACATTTGAAGGCAGTATCCTTTTCTGGTTCATCTTGTTATCTCCTACAGTGCAGACAACAAAATATGCACTCCATAAGGATTGGTGCCATCCTTCAGAGTAGATTTCTTCAGGTCTGCCTTTCTCCTTACAGTTTATTCACTACAATCTATGAAGAATCTGCCTTCCGCTGGTCTTGTTCTCAAAGGTTGTAGGTAGAGGTGACCTCAAATAAGATAGTCAACTGCCAAAATTTAATTGCCATGTGTAATTAAAGTGTGTGTAAGCAAAAGTTTCCAGAGAAGGTTTTGGGTAAACCGTATGGGACAGAAAGACAAAGTCACTAAAGCCAAGTATTCATGTTTGTCAGGGAAAAGCACTATATTTGGAAATAAGATGATTAGAAAATATTTTTTCTTCTCCTTTATGTTAATATCTTTGAGCTAAGTGCATTTTTATATGAAGAGTGAGGACAAGTATAAATAAAATCTCTCTAGAATTCTTAAATACAGTGGTTCACTCTCTTCACCATTAGTAAAGATTCTTTTTTGCTTGTTTACTTCTTTATTGCTTTTCACCCCCACCAAACTGTAAGGTCCATGGAAGCAAGAATCCTCTCTTTTTTAATACTCAATGTAGTCAGTTTTTTTGCATCAGGGAAAACAATGTGCTTTGCTCAGTCTACCAACTCAAATGTTAATTTCATCAAAAAACACCATCACAGACACATTCAAAATAATGTTTGACCAAATATCTGAGCACCTTATGGCCCAGGAAAGTTGTTGCATAAAATTAATCATCACAGTTACTCCCAACAAGGAATTTTTGAAACATTACAAACAGCAATTTTTATTATTGTTGCACTGTTCTGCTTATTAGCTCAGTCAAATTTTGGATCTTTGTTAAAAACTATCATGTAATGCTAATATATTAAAGTGAACTAGTGGTTCTATGGAGTCTAGATAAATTTACTCACAGAGAATATTGTGATTATCTACTATTATAATACATTATTGCTTAGGAAAAGGTATTGTATAATTGGTCAGAAAATAGCCCTTGCATAATTATATACTAAATTATAGTTGACATTCAATATTATTTAGCTTCAGAGTTAGATATACAGTGCACTGATTACATAATTTCTTAACATCTAGTAAACAATGAAAATTTAAAGAACAGAATAAATAAGCAAACAATACAGAAATAGGTTCTCTGTTGACCCACAAATAAGAGCAATTTGAGATCAGAAATCAGTGGTTGTGATTGACACTGGTAATGGGTTTGATACACATAGATTATAGCAGCAGTTATCAAACACTTTTTGCAGCCAAACTGTTTTTTTAAACCAATAATTACTTTGAACTTCAGTATTTATTTAATCATTTCTTAGGTTTTTAAAAAATTAGTTTCAGGAATACAAAACCACATAATGATTAGACATTTATATGCCTCAAAAAGTGATAACCCCCCTCCCAGTCTACTTCCCATCTGATGTCATATATAGCTGTAATCATACCATTGAAAATATTCCCTATGTTGTACTTGACATCCCGTGAATACAAATATATATATATATATATATATAATAAATAAATTTATATGTTAAATTTATATATATTAAATTTAGTTCACATTCAATACTATTCTACACGAGCTTTAGGTGTACAGTGTAGTGGTCAGGCATCTACACCATCTATAAAATGATCTCCCTGATAAGTACAGTACCCATCTGGCACCCTACATAATCTATACAATATTAATGATTAATGATTATATTCCCCATATTGTATTTCAAATATCCATGACTATTTTGTGACTATTTGTACTTTCTAATCCCTTCACCTTCTCCCCCATCCCACAACCCCTCTCCCATCTAGCAATGATCAAGCAACGATCAGATTTTTCTCTGTATCTCTGAGTCTATTTCTGTATTGTTTGCTTATTTATTCTGTTCTTGAGATTCTACATATAAGTAAGATCATATTATGTTTGTCTTTCTCAGTCCGACTTATTTAACTTAGCATAATATTCTCTAGGTCCATCCATGTTGTTGCAAATGATAAGACTTCCTTCATTTATATGGCAGAGTGATACTCCATTTCTTTACCCAATTGTCTATTGACGGGCATTTTGGTTGTTTCCATGTCCTGGCTATTGTGACTATATATATATTGAATTAGAATTTTGTATTTCTTTGGATAGCTACTCAGGAGTGGAATTGCTAGGTCATAAGGTAATTATGTTTTTAATTTTTCGAGGAATCTCCTATTGTTTTCCGTAGTAGCTGCACAAATTTACAATCCCACCAACAGTGCACGAGGGTTCCCTTTTCTTCACATCCTTGCCATCACTTGTTTGTTGATTTATTGATGATAGCTATTCTGACAGGAGTGAGGTGATATCTCATTGTGTTTTTTATTTGCATTTCTCGGACGATTAGTGATGTTGAGAATCTTTTCATATGTCTATGGGCCATTTCTCTGTCCTCTTTTTAGAAATGTCTCTTCATATCCTCTGCCTATTTTTAAATTGGGTTGTTTGTAGTTTTGGTGTTGAATTGTAAGAGTTTTGTGTCTTTTTTTTTAAATTTTGGATATTAACCCCTTAACAGATGTATTGTTGACAAATATCTTCTCTCATTCAGTAGGATATCTTTTTGATTTGTTGATGGTTTCCTTTGCTGTGAAAAAACTTTTTAGTTTTATGCATTTCCATTTGTTTATTTTTTTCTTTTGCTTCCCTTGCCTGAGGAGATATATCAGTAAAAATATTATTAAGAGTAATGTCTGCGAGTGTACTTCCTATACTTTTCCGAGTTTTATGGTTTTAGGTCTTACATTTAAGTCTTTAATACATTTTGAGTGTATTCTTGTATGTGGTATAAAAAGGTGGTCCAGTTTCACCTTTTTGCATGTATCTGTCCATTTTTCCCAGCACCATTTATTAAATAAACTGTCTTTACCCCAATGTAAGTTCTTGCTTCCTTTGACATAGATTAAATGGCCATACAGTCATGGATTTATATCTGGGCTCTCTATTCTGTTCCATTGAACTTTGTATCTGTTTTTATAACTATACCATGCTGTTTCAATTACTATAGCCTTGCATTATAATTTTTTATCAGGTAGTGTGATACCTCCCACTTTGATCTTATATCTCAGGATTGCCATGGCTATTCGGGGTCCTTTATGGTTCCATATAAATGTTTAGGATTATTTGTTCTAGTTCTGTGAAAAATGTCATTGGTATTTGATAGGGATTGCATTGAATCTATATATTGTTTTGGGTATTATAGACATTTTAACTATATCAATTCTTCCTATTCATGAGCATAGTATATATTTCAATTTATTTTGTATTTTCTTTTCTTTCTCTCTTCAATGTTTTATAATTTTCTGAGAACAGATCTTTTACTTCCTTGGTTAAATTTATTCCTAGGTATTTAATTTATTTATTGATGCAACTGTAAATGGATTGTTGTTCTTTTAAAATTATTTTTCTGATACTTTTATATTGGCATATAAAAATGCAACCAATTTCTGAATATTAATTTTGCATCCTGCTACTTTCCTAAATTCATTTCTATTAATATTTTAGTGGAATATTTGGGGTTCTCTTTCTATAGTGTCATGTCATCTGCAAATAATGACAATTTTACATCTCTTTTCCAATTGGATGTCTTTCATTTCCCTTTCTTGTCTGATTGTTGTGGCTAGATCTTCCAGTACCATGTTAAATAAAAGTGGTGAAATTGGACATTCTTATCTTTTACCTAACCTTCAGGAGAATGTGTTTCACTTTTCCATATTGCATATGATAGTAGCTGTGGGTTTGTTATACATGGCCTTTATTATGTTGAGATATAGTCCCTCTATTTCTGCTTTGCTGAGAGTTTTTATCTTAAATGGATGTTGGAATTTGTCAAATATATATATATATATATATATATATATATATATATATATATATATATATAATTTGCATCTTTTGATTTAATTATATGATTTTTATTTTTCATTTTGTTTGTGTGATATATTATGTTAATTGATTTGTGGATATTCAACCAACCCTGCATACTTGTGATGAATCCCACTTGATCGTGGTCTATGATCTTTTTAATGTATTGCCAAATTTGGTTTGCTATTGCTTCATTGAGGAGTTTTGTATGTATGTTCATTAGAGATAATGACATATACTTTTCTTTTTTCATAATCTAGTTATCAGTTTCGGGGATCAGGGTAACGGTGGCTTCATAAAATTAACTTGGCAGACTTTTCTCCTCCTGGATATTTTTTTTAAATACTTTGAGAAGAATAGGTGTTGTTTCTTTTTTGAATCTTTAATAAAATTCACCTGCTTTGCCACCTAGTCCAGGACTTTTTTGGGGGGAGGGCTTGTTGATTACTGAAACAATTTTATTAATAGTAACTGGTCTGTTCAGATTTTCTGTTTCTTCTGGATTCAGCCTTGAAAGATTGTACTATACTTCTAAGAATTTATCCATTTTTCCCAGATTGTCTAGCTTGTTGGCATACAGGTGATCATACTATTTTTTTAATTGCTTCAGTGTCTTGTCACTTCTCCTCTTTCATTTCTGATTTTATTAATTTGGGTCCTCTCTCCTTTTTTGTTGATGAGTCTGTTGAAATGTGTGTCAATTTTGTTTATCTTTTCCAAAAAACAGCTCTTGGTTTCATTGATCTTTTGTAATTTTTTTGTCTATATTGCATTTTTTTTTCTGCTCTGATCTTTATTTCCTTCCTTATAGCCATATTGGGCTTATTTTTATGTTTGTTTTTTTTTTCCATTTCCCTTAGGTGTAAAGACAGACTGTTGATTTGAGATTTTTCTTCTTTCTTTAGGCCTACTTTACAATGAATTTTCCTCTTAGGACGGCTTTTGCTGTGAAACATGGATTTTGGGTCCTTGTGTTTTCATTTTTTTTTTCTTTTTTAAATTAAAGCTGATTGGGGTCACAATTGTTATTAAAGTTACATATGTTTCAGGAGAATAATTATTTTTTAATTAAAGTTTATTGGGGTGACAGTTGTTAGTAAAGTTACATAGATTTCAGGTGAACAATTCTGTATTACATCATCTATAAATCCCATTGTGTGTTCACCTCCCAGAGTCAGTTGTCCTTCCATCACCATATATTTGATCCCTTTTACACTTATGTATCACCGCCTACACCACCACCCTCTGGTAACAACTAAACTATTGTCTGTGTCTATGAGATTTTGTTTCTTCATTTGTTTGTCTTGTTTCTTGTTGTTTTCAGTTTTACATACCACATATAAGTGAAATTGTATCATTCTTGATTTTTCTGTCTGACTTATTTCAGTTAGCACAATAATCTCAAGATCCACCCATGTTATCGCAAATGCACTATGCCATCTTTTTTTATGGCAGAATAGTATTTAATCATTTATATGTACCACATCTCCTTTATCCAACCATCTATCAAAGGACACTTTGGTTGTTTCCATATCTTGGCTACCATAAGTAAAACTGCCATGAACATCAGAGCACGTATATTTTTACAGGTAAATGTTTTCAGATTTTTTGGGTAGATAACCAGGTAAGGGATTGTATCCCAGGGGCACAAGCGTGGTTCAACATATGCAAATCTATCTATGTGATACACCACATAAACAAAATAAAGAACAAAAATCATATGATTATATTGATAGATATAGAAAAAGCTTTCAACAAGATACAACATCCATTTATGATTAAAACACTTAATAACATAGTGTTATTAGGAAGGAAGGAAAGTACCTTGACATAATAAAGGCCATATCTGACAAACCCTCAGCTAATATCATAATTAATGGTGAAAAACTGAAACCCTTCCCTCTATATTCAGGAACACAACAGGGCTGTCCACTATCACCTCTGCTTTTCAACATAGTGTTGAAGTCCTAGACAGAGCAATTAGGCAGGAGAAAGGAATATAAATAGGGAATGAAGAAGTTAAATTGTCACTTTTTGCAGGTGGCATGATGATATGTATAAAAAACACTAAAGACCATGAAAATGCTATTAGAAGCAATAAATGAATACAGTAAAGTAGCTGGCTACAAAATCAATGTACAAAAGTCCATTTCATTCCTATATACTAACAATAAAATCACAGAAAAATACATAAGCAAAATTAAAAAAAAAACAATTCCTTTGCAATTGCATCAAAAAGAATAAGATACCAAAGAATAAACTTAACTAAGCATGTGAAAGACCTGTACACTGAAAGCTATAAGAGATTTTTAAAAGAAATTAATGAAGACACAACGAAATGGAAAGACATTCCCTGTTCATAGTTAAAATGGCCATATTGCCCAAAGCAATATACAGATTTAATGCAATCTCCATCAAAATCCTAACGGCATTTTTTAAGGAAATAGAACAAAAAAAAAATCATCCGTTTTGTATGGAACCACAAAAGACCCTGAATAACCAAAGCAATCCGAACAGAAAGTACAATGCTGGAGGCATCACACTCCCTGACTTCAGCTTGTACTAATGGGCAACAAAAATCAAAGCAACATGTTACTGACAGCAAAACAGATACACAGACCAATGGAATAGAATTGAGAACCCAGAAATAAACTCACATATAGTGTTTTCATTTTAGTTTGTGTCAAGGTATCATTGTTGACCCATTCATTATTTTGTCACATGTGATTTATTCTCCATGTGTTTGTGTGCTTTCAGTTTTTTTTTTTTTATTCTGATTTCTAGTTTCACAGTACTTTGGTCAGAGAAGACATTTGATATGATTTCAATCTTTTTTAAAAAAATTAATTACATTTATTGGGGTGACAATTATTAGTAAATTTACATAGATTTCAGGTGTACAATTCTGTATTATATCATCTATAAATCCCATTGTGTGTTCACCACCCAGAGTCAGTTCTCCTTCCATCACCATATATTTGATCTCCCTTACCCTCATCACCCACCACCCACCCCCTTACCCTATGGTAACCACTAAATTACTGTCTGTGTCTATGAGTTTTTGTTTCTCATTTGTTTGTCTTGTTCTTTTGTTGTTTTTGGTTTATATACCACATATCAGTGAAATCATAGGGTTCTCTGCTTTTTCTGTCTGACTTATTTCACTTAGCATTATACTCTCAAGATCCATCCATGTTGTCACAAATGCTCCTATATCATCTTTCCTTAACGCCGAATAGTATTCCATTGTGTATATGTACCACAACTTGTTTATCCATTCATCTATTGAAGGACATTTTGGTTGTTTCCATGTCTTGGCCACCGTAAACAAAGCTGCAATGAACATTGGAGTACACGTGTCTCTATAGAGAAATGCTTTCAGATTTTTTGGGTAGATACCCAGGAGAGCGTTGCTGGGTCATATGGTAATTCTATTCGTAATTTCTTGAGGAACCTCCACACTGCCTTCCATAGCGGCTGCACCAGTCTGCATTCCCACCAACAGTGTATGAGAGTTCCTTTTTCTCCACAGCCTCTCCAACACTTGTTACTATTTGTCTTATTAATGAAAGCCATCCTGACTGGGGTGAGGTGATATCTCATTGTGGTTTTCATTTGCATTTCTCTGATGATTAGCGATGTTGAGCATTTTTTCATATGTCTATTTGCCAATGATTTCAATCTTCTTAAATTTATTAAGACTTGTTTTGTGGCCTAGCATGTGGTCTATCTTGGAAAATGTTCCATGTCCCATTGAAAGGAATATATATTCTGCTGCTTTGGTGTGAAATGCTCTAAAAATATTAATTAAATCTATTTTGTTCACTGTGTTATTTAAGGCTGCTCTTTTCATGGTGATTTTATGTATGTGGGATGTGTCCATTAGTGTCAGTAGGGTGGTAAATTTCCCTACTATGATTGTGTTACTGTTGATCTCTGCCTTTACATCTGTCAATGTTTGTTTTACATATTTTGGTGCTGTTATGTTGGGTGCATAGATGTTTACTAGGGCTATGTATTCTTGTTGGATATATCCCTCTATCATTATGTAATGCCCTTTTTTGCCTTTTATTATAGTCTTCATTTTATTATTCATATTTTGGTCTTTGTTAATTTGTTTGTTTTGTCCTTTCTTCTGCTTAAATAAGACTTTTTAACATTTCCTGTAATAGTGGCTTGTTGGTAATGAATTTATTTAGCTTTTCCTTATCTGGGAAGTACTTTTTCTCTCCTTCATGATAGGCCCTTGTTTTTCATCACTTTGAATATTTCTTGGCACTCCTGTCTGGCCTGCAAAGTTTCTCTGGAAAAATCAGCTGATAGTCTCATGGTAGCTCCCTTGTGAGTAACTAGTTGCCCTTCTTTTGTTGCTTTTAGGATTTTCTCTTTGTCTTTAACCTTTCCCATTTTAACTAAAATGTGTCTTGGTGTGGGCCTGTTTGGGTTCGTCTTGGTTTGGACTCTCTGCACTTCCTGGGCTTGTATGTCAATTCTGTTCACCATGTTAAGAAAATTTTCAGTCATTATTTCTTCAAATATGTTCTCTATCCTTTGCTCCCTCTCATCTTCTTCTGGCACCTTTATAATATTAATGCTCTTGTGCTTGGTGCTGTACCACAGATCCCCTAAACGATCTTCATTGTTTTTCATACTTTTTTTCTTGTTTCTCCAATTGTGTGTTGTTTTTTTTTTGCTACCTTGTTTTCTAAATCACTGATTCGATCCTCTGCTTTATCTAATCTGCTGCTGATTCCTTCTAGTGTATTCTTCATTTCAGTTATTGTGTTCTTTATTTCTGACTGGTTCTTTTTCATGGTTTCTATGTTCTTCTTTGTGCTTGCTATCTCTTTGTTGACATTCTCACGAAGTTCCTTTAGTAGCCTTATAATCAGTGTTTTAAACTCTGTCTCTGGTAGGTTGGTTGTCTCCATTTTATTTAGTTCCATTACTGGATGTTTCTCCTATTTTGATACATATTTTTTGTTTGTTTGTTTTTGGTTGCTGTTGGTGTTTGTTTCCTCATTCTGGCTGCTGCTCTGTGCTTGCTTCTATGTATTAGGTAGATCTCCTCTGTGTCTCAATCTTTGCTGGGTGTCCTTACATAGTATGTGTCCTGTGTAGTCAAATTACCCAATCGCCCTAATCTCCTGTGTGTGTGTTCCAGGAGTGTCCCTTGTATGTTTGTGTGTGTGTGTGTGTGTGTGTGTTTCTTGTTGTAGTGGAGCCTTGAATGCTTTTGGCATATCAGTGAATGGTGTTGACTCCCAAGCTGACTAAGTGTGAGCACTGGCTGCACCCATATGTATGAGCTGCTGTGTGTGGGCTGACTCCTCAGACTATGCTTTGCCTCTGTGGGCTCTTGTGCCTGTTGAGATCCTCCTTTGGGTGTGCCACTTGTGAGGCTAATGAGTTAGTGCTCTGCTGTGTTCTGAAGCTGACTTTTGAATGTGTTGTTTCTGGCGTCTCTTGTGCAGGACTCCCATGCAGGACAATTTCAGCCTTGCCTGTTACTGGCCTGTGGCTGTCTCATAGGAGCCTTAAAAGTATATGTGGTTGGCTGCTGCCTCTGTTGGACACAGAGGCATGTGGGGGTGGCCACTCTATGGACTGAGGATGACTTCCACCAATAATAGACTAGAGGCAGCTTATCAAAAAACCCAGGGACCCTAACCCTATTACCAACTGTCAGCTGCTCATAAGGCCCAGCTATTGAAAGAGGCTGCTTAGGTGAACATGCCGGCCTAGTTGACTTGGTGTTGAAAGTGTCCTCAGCGATGCAACATTGGCTGGGTGAGATGGAGTTCAAGGGTGTCACGAAACACGATGGGTGGTTTTTACAACATTAATGCAGATTCAGTTTTTATGCCAGTGACCATCTTGCCCAATGCCTCAAGAACACTGCAGCCTGCCACCACCTCAGGCTCACAAATTACCAAGAGCTGCCCCTAAGTGGTTATGATACAGATTTTGTGTCACTATCCACCACCAAAATCTCCCCGGATCCATTGTGGATCGTCCACTGCTATAAAAAAAAAAAAATCCTCAGTGGCTTGTGGGGATTGGGCCAGCTGCCCAGGAACCCAGAGTACCCCCGGCAATGCAGCTTTAGGTGAGTGGGGTGGGGTTCCAAGGAGGTAAGGGGTGTGCTTGGTCATTTCTACAGATCAGTCTAGGATTTGCACTGGTGCTGGGCCCAGGACCACTCCACAAAAATGCCCCGAGAACACTAAAGCCAGCCACTGCCCATCACAGGCCTGCCATGCCACCTTCTGTCTATGCGGTGGTGCAGGACTTGGCTTAATGCTCTCCAGAAAATGTTTCACAGGCCGTTTGTCCACTGTATTCCACAGCCTGTGCAATGGGGTCAGCAACCCCACAGTCAAGAGTTTCCAGGGTGATGTAGCACCAACTGTGTGGAAGGCCACGATCCATATGGCTACCAAGGCAGTGTGCATGGACAGATTCCCCCAGACCAATGTGGTTGCAGACTTGGCCATTTGGGAGAAGGCTTAATCCTGAAAAGCTGGCATCCTACGCCCACCTTAAGCAACATTTATGCAGGCTCCACACAGGGTTAGTAATGGCTCCTGTCCTTCCAGTTCTCATGCCAAAGGCACTAAGTCCAGTCCTTTCCCACACATCCCTGGACCTCCAGAGCTGCCAACGGCCTCCACCAGAGACCAGGTGAGTGCCCGACAGTGAGCAGAGTTGCAGTGCCACTTCCACAAGGAGGCATCTGGGTTTCCATCACCTTCTGCTCCACTGTTGTGAGTGCCTGAAAGGGCAGTGCCCCATTTCAGTCTCTTTCTGCAAGTGAAGGGTGTATTAACGCCTAGGCAGGGTTCTATGTCCTTGTGTGGTATTCATGAGGCAAGTGGGGAACAAAGTCCCATCACACAGGTTCAGATAGAGTGAGTAACACAGCTTTATTTGGTAGCCAATGTCCCTCCAGAGAACAATGCTCTAGTAAGCACAGAAGGTTATACAGAGTAGAATATAATTTAATAATGAACCGAGTACCAGAGTCAATTGGGATGGAGAAGGTTCCTGGTCCGGGATAGGTGACTGGGCCAACGATGGGTCTGAGGCAAGCTGGTCTTGCAAAGAAGAGCTTCAGAGAGTCCTGGTATCATGTTTTGCACCTCTCAGAGGACTCTGTTGGATCCCCCCAGATGAATATCCCAGAGGATCATTCCAGAATGTCTTGCTTAGATCCTCGCAGAGGGTCTTAGCCCCAGCGCCCAGTTGGAATACTCATGGCATTGCTCTGGAGTTCTGCTTTTATCCTCTTTTCTTTGGACTTGTTTACCTCTTAGGTGATAACCAGAAGTTGTTCTGGTGAACGTGTTTATCACTCAATTTTGTTACGCTCAGTTTCACACAAAAACATGTTTTTTACTTCACTCTTATAGGTCTCACACATGAACGGCCATAGTCCTGTCCCGACTAGTAAATGACTTGTTTTGCAAACCTCAATCCAACATATATAATACATTTTATATGCTCTATACATGCCTTCCCATGATTCCTGAAATGTTACAAAGAAAACATTGAGGACATCACTATTGTGTTTTAGCAAAAATTTTACCTGTGCAACAGGTGTGTGTTATATATTTAAGCAAATACCATCCAAAAGCAATACATGTCATAAAAAGAAAAATTTCTTTAAGTCCACTGCAAACATTTCCAATGATAGAATTCTAGGTAATGCAAAAGAAATACAAAGGGTTGAATGTGCTCCACAAGCCAGAACAAGTGTGTAGGCACTTAATGAGTCCCGAAAAGGAACAAGGTGTACTTAACTTAGTGACCATTCCTTCCATAGACAACCCTGCATTCACGGTTTAAACCAATGACTGTATTGTGTTTGTATGTGCCTCCAATGCATGGAGGTGTTTAATGGTGTTATAATGAGCGGTCTTTAGTACATCCAGATTTTGATGAATAGCTTCCTTGACTGTGGTGGAATTAATCCAAGGAATTGGTTTGCTAGTATCTGGCACCATGGGTGGAATGAAGTGGTATGATAAATGTGTATTAGTAGAGATCATGTAACTATGACCATTAAAAGTAATATTAATAACATTCAAAACATGAATGCAAGCTGTAAAGTTTAAATAGTTATTTGACATGGCTGTATGATTAAAATAGAATAACTGAGTTATGTTGTGTATACACGAAATCCATGCACCATCACCCAAGCTCTTTACAAGTGTTGGGGTTTCGATTTGTACCATAGGAATATTGGAAAAGGTAACTTCCAAAGGTTGCATAGTGAAGTAAATAGATGAAATGAAAGGATGAACAATATCTCTAGAAAGGTAATAGCCTTGTAGATAAAAGGGTCTTTCAAGGGGAACAAACGTCTGTCTCTGAATTGTGATGTGTGTAGCATAAGTATCATAGAAAAGTACTGAAGCTGTATCTATTAGTTCTATTTGATTAATCCAACATTCACCATCGGACATACAGCCAAATGGCCTGGAATAATACATTCCTAACAGAGAAGAAGTGCTCCAAGAATTAGTAGATGAAATAATATAATTAAGGAGTCTCTGAATGTCAGTATAAGCAAGCCGCAGCAAAGTGTACATTTTATCACAGAGTCCTCTTAGCTGGTTTTCTAATTATTGGGATTTAATAAAGAAAAATTTTGTACTAACTGCTCATGTCATTCCTGTTGTAATTGTTGAGTTTTTATAAGTACATTGATAAGTGTGTCATGTGTATGTAGTAAAGAATTAATTTCACCTATAGAAGAAGAAAGATCCTGTACAATGTCCTGAATTTGTTTGAGAAAATGTTGTCTGTTTATTTGTTCCTCCAATAGTTTCCCTCTTATCTCCTATATCTCAGCTTCTTGTACTCCTGCAATGATGAAATTGGTAATCACTCCAGCTTCTAACAGTACCTGTAATGGTTTCCTAACTTTAAAGTCATTCAATGGTTTCATCATGCTTAAATTAATTGCCATATGATATCTAGGATCTGTGTATCCCTTACATTCAGGGAGTAGATATGACACCCTGATATCATCTAAATTAAAGGTAATATGTACCCTTTTGTGTGTAGTTCTGTATAGCAGGCATTTAGGCTGCAACATGATAGGTAATGGTCTGAATGTAGTGCTGACTACTGGAGGTGGTTTAACCAATCCAGATGTGCATTCTGGTTTACAATGTTCATTTCTCAGGCAATGTGTTGCATTGAAGCAAACTCTCTCTATAATACATGGTCCTGGCACAAACTCGGGAACATGGAATTTTTTCCATGTCATTATTGATAGAAATAGGTTCTGTTCAGTGTTGATTAAGGTGGTGTTTCTAATTCCTTCAGCTGGTATGTGGGAAACAAAGGTGGCATACTTCCAGGTACTTTGTATTGGAAGCAGCATCTGAAAAGAATAAGGATTTAGTAGCGTATTTACTCTTTGCAAGTCTGGTAAAGAACCTCTCAAGGTTTCCCACTACTCAGGTTAGCATCCTTGGAGGTGTGCAGAAACATTAGGTGGAAAATAAAAATGAAGATCTGAAAAGGCGTGTGGTTGACAAAAAGCAAAATTTGGAGACTGTCTCTGAAGAATATCTGCTCGAGCAGATCCATCAATACACATTACCCTGATGTTTGTGTGATTATAATGGTTGGTAATGCTATAGGAAAAGGAAGTGTTATATAATAAAGCTTTCCAAATGTCAGCAATATTACTTTTAGTTCCTAAGGGAAAATATAGGCCTGCATCTATAGGTGAATAGTGCTGCATAGCTGTTACCATCTCCAGCTTGTGTGAGCAAGAAAGATAGAATAGCCAATAGTTTTTTGAATAGCTGGCCAATGGCCATCTTGTTGTGTACCTGCAAAAAAAATGGTATTTGAACTTTTTCTTTATAAGGCTGTTGTAAAGGGTAGCTACAATCTGCGAAGTTAAAAAGCAGCTTCCATACTGGGGCAGTAGCGAGAAGGAAATGTATCCAAAGAACATATTCCTCCCAACCAGTGGCTTTGTATGTTTTCAATGTTACATTTGCTTTTTTTTTGTAAAAATATATCATATATATATATATATATATATATATATATATACACACACACACATATACATATTATGTATATGCATATGTAATATATCATTAATATATATAAAGTTCTTAAGTGGATGTACCCTGGTTGTATTTAGAAGCTTGTGCCATAAAACAGGGTTAGAGTGATTAAGCATAAGATAATCACTGACAAGGTTTGGTTCTAATTTTACATATAAGAATATATGCTGGTCCTTAAGCTTCTACCTGTTTTGGGTATGAATGGTATAGCATGAGATTGTGTTTCTATACCTGCATGGTTCCAAGTTTTCTGTGTGATAGTTTCATTTACAAGTAAGCAAACAAAAAGTTTTTTTGAGATTTAAACCAAGTACTGTTCTTTAGGGTTTTGTAGTATAATTAGCTCTGTATCCAATTACACAAATGTGTTCCAATTTTTGACACTCTTTTATTATTTCCTGGTCCAAATCTCTCTGAATTTATTCCAATGGTCTATTAAGGTTGACTAATGTGGGTGTAAGAATTGTAACCAGTGGATGAGTGATCCAATCCATTTCTGCTGGTGAAAGGGTAGTGTTAGTTTTTTTAAAAATTTTTGAATGAGATAAAAAATTGTCCAAAGGGTTATACCAAATATCAAATAGTGAGTTTGTCACACATTTATGGATACAAAAATTCCAAAAGATTGGGAAATTCGGAAAATCTGTCAGTTTACATGTACAACAGATTCTACCATCTTTGTCTGTGGAAGCAATATTGTAGAAAAGTGGATATCCAAATCTTCCTGTTATAGGTGCTTTGTAAGGTGAGAAGTGGAAAGAACAATAGATTAGATTGAGGATAGATGGCTTAGCTGTAGTTTCTGCTCTAATTCTAGTGCTGGTAGGTGTTGTAAATGCAGCACTACTGTTAGGTGTAGTATTGTTAGTAGATGTAATGTTATTGCTCTCCTCCTTATAATCCTCATAATCCTCCTCATCATAATCATCATAAACATTGTCTTCCTCTTCTCCAGGTACCCACCAAAAGTTATAGATTCAATTGGTAAAGCCGTTGTAATATTCTAGTATTAATTGGAAGCATGCAGAATTAGGGCTGAGACTATATGGTTCAATTCAAGTAGTATCAATGGCCATACCAAAAGATGTGTCATATTGTATGGTGCCTTTGGGAATTTTAAAAGTTTCTGCACCCTCTAGGTCTGAAAAGTGTGATGGTATATTATTAAAATCCTGGTTTGATGTACAATAAGCCAATTATGTACATTCTATCAGTGTATCCTTGCATGTTCGGATATCTTGTCTTTATGATGTTTGGTGAGTAAATTCTCTCCATCCCCTGGTTGTCTGCAGTCTTTGCAATATAACTTGCATGTATCTGTCCTGTACCTGGCACAGAGAGCAATGGGATCAAGTTCATACTCCTCTGTTAAAAAATGTACTCAAAATCCTAGAAATGTTGTATAGAATGTATTCAGGAATATGTTCCTCTAATCCTGGTGCTGGAAGGAGTGGAACATGTGGGTACCTTATACGTTGCTTTAGAAGGTGGTAATAAAGTAATGGGAGATGGAACTACAGTATGAATTGTAGCAGAGATTGTGTTATTAGTAGGGTCTATACCTGTGATATAAGGAGGACAGATAGCAGAAGTTTCTCAAGCATTTGTTCTAAGAATGGAACTGCGTAATGACTAGGAGTGGGTAATTCAGGTCTAGCAAGCAAGATTTCAGGGTTATGTTCTCTCTGACACTTATGCAGCAACTGAAAAATACAATGTACCATATATACTAAAAGGCAAGGAAATCCTATATTTTCATATTCAGTTTGATGTTTAGCCAAAAGCTGTATGCTTGAACAAATTTGTATCAGTAAGTCCTTACGTTCTTGCATTAAGGTCCCATTCCTTACACGTGCGAGAAGATCAAATCTATATATCCAAGAAGAGTCATCTTGTGGTTCCCATTAAGAGCCACCATGTTTCCAGAAGACACAGTACCAGCTCGTTTTGTTTCTCTGCCCCTTTTACCAGTCTCAATGTGACCTCTTCATTATATAATTATTTATAGTAGTTCTGTTCAGCTAGTTTTAAGATGATTCTTAAAGTTTATTGTTCTATAATTTATTTGTAATTTTGGTGTGATCCTGGGATGCAGCAGGTACAGCATTTACCTAATCTGCCCTCTTGAATCTCTCTCTTCTTTTATTAAACCTCAGTATTTAGAACAACAAAAACAATGGTGAAGTTTCTGATTGAAGCAGGGCAATGGAGGAATATGGAGCCTTGATACCTCTCTTTACCACCTCTTTATCATCTCTTATAATCAAGCCAATTCTAAGACTCCTCCACAGAGAGTTAGGGTTACATAAAACAGTTTGATGACAACTAGGTATTAATATAGTCAAGTTGTGACTATAATAATTATGCTGCAGGAAAAATCACAGTAGATCACCACTTTTACTCACATGGCATCTAAAGTCTAGAGAAAATTTGCTAAAAGCACAAGGATATATCTGATATTTTTATTTATTTATTTATTTATTTATTTATTTAAAGTTCATTGGGGTGACAATTGTTAGTAAAGTTACATAGATTTCTGGTGTACAATTCTTTATTACATCATCTATATATCACATTGTGTGTTCACCACCCAGAGTCATTTCTCTTTCCATCACCATATAGTTAACCCCGTTTACCCTCTTTTACAACACCCCTCCTCCCTTACCCTCTGATAACCCCTAAACTATTGTCTATGTCTATGAGTTTTTGTTCCTTCATTTGTTTGTCTTGTTCTTTTGTTGTTTTGAGTTTTATATACCACATATTGGTGAAATCATATGGTTCTCTACTTTTTCTGTCTGACTTATTTCTCAAGATCCATCCATGTTGTCACAAATGGTCCTGTTTCATCTTTTCTTACCACCAAATAGTATTCCATTGTGTAAATATACCGCAGCTTCTTTATCCATTCATCTATCGACGGACATTTTGGTTGTTTCCATG
The DNA here is from genome assembly GCF_964194185.1 of Rhinolophus hipposideros. Lineage (NCBI taxonomy): Eukaryota > Metazoa > Chordata > Mammalia > Chiroptera > Rhinolophidae > Rhinolophus > Rhinolophus hipposideros. The sequence goes on from NC_138046.1 coordinate 29,808,152, forward strand.
TCTTGCCCACTGTAAATAAAGCTGCAATGAACATTGGAGCACACATGTCTTTATGGATAAATATTTTCAGACTTTTTGGTAGATATCTGATATTTTAAAAGGCCTTAAAATGGCACAGTATTTGACTTGCAAAAGATTGTGGGTACACTTCTAATAGAACCTGTACCATATTTCAAACTGTGTTGATGTGTGATGAAAAAACCAATGGGGCCTGGACTAAGAACATGGACCCAGTTGTCAGAAAACAAGACTCAAACCTTAGTGTGGCTTTTCTTGGACTGGACTTTTGATTTCTTTCTAGGTCTACCCCTCAAAATAAACTAAGTAACTTTGTTGTAAGTGGTAAGCTTCCCACACTTTTGTCCATACTAATTTGCTTCTATGGGTTTTAACAATTAGTATAGAATAATACAAGATAATGGAGATTCATATGGATTATTAGGAAGATCAGTCCTGGCAATCAGAATAGATTGTTTAACTATGTTGTAAATTTACCTGCTGTAATTTAATTGTTATAATTTTCCTTTCAAAGAAATTAGAGTTATATCTTGGATTCCAGATAATGTCTTCTAATTCATTATCTTTAGTTTGAAAGATTTTTTTTTCCATTCATTGTAAATACTGGTTGCTATATAATAGGAGTGTTATAACAATAGCTCTGGTACTGAAATATATTGCAGAAAAGGAAGGAAAAAAGGCTGGGAAAATAAAGTGTTTTACCTTGACTGTGTCATATTAAAGCACTCTCCCTGTCATAGCAGAGAACAAAGGTTTTTCTGGAGACAGTGTTTGGAGTCTTGTCGACTAATGTTTCCTTCCAGGGCATGAATTTAAATTTTTGCCTTTAATTTGACATTGCCCATCATTCTCTCAAGTTCAACATTCCATACTAATGGCTATACTTAGAGATTTTCTAGGATCTTCTGAACAGTGTAAAAATTGAATTTGATCTGTCTTTCTCTTGTGACAGCTCTTCCAATTCATTTCATTGATTTCAGTTTTTATTGGCCTAATTCTCACTAGCATTTTCCTTGGTTCTAAGCCTTCTACGGAAATCTTGTAAATACCTGGAAGATACATTTAAACCTTGGCGATAGTTTTAATTAACTAGATAGATATCAGATACTAGTACTACTGTGGGGGGTGGAACTAACACTTGTTATATAGGCTATTTCTTATATCAAGCATCCTTTTTATGGAGCTGTCTTTAAGCATGTCATATCTGAGATTGTTAGTGAATAGTTTAAGGCAAAACAAAGTGATACAGTAGAAAGAGCTTTGGAAGTTAACAAATATCGTCTTGAGTTTCAGCTTCAGCACTTAATGGTTGTGTGGTCTTAAGCAACTTACTTTCTCAGGTTTAATTTTCTCTTTATTGAAATAATCATAACACTACTTACATTCTCTCCTCACCCACCCTCCTTTACACATATATACATATTCACTCAGTCATGTAATGTAAAAGAAAATGAATGAATAAATAAACAAAGAAGTATGGAAACATAAGACACTTTATTTTTATTGCTTCTCCATTGCTATATACTCCTTGAAGTTTGAAAATGTTTTATTGTATTTCTAAATGAAACATGAGCAAGGCTTTTAAAATATCACTCACATTATTCATTCACAAATTAAAATGTAAGTATACTTATTAGAACCCAGTTTTGAATATAAAGAACCTTGCACTATGGTGCTCAGTATGTGTCAGTAATGTAGGCTTAAAAATAGCAAAATTATTTAAAATAATGGTTTAAATAATCTTATTAAATATATATATACCATCATACTGTTGGTAGGAAAATAAACATAATGCTTATTGCTTAATTGCAACTATTTATAGATAAAAATGATTGATTTTTTTCACAGGTGCAATTTAGAAACAGAGTTAATTGCCACCAACCCAGAAAGGGCAAACTATACGTTTTTAAAGATTTCTCTTGCCATCAATATAGAATGTTGTGTTTGAATGAAAAGTTCGTAATAGAAAATAAAAGTATCATGGAATTTTATTCTGGAAATTTAGAAGATTTCTGTTATACTTTTTTTTCATCTTGCTGTTCAGGTTGTCCATTTTGAATGGTTAGTCTGCTATGAGAACATGCATTATACTGCTAATAGAAAGCTTAGAGGCTGTTGCTTTCTCTACAATTTCAGATTTATGGATGTGACCTTGTGTAGAGCTTTAATTTAAAGACAGCACATTAATTTGAAATTATTTTGGTGAGCCTACAAAATAGTGAGCCTGAGTAATAGTTGGTGAGCCTGAGTCATACTGAATTTTTAAGGGATTGTTATTTTGGCAAATGGGTCCTTTTACAATGCAAAACTAAAGAAGGTTACTTTAAATTTTAATGAAACAATTATTTGATATAATCTTCCACTAGGATAAGGGCATATTTAAATTAAAAGAATACTAATAATCAGAAAGATCTTAGCTTTTGCCGTCCATTAAAGAACTATTAAAGGAACAGAATCATCTCTGGAAAATCACTTAGTTTTAATGCTGGAAGGAAATATTATTTGAGTTAGTAAAATAAAACATTTTAAAAGTTAACTGCATGAATTTTCTGGTCAAGAAATTGGCATAAGTAAATGTTATGCTTTCTCCTCGAATAACCACATGAAAATTATAACTAAACTACAGAACAGCCACCATGGAGAATCACCTGAAGCTTAGCTAAACAGAAGTCCTACAAATAAGGACATGCAGAAGAAACCACCTAGAAACTAATAAGATGGGCAGAAGCGCAAAATGGACTGGTCTGAACCCATGGATGGCAGTTAAATATCAGGAGGGATATCTCAGCTGCAGAGGTCACCCCCAGGGAGGTGCAAGGGTTCCCAGCCGACCCAGCCCAGGGTTCTAGTGCTAAGAAGAGAAGTCCCCATAATTTCTGGCTGTGAAAAGCAGCAGAGATTGTAGCTGAATGAGACATGATGGCTAGAATCCCCGGTATTTTTTTAAAGGGCCCATGCATGGACTTACTCACTGACAGACTCACTTGCTGTGAACTCCAGCATTGAGGCTGCAGCCCAAAAGGTGCCGGGGACATACTAGGAAAAACTGAATTGTCTGACTCCAGAGCAAGGGGTAGAGAGGCAGCTTTCTCCCAGAAAGAAGTGCTGGCAAAATCCATTGTTTCTTTGTTGAAGACTCCCTCTTACTACCATATCTGAGAATCCATCAACCTGGCTAATACAGGTCACCCCACCCTTGGGATACTTTGAAATCCCACCCATCCCAAATTGTGGGCCTACCCAAGCCACTTCCAGTAACTTTTCCATACAAACAGCCTGTCTTGACTCATGCTGCTTAATTTTGTAAAATCTCTCAAGGGTTCACAAAGCCTAAACAAGCAGCAACTGGCCACAGTGTGCTGAACAGCCCTAAGCCCAGCATTGATAGCAGCTGGTCTCATTTTATAGCTTTACTTCTCAAGACATCCTAGTCAAGCATATGTGGTGGCCATCTGCAGATTGCTTTGTGGCTCATGCCAGGTATCCTTGGGCAGGGAACAGGGCACAGTCTGCTGCTGGATTTGGCTTGACCTCCCCAGGAGGTCAAGAGGTGAGCACATCTTATGGCCAAATTCAGACCTTGCCAGAACACCACCCAGTTACTCCTGAGGACAAAACACCCAAAAGGCAGAGTGGGTAGGCACCAGACTCTTGGGAAAGCTAATCCTGCTCTGCAGGGTCAGCCCCTGAACAACAGCTCCTCCACTATAGTCACAGCCAGTCCTTACGACTAATCAGCTCAAGGATGAATCCCTCCCATTGACATGCAAACAGCAACCATGCTCAACTACAATATGATAGTATACACAATCCACAAAAAGGACATGTCAGGATCATTTGGCTCAGATGACCAGGAGAACTGCATCACTGGGCTCTAAAGGACACCTATATAAGGCCATTTTACTAAAACCGGGAAATATAGCAGCCATACATAATGCATAGAAACAAATACAGGGAGGCAACCCAAATGCAGTGACAAAGAAACATGTCCTAAATGAAGGAACAAAACAAAGCTCCAGAAAAAATAACTGAACAAAATGGAGACAAGCAATCTACTAGATGCAGAGTTCAAACAATTGTTTATAAGGATGCTCAATGGTTTCAGGGAGCACATCAACAAAGAGAAAAGAAACATAAAAATGGGGATAGAAAACATTAAAAAGAATCAGTTAGAAATAAAGAACACAATAACTGACATGAAGTGTATAGGAGAGAGAATCAACAGTAGATTAAATGAAACAGGATTGAATCAGCGACTTAGAAGATGAGGTAGCAGAAAATACTCAATCAGAAAAGAAAAAAAAAATCCAAAAAAAATGAAAATAGTTTAAGGGGCCTCTGGGAAAACATCAAGCGTACTAACATTTGCATCATAGGGGTAGCAGAATGAGAAGAGTGAACAAGGAATTGAAAACCTATTTGAAGAAATAATGATGAAAAACTTCCTTAACCTGGTGAATAAAATAGACATACAAGCCAAGGAGTGCAGAGAGTGTCAAGTAAGATGAACCCGAAGAAGCCCACACCAAGACACATCACAGTTAAAATGCTAAATGTTAAAGGCAGAGAGAATCTTAAAAGCAGCCGGAGAAAAGCAGTTAATTACCGACAAGAGAGCTGTCAAAACACTGTCAGATGATTTATCAACAGAAACTTTGTAGGCCAGAAGGTACTGGAATGAAGTATTCCAGGTGATGAAAAGTAAGGACCTACAACCAAGATTACTCTACCCAACAAAGCTATTATTTAGAATTAAAAGACAGATAGAGAGCTTCCCAGACAAGAGAAAGCTAAAGGAGTTCATCACTACCAAACCAGTATTACAAGAAATGTCAAAGGGATTTCTTTAAGACAAAAGAAGAAGAAAAAGATTTTTAAAAAATGAATAACAGAATGGCCGTAAGTGCACACCTATCAACAATTACTTTGAATGTCGGTAGATTAAATGCTCCAATCAAAAGATACAGGGTGGCTGAATTGATAAGAAAACACAACCCATACATATGTTGCCTACAAGAACCTCATTACAGATCAAAAGACAAATAGAGAGTAAAAGTAAATGGATTTAAAACTATATTTCATGAAAATTGAAACCAAACAAAACATCTGGCATAGCAATACTTATACTAGAAAAAAAAAAGACTTTAAAACAAAGCATAACAAAAGACAAAAAAAGGACCCAATAATGTCACTTCTGGGTATTTATCCAAACAAACACAAAGCACTTCTTTGAAGGGACAGGTGCATCCATATGATCATTTCAGCATTATTTACATTACTCAAGTTATGGAGGCAATCTTGGTGCCCATCAGTGGATGAGTGGATAACGAAGAGGTAGTACATATATATAATGGAATATTACTCAGACATAAAAAAGAATGAAATCTTGCCACCTGCAACAACATGGATGGACTTAGAGGGTACTGTGTGAGCAGAGTAAGTCAGAGAGAGACAAATGCCACGTAAATTCACTTATATGTAGAATATGAACAACAAAATAAACAAACAAAAGAGAAAGTAATTCATAGATACAGAGAAAATTTTGATGGTTGTCAGACGGGAGGGGGTTAACAGCCTGCATGAAAAAGGGGAAGGTGTTAAGAAGTACAAATTAGTAGTTGCAAAACAGTCATGTGGATGTAAAGCATAGCATAACTAGTATATTAAGTAATATTGTAATAAATAAATAGGGTGTCAGATGAGTACTAAATTTATCAGGGTGATCACTTCATACGTTATTTAAATATCTAATCACCTTGTTGTACACCTGACACTAATATAATATTGTATGTCAAGTATAACTTAAAAATAAAATAAATTATTAAAATTTAAAAAAAAATCTGTACTCTATCTTACACATTTTTCAGATAATAATGCCTTATAATTTTCAGGTGTTTTACAACAAATACATCAATCACTTGTCAGTGTAGTTTGAAGCTACATAGGGAAGACATTAAGAGGAATTTACATACATGAAGCAACTCTATATAACAAATAGTCAGAAGCAGTAAAAGAACATCATACACAATTAGAATACACAAATATACAATTATAGCACACTAGCATATCCAGCATCGTTTTAATTCATCTCTGGAAAATTTGCAATTGAAATGCCACTCAACTACATATTTATTCATTCTAAAAATACATCAGTTTTAAAGGTGGCACCAAGTTTAAAATTTTGAATGATAACATTCGAGTTTTCAAATTTAAATTTTCAAATTTTATTTGAAGAAATATGTCTTCCAACTCAGAATCTTGAATCAGGTGTAATTTTATTTTAACTATTTAGAGCTTCCTCATTTCCAAAATGTGTTCACAATAGGCTGGATTTAGTGTGGGTGGGACAACATGACAGACTTATTTAGGTTTTAGAATACAGATCAGCTTTATAAAAGCTTAAGTTTTCTTAAAACTTCTTTTTAAAATCATTACATATATATGTGAATATGTGTATGGGTAAGTGTGAAATTTTTAATTGATGACCTAACTTAGTGATCACAGTTTAAGAAATTAGTCTCTGGCATACATGAAATTGATTTTTTTATTAGTTACAGGTGCACAAGACAAGGTAATACTTAGACGTTCATCATTTATATCCCTCACACCGTGAACCCCCCTCCCCCATTCCCCCTTCCACTATCCTTCCGACATTGCACCGAGCCATCACATTATATGTATATGTATATGTATATGTATATGTATATGTATATGTATATGTATATGTATATGTATATGTATATGTATGTATGTATATATATATATATATATATATATATATATATATATATATATACACACACATATATATATATATAAACTTACAGTTGGCATTCATTATTGTTCAGTTCAGGTGTACACTACATTGATCAAGCATCTATATCTTCCCTGAGGTGGTCTCCCAGATGGGACCTGTGTCCATCAGATACCCTACAAAATCTTTACAACATTATTGATTACGTTCTCCAAATTAATTTTCAAAAACTCTGAGGCCATTCTGTGGTTACCAACTGTTTTCTAATACCCTCACCTTTCCCCTTATCCCCATCCCCCCGCCCATCTAACAATCCTCAGTTTTTCCTCTTTGGCCCCAGAATTGTTTCTGATTAGTTCATTCACTTATTCTTTTCTTTAGATTCCACATATAAGTGAGATCATATGGTAGTTATCTTTCTCTTTCTGACATATTTCACTTAACATAATGGTCTCTAGATCCATCCATGTTCTTGCAAATGGTAAGATTTCTTTTTTCTTTATGGCTGTGTAATACTCCATTGTATAAATGTACCACAGCTTCTTCATCCAGTCATCTACCGATGGGCATTTCGGTTGTTTCCATGTCTTGGCTATTGTGTATAGTGCTGCAATAAACATAGGAGTGCATACAGATTTTTGAAATGGAGTTTTGGATTTCTCCAGATAGATGCCTAGGAGTGGAATTACTGAAAGATAGGGTAGTTACATTTTCAGATTTCTGAGATACCTCCATACTGTTTTCCATAGAGGCTGCACCAATCTGCAATCCCACCAACAGTGCAAAATCGTTCCCTTTTCTCCACATCCACGCCAGCACTTGTTGTTTGTTGAATTACTGATGATAGCCATTTTGACTGGGGTGAGGAGGTATCTCATTGTGGTTTTTATTTTATTTCTCTGATGGCTAATGAGGTTGAGAATTTCTTCATATGTCTGTTTGCCATCTGTATGTCCTTCTTTAAAAAAAATGTCTCTTCATGTGCTCTGCCCATTTTTTAATTGGGTTATTTGTTTTTTTTCTAATTGAGTTGAGTGAGATTTGTATAGATTTGTGATACTAACACCTTATCGGATAGATCATTGGAAAATATATTTTCCCATTCAGTAGGATCCCTTTTTGCTTTATTGATGGTTTCCTTTGCTGTGAAAAAACATTTTAGTTTGATGTAATCACACGTGTTTATTTTTTCTCTTACTTCCCTCACGCGAGGGGATATATCAGTAAAAATCTTACTCTGAGTAATGTCTGTGAAGTTTCTTCCTATGTTTTCTTCTAGATATTTTATGGTTTCAGATCTTACATTTAAGTCTTTAAGCCATTTTGAATTTATTTTTGTATATGGTGTTAGGAGGGGGTCCAGCTTCATTTTCTTGCATGTGTCTGTCCAAATTTCCCAGCACCATTTATTGAACAGACTGCCTTTACACCATCGTACAATCTTGCTTCCATTGTCGTAAATTAAATGGGCATATAAGCATGGATGTATTTCTGGACTCTCTATTCTGTTCCATTGAACTATGTGTCTATTTTTATGGCAGTACCATGCTGTTTTGATTACTGTAGCCTTCTAGTATAATTGGAAGTCAGGTATCGTTATACCTCCCACTTTGTTCTTATTTCTCAAGATTGCTGAGGCTATCCGGGGTTTTTTATGGTCCCATATAAATTTTAGGATTATATGTTCTATTTCTGTGAAAAACGTCGTTGGTAGTTTGATAGGAATTGTGTTGAATATGTACATTGCCTTAGGCAAATATGGACATTTTAACTATATTAATTCTTCCTATCCATGAACATGGAACATGGAATGTGTTTCCATCTATTTATGTCTTGTTTCATTTCTTTCTTCAGTGTCTTATAATTTTCTGGGTACAGATCTTTTACTTCTTTGGTTAAATTTATTCCCAGGTATTTTATAGCCTTTGGAGCACTTGTAAATGGAATTGTTTTCTTAATTTCTAATTCTGATATTTTATCATTGGTATATACAAATGCAACTGATTTCCGAATATTAATTTTGTATCCTGCTACTTTACTAAATTCATCTATGAGCTCTAACAGTTTCTTGGTGGAGTCTTTAGGGTTCTGTATATATAGTATCATATAATTTGCACATAATGATAATTTTACTTCCTCCTTACCAATTTGGATGCCTTTTATTTCTATCTCTTGTGTGATTGCTGTGGCTAGAACTTTCCAGCACTATGTTGAATAGAAGTGGAGATAGTGGGCAACCTTGCCTTGTTCCAGAATTCTAGGGGGAATAGTTTTAGCTTTTCCCCATTGAGTATTATGTTAGCTGTCGGTTTGTCATATATGGCCTTTATTATGCTGAGATATAATCCCTCTATTCCCACTTTCTTAAGGGTTCTTTTCATAAAACGTTGCTGGATTTTATCAAATGCTTTTTCTGCATCTATTGTTATAATCATGTAATTTTTATTTTTCATTTTGATAATGTGGTGTATCACATTAATTGATTTGCGGATGTTGAACCACTCTTGCATACCAGGGATGAATCCCACTTGATCATGGTGAATGATCTTTTTAATGTATTGCTGAATTCTGTTCGCTAGTATTTTGTTGAGGATTTTTGCATCTATGTTCATTAGAGATATCGGCCTGTAGTTTTCTTTTTTTTGTGGTGTCTTTGTCTGCTTTTGGGATGAGGGTGATAGTGGCTTTGTAAAAAGTGTTTGGGAGTCTTACCTTCTTCTGGAGTTTTTGGAAGAGCTTCAGGAGAATAGGTGATAATACTTTTTTGAACATTTTGAAAAATTCACCTGTAAAGCCATCTGGTCCAGGGCTTTTGTTTGTTGGGAGACTGTTGATTACTGATTCAATTTCCCTGATGGTAATCAGTCTATTCAGGGTCTCTGCTTCTTCTTGAGTTAGCCTTGGAAGATTGTACACCTCTAAAAACTTGCCCATTTCCTCCAGATTGTCAAATTTGTTGGTAAATAGCTGTTCATAGTAGTTTCTTAATTTTTTTTTGTATTTCTGCGGTGTCTGTTGTCACTTCTCTTTGATTTCTGATGTTATTAATTTGGGTCCTCTCTCTCCTTTTTTTAATGAGTCTGGCTAAAGGTTTGTCAATTTCATTTATCTTCTCTAAGAACCAACTCTTGGATTCATTGATCTTCTGTATTGTTTTTCTGGTTTCTATTTCATTTATTTCTACTCTGATCCTTATTATCTCCTTCCTTGTGCTCCCTTTGGACTTATTTTGCTGTACTTTTTCCAGATCTCTTAAGTGTGAAGATAAACTGTCAATTAGTGATGTTTCTTGTTTCTTTAGGTAGGCGTGCAGTGCTATGAATTTCCCTCTTAGAACTGCTTTCGCGGCATCCCATAGATTTTGGGTCGTCCTGTTCTAATACTCATTTGTCTCGAGATATCGTTTGATTCCTTCCTTGATCTCCTGCTTGACCCATTCATTATTTAGTAATAAGTTATTCAGACTCCATGAATTGGTGTGTCTTCCAGTTTTTTTTCCTATAGTTCATTTCTAATTTCATAGCTCTGTGGTCAGAGAAGACAATTGGTATGATTTCAATTTTCTTAAATATATCAAGGCTTGTTTTGTGGCCTAACATATGATCTATCTTGGAAAATGTTCCATGTGCACTTGAGAAGAACGTGTATTCTGCAGCATTGGGGTGAAATGCTCTGAAAATATCGATTAAATCCAAGTGGTCCAATGTATCATTTAAGGGTGTTATTTCCATATTGATTTTCTGTCTGGAAGACCTGTCCTTTGTTGTCAGAGGTGTGTTGAAGTCCCCTACTATAATAGTTTTACCCTTGATCTCTGTTTTTATGTCCATCAGTACCTGTTTTATGTACTTAGGCACTCCTATATTAGGTGCATAGATGTTATTAGGTTTATGTCCTCTTGTCGGATTGATCCCTTTATTATTACATAGTGCTCATCTTTGTCTTTTAATGTGTTCTTCATTTTAAAGTCTATCTTGTCAGAAATAAGTATTGCAACTCCAGCATTTTTCCCATTTCCATTTGCATGAAATATCTACTCCAACCCTTCAGTTTCAGCCTGTCTGTGTCTTTTGATCTTATGTGAATCTCTTGTATACAGCATTTACAGGGGTTTGATTCCTTATCCAGTCAGCCACCCTATGTCTCTTGATTGGAGCATTTAATCCATTTACATTTAAAGTGATTATTGATAGGTTCATAGTTATTGCCATTTTTTAAAACTGTAGTTAGATTGTTTTTATCTTTCTTCTATTTACAGAAGTCCTTTTAGTATTTCTTACAATGCTGGCTTGGTGCTAATAAATTCCTTCAGTTTATTCTTTTCTGGGAAGCTCTTTATCTCACCATCAACTTTAAATGATAGCCTTGCTGGATAAAGCAATCTAGGTTGTAGGCCTTTGTGATCCATCACTTTGAGTATCTCCTGCCACTCCCTCCTGGCCTTCAATGTTTCTGTAGAAAAGTCATTTGATAGTCTTATGGTAGTTCTCTTGTATGTAACACTCTGTCTTTCTCTTGCTGCTTTTAGGATTCTCTCTTTGTCTTTAAGGTTTGCCATTTTAACTATAATGTGTCTTGGTGTGGACCTGTTTGTGTTTATCCTGATGGAACTCTCTGCGCTTCCTGGTGTTGTATGTTGGTGTCTTTCCTCAGGTTAGGGAAGTTTTCGGACATTATTACTCAAATATATTCTCAATCCCTTGCTTCTTCTCTTCACCTAGTATTACTATGATGAGCATGTTGTTGCGCTTGATATTTTCCCAGAGGTCTCTTAAACCATATGCATTGTTTTTTATTCTTTTTTCTTTCTGTTTTTCAGTTTGAGTGATCTCTGCTAAATCGTCTTCTAAGTCCCTGATTCGATCCTCTGCTTCATCTAACCTGCTGGTAATTCCTTCAAGTGAGTTCTTAATTTTGGTAATTGTGTTCTTTAGTTTTAACTGGTTGTTCGTTATGATTTATCCCTCCTTCTTTAGCTCTAACTGGTTGTTCTTTATGATTTCTACATCCTTCTTTATGTCTTCTCTAAGCTCCTTAAACATTCTTATCACCAGTGTTCTGAACTCAGTCTCTGACTGGTTGGTTAACTCTGCTTCATTTAGTTCCAGTTGTGGAGGTTTCTTCTGTTCTTTTATTTGGGACATGTTTCTTTGTCTCCCCATTCTGACTCACTCTCTTTATTTGCTTTGATGTATTAGGTAGATCCCCTAGAGTTCTTAGTTATTGCTCGATTGTCTTATGTAGTATGTGTCCTTTATATTTGACTTGCACTACTTCGTTCTTCTCCTCTGTATGTGCTCCAAAGGTGGCTCTTGTGTTCAGTATATTGTCCTGTTCCAGTAGATCTTTAATTGCTTTTTGCTTGTGAGTAGGTGGGTTTAACTCCTAGGCTGACTAGTTGTGAGACTTGGCTCTGCCCACTGCAGGGTGTTCTGCTGGTCTTGAATGAGGTTTGGCCTCTATGATGCCTTGTGTCTGCAGAGAATTCCCTCTGGGTGTGTGACTTGTAGTTCAAACCCGATAGTACTGTTGTTTGGTCTGGAGTTGGCTTCTGAATATGTTGAGTCTTCCGCCTCTTAAGCTGGGCCCTGGTAGGGCAGTTTCAGAACAAAGCAAATCACCAAGCACAACAACAATGAAGAAAACAAATCAAGTACATTCACATGTGAAAACGACCGACAACCCCCACTCAACACAGGCAGATATATCGAAGAAATAAAGACAAAGCACAGCAAAACAAAGAAACAATAAAAAAGCACAACCAACAAACAAACAATAAAACAAACAAAAAAACAACTAAGAACAAATCAAAAGAAAACAAAAGAAAAAGAAAAAGGAAAAAGGGGAAAAGAAAAAAAAAACTCAAAGACAACAAAGCAAAGCAAACAAGGAGCAGCACGAGTCTTAGCTTAAGCCCACCAATAATCTTGGTTGTCCTCTGCAGTGCCAAAGAGTCCCCTGCCTAATGCGCAGGCAGTGCCAGTCACCTGGTGCACAGAGTGAATTTGGGACTGTATATTTAAATGCGAGGGGCTGAGGGGTCTTGATGACAGTTTTTAAAAAGTCAGTGCTGTTTCTGCCCTTTGCCTGCACAAATGCACACTGAGAGTAGCACCACCAGCCCTATGTCCAGTACTCCTGAGACTTAGAACAGTTCGTCACTGTGTGTGTGTGAGGGGGGCAGGTAGAAGATTTTTGAGCTGCTGAAAGCCAGAAGCTGCCTCTGCAGCTTCTCCCTGCTGATCTCAGGGAGTGTCTCCACAGTTGGCCTTGCCCCACCCCAGGCCATCCAGAAAGGTTGGGGGCTGTGGATGGAGGGGTCTTCTCTCTCCCAGACCAACTGCGTCACACTCCTCCAGCTGGCCCGAAAAGGTGGTGGCTGGGGCTGGAGGACTCTCTTCTCTCCTAGCCCAGCAAAAATCACACTCTTCCCAGCCTCTTCCGTGGTTCAGAGCTGGCTGCCAATCTTCCCAGAGCCCGAGCACTAAGGCTCCTCTGTAATCTGACACCCCTCCTCCATTCAGGGGTCAGCTTAAGTCTCTGGAAGGGCGGGGGTAGGATTGGAAGAGTGGGGGGAGGGGCCCAGGTGTTGAATCTGTGTTCTTTGTCTGCCTTAGATACCACTAGCTGCCCACCCTTGTAGGCGAGATCATCTGTGAGATACCGGGAAAGAGCCCACCTCCTGATTTTTGTGTTCACTGTTCTGCCCTGCGCTCTGCAGCACGCTGCAGGGTCATGACTCTACCATTGGGGAGGGCCGCGCAGCACGTTTCCTCTCGCCCTCCTCTCTCCTTCCCCGCTCGCCCACTTAGTGCACCCCTAAGCAAACCTTCCACTAGTCTCCCAGATGTTCTCCTGGCTTCTGCGCTCTCCTTTCCACCCTGGACTCCCGTGTGTCGTTGGAGCTGCGGGGCGTGCTGCTGCAATGCTGCTGTATTCAGCGCACACTGCCGTTGGCGACTTTACTGGGAGAGTGCGCGTCTCCACCGGGGGAGAGCGAGTCTCCACGTCGCGCTCCTCTCTCCTCCCCCGCTCGCCCATCTAGCGTACCCCTAAGCAAACCTTCCGCGAGTCTCTTAGCTGTTCTCCTGGCTCTTCTGTTCTCCGTTCCGCCCTGAGACCCGGCGTTCCTGGGGTTTGGGGCGCCGCGGGGCCGAGGCTCCACTGTGGGGGGGGTGCATTTCCACTTCGCAGTCCTGCCTCTTCCCCCGTTCGCAATTAGCACGCACCTTCAAGTAATTCTTCCACGAGTCTTCCAGCTGTTCTGCGTGTTGAGCAAATAACTCCTCGATGGGTTATATGTGCCATTTGCACCAAGATCCTGAGGAGGACTCAAAAAGAGCGCCCAGCTGTCGCAATTCCTATGACGTCATAATGGTCATTAAATTGATTTATAGTGTTATATCTGGGAATGAATAGACTTTGAAATACTTTTTAAGTTGATAATGGCAGGTTCTGTAAAACTCTCCAAATCTACTGGCTTACACTTGAATTGTTTTAATATGGGTTATGTGAAAAGAAAAACTATTGAGACTCCATTTAGAGTGGGCTGTCAAAAGACAAGTAGGAAGGACTTCAAATTACTATTTTTTTTTATTACTAGGGGGTCTCTTAGGACTACATTGGAGAGAATTCTGTGTACCCAGGATAAGAGTCTCTTAGCAGTTTATAGTGCCAATCACTTGTGCTCAGCAGCCCAGAGTCATCATATTGCAGATATTGAATAGTTCCAGACCATATGTTTCAAAGAATAATGATTGTGATACGTGGCATACTTCTAAAGAATGGTGATGAAGAACATTGATATGGTGATGATGTTAGTGGGGAAATGTAAGAGACTGAATTATGTAGGATCAACAGTGCCTGGGAATTCAAAAAACATTGCATTAGCATCAGGCACTTCACAGGGTCCACAATTATGTGTCTGCTCTAGCAATATTGGACATTCAACACTAAATTATACAGCTACTCTTAACCATTACACAACAATCTCTGGAATCATAAGGCACACAGATACATTTAAGAGAGATAGTGATAAAAGCTGGTTAGCTTCTCTTTAATCTCATGGTTAGTGCATCCTCTATTTGAGGAGTCACCTTCAAAATCAGTGTAGAATAAATCAGAAATCTGGTGATGTGAGAGGTACTCCTTGATATCTCCCCTTGAAGTTACAACAAACTGAAAAACCTATTCAACAAAGGATTCCCTAGCCAACACACAGACACATCTAAGAGATGTGTGCATCCAGACATCTGAAAGTGAATGAATCAGGGCAAACAGGGGCGGAGGAAAAGGAGAAGTGCACAGATGGACTCCATGGGACACAGTCCAGAGGTAACTGTGGCCCTGGGAAAGGGGAGGATTAAGACTGCAGGTGCACTCTCTGTGGCCCCACCAATTCTGCTTGAGTGACCAACATATAATACAGCTGAATCCAGTGATCAGGGCAGAGACCATGGGGCAAACACTGAACACAGAAGTGTGACAACAGTGGTCTAAAATCCCTCAATGCTAGGTAAAAAATGAAGCCATGGATCCTGGCTGCCTCCCATAAAGCTGCCAGAGTTTTCCTCCCCTACACCCTTCTATTGTTAGCAGTGGGTTCCCCCCAAATAGTAGCAGTGTTGGATTAAAGAGTAGAATATCTACAGCCATGAGAACTGCACAGACAATTCCTGAGCATCAGATGCACACTGAGACTAATTCCAGTGACAAGGAAGGAGCTATAGGGTCAAAACAACTGTGGTATGGCAGTGACCATTACTCAGAGAAGAACAAAACCACAGCCACCTCCTTCTTCCACTCCACCATTCCCCCACCTTTTCCTAGCTGATTTCAGTGGGGGGCATCCAGTGCTACTGAGCCACATAGCTCTGCATTTGGCTGCAGGCAAAGCACTGGGATCTCAGGGGCTCAGAATTCCATTAATAACCATATCTTCCAACAGGGTTGGTGCCCTGAGACCAAGTCGACCATGTCACCGAAGAGAAGCTCACAGCCACAGGGAATTTCCCTCTGTGAGAAGCTGGAACAAAGCAAGAGAAAATAAAATGCTCTAGGAATACTTCCTGGAAAGCCAAAGAAAGACCTTTTCATATCAACCTGCTGCAGAATTCACTCCTGTAGATGCCAAAGAAGAGAAACAATTCATTAATTGCCATGACTAACCAAGGTAACAACACAGTTCAGAAAGAAAATTAAAAGTCTCCACAAAATGAACTTAAAGACATGTAAATACGCGAACTAAATGACAGAGATTCAAGGTTGCAGTACTTAAAAATCTCAACGACATACAAAAAAAAATGACAGGAAGTTTAATGAAATCAGAACAAAATCAAAGAACAAAATGAACATTTTACAAAAGAGATTGAAATTTTACAAAAGAATCAAATAGAATTTTTGAGATTAAGAACTCAATAAAAGAAATGAAGAATGGAGAGACGTAATCAAAATGGCGGCATGAGGTGAGCCTCTGTAAAGCTCCCCTGGAATTTACAACTGATCAAACAACAATAACTCCACAAAGGACTCCCTGCAAAGCAGACAGGCAAGACGAAGAGGCCCACTACTGAATTCACCTAAAGGTGGGCGAATCATGCGAGAGGGGTAGGAGGGAAGGGAGAAGTGCGGACACGGAGCCGCGTGCGGGTGAAGAACATAGACCAAGCTCAGTGCACCTAGCTCGCTGCATCCCAGAACTACCACAGCTGCGGGAGAGGGAAGAACTCAGACTGCTAGGGCTCAGCTTATGGCACAGGGCTGAGGGGGCAACATTAAACACACTGAACCCAACACTCACGGCAGAGAACTGGCAGAGACGTTGGAAAAAGGACTGAGAAAAGAAGGCTGAAACGGTGGTTTAAGCCCTCATTGCCCAGCAGAGAACGGAAGCCTTAGGCACTGAGAAAAGCCGACACCTCATTACCCACCCAGATCTCGCCCCGCCCCCAACTGCCCGGTGTAGAAGAGGAACAGCAGCAGTATCAAATCAAAAGAACAGAATATTTGCTGCTCTGAGAACTGTGGACCGCAGAAACAGATTGGCAACTCACTACTTATGGAAAAGTAAACGGAGATGTGGAAGCAGGACGGGATGTGGTGGTGGTCACCAACATTGCTCTGGGCAACCTCTCACAACTCACCCAACCCATGACCACATGTATATGGGCAGATCCCTGCAGGAGTAAACAGAACTGCTGAAAAATACAGGCTCTGAATCTGGTGCAGGAAGAGCTTCAGAAGTTCAAAAGCTCTTTGCATAACCACATAGACACTGTGACCTGTGACCCAGGAGAACTATTAACAGAAGAGAAGCTTGTCTCCCAGGGAATCCCCCCATTGTGGAAGAAGCTGTAATAGTGCAGAGAAAACATAGCACTACTGTGTCAGAGAGAAAAAAAAAGGCTGCAGTCGTACAGAAAATAAAACATTCTACCAACAAGTATTAGAAAACAAAAGAAAGACCTCTTCCTATCAACCTGTTGCAGAAGCCACCCCTGTAGATGTCTAGGAATAGAAATAATAAATCAGTAATTGCCATGAATAACCAAGGCAACAAGACAGCTCAAAAAGAAAGTGGAAAGTCTTCAGAAAAGGAAATTAAAGATATGGAAATTGTGACTAAAATGAGAGAATAAAAGATTGCAGTTCTGAAAAAAGTCAACGAGAGGCAAGAAAACACAGAAAGGCAGTTTAATGAACTCAGAAACACAAAAAAAAGAACAATATGAGCATTTTACAAAAGAGATTGAAATTTTAAAAAACAACCAAAGAGAATTTATGGAGATTAAGAACTCAATAGAATAAATTAACAATGAAATACCCAGCTTAGGTAGAAGAGTTGACCTGATGGAGGAAACAATCAGCGACATCAAAAATAGAAACCTGGAAATGAGGCAGATGGAAGAAGAAAGAGACTTGAGACTTAAAAGAACTGCAAGAACTTCCGGATCAAAATGGTGGCGTGAGGTGAGCCTCTGTAAAGCTCTCCTGGAATTTACACCTAATTGGACAACAATAACTCCACAAAGGACTCCTTGCACAGCAGATAGGCAAGACGAAGAGGTCCACTACTGAATTCACCTCCAGGAGGAATAACCTGAAGGTGCGTGCTGATTGGGAGCAGAGGAGGAGACAGAACAGCAAAGTGGAAGCGCGCCACCCCCACCCCCCCACTGCGGAGCTGAGGCCAGAGGGCGATTGCCGCGCGGCGCGCAGGACGTAGCGGAAACTCGTGGAAGGTTTGCTTTGGGGTGCGCTAGTTGGGCAAGCGGGGGAGAAGCGAGGAGGGCAAGAGGAAACGTGCCGAGCTCTCCCCACCCCCACGGTAGAGCCGCGGTCCTGCAGCGTGCCCACAGCAGCAGCGGCAGGCAGCACCCGGGGCTCTAGAGTCCCAAAAGAGTCCAGAGTGCAGCGGAGAGGGCAGGGTCCAGGAGGTGGGCTCTTCCCCTGCGTCCCACAGCTGATCGCTCCCGCCGTGGAGGGCAGCTCGTGGGCCCCAGGGCAGACAAAGAACTCAGACGCTACACCTGGGGCCCGCACCCCACTTTTCGAATCCTCCCCCCGCCCTTCCAGAGACTTAAACTGACCCCTGAACTGAGGAGTCGTGTCAGATTACAGAGGGGCGTCTGGCTCAGGCGCTGGGAATATTAGCAGCCAGCTCTGACCTTAGGAAGAGGCTGGGAGGAGGGGATTTTCACTGGACAAGGAGAGAGGAGACTCCCACACCCCCTGCCACCACCTTTTCGGGCCTGCGGGAGGAGTGTGACGTGGCTGGCCTGGGAGAGAGAAGACCCCTCCTTCCCCAGCACCCACCCTTTCTAGCTGGCCTGGGGTGGGGCAAGGGCAATCGCAGAAGCACTCCCTGAGTTCAGCAGTAAGCGGCAGACGCAGCTCCTAGCTTTCAGCAGCTTAGAGATCTCCCGCCCGCCCCCTCCCACACAGACACGGAAGGAGGACCCTAAGAATCAGGAGTACTGGGCACAGGGCTGGTGGAGATACTCTCAGTGTGCATTTGTGAAGGAAAGGACAGAAACTGCACGATCTCTCTGAAAACTGTCATCCAGACCCCTCAGCCCCTCGCATTTAAATCTGCACGCCCAAATTCACTCTGGGCACCAGGTGACCAGCGCTGCCTACGCAATAGGCAGGAAACTCTTTGGCACAGCGGAGGACAACCTGGAGATTACTTGGTGGGCTTAAGCCAAGACTTGTGCTTCTTTCTGTTTTGCTTTGCTTGGTGTTCTTTTTTATTTTTTTTCTGCTTGTTGTGATTTGCTTTCTTCTCTCTTTATTGCTTTGATATCTTTGCCTACGTTGAGTGGGGATTGTCCGTTGTATTTTACATGTGAATGTACTTGATTTGTTTTCTTTGTTGTTGTTGTTGTTGTTGTTGTAGTACTTGGTAAGTTGATTTGTGCTGAAACTGCCCTACCAGGGCCCAGCTTAAGAGGCACAAGATCCAACATATCCAGAAGCCAACTCTGGACCAATACAGAGTACTACCGGGTTTGACCTACAAGTAACAAACCCAGAGGGAATTCTCTAAAGGCACAAGAGCCCATAGAGGCCAAACCTCATTTAAGTGGCCAACCCTCACTCAGCAGAACACCCTTCGGTGGGCAGAGCCAAGTTTCACAACTAGACGGCTTAGGAGTTAAACCCACCTACTCACAAGCAAAAAGCAATTAAAGTTCTTCTTCAACAGGACAATATAACAAACACACGAGCCACCTGTGGAGCACATGCAGAGGAGAAGAATGAAGTAGTCCAAGTCAAATATAAAGGACACATATTACATAAGATAACCCAGCAAGAACTAAGAGCTGTAAGGGATCTTCCTAACACATCAAAGCAAACACAGAGAGTCAGTCAGAATGGGGAGACAAAGAAACATGTCCCAAATAAAAGAACAGAAGAAACCTCCACAACTGGAACCAACTGAAGCAGAGGTAACCAACCTGTCAGAGACAGAGTTCAGAACACTGGTGATAAGAATGTTTAAGGAGCTTAGAGAAGACATAAAGAAGGATGTAGAAATCATAAAGAACAACCAGTTAGAAATTAAAAAAAGGATGTAGAAATCTTAACGAACAACCATCTAGAACTAAAGAACACAATTACCGAAATTAAGAACTCACTTGAAGGAATGACCAGGAGGTTAGATGAAGCAGAGGATCGAATCAGAGACTTAGAAAACAAGTTAGCAGAGATCACTCAAACTGAAAAACAGAAAGAAAAAAAAATCAAAAACAATGAAGATGGGTTAAGAGACCTCTGGGATAACATCAAGCGCAACATGCGCATCATAGGAATACCAGAAGGTGAAGAGAGGAAGCAAGGGATTGAGAACATATTTGAGGTAATAATGTCCAAAAACTTTCCTAAACCTGATGAAGGAAACCAACATACAAGCCCAGGAAGTGCAGAGACTTCCAACCAGGATAAACCCAAACAGGCCCACACCAAGACACATTATAGTTAAATGGCAAATCTTAAAGACAAAGAGAGAATCTTAAAAGCAGCAAGAGAAAGGCAGAAGGTTACATACAAGGGAACTCCCATAAGAGTATCAAATGACTTTTCTACAGAAACATTGAAGGCCAGGAGGGAATGGCAGGAGATACTCAAAGTGATGGAACACAAAGGCCTACAACCTAGATTGCTTTATCCAGCAAGGCTATCATTTAAAGTTGATGGAGAGATAAAGAGCTTCCCAGAAAAGAACAAAATGAAAGAATTCATTACAACCAAGCCACCATTGCAAAAAATACTAAAAGAACTTTTGTAAATAGAAGAAAATTGAAAACAATTTAGTACAAATTTAAATATGGCAATAACTATGTACCTATCAATAATCACTTTAAATGTAAATGGATTAAATGTTCCAATCAAGAGACATAGGGTGCCTGCGTGGATAAGGAAGCAAGACCCTTGCATATGCTGTATACAAGAGACTCATTTCAGATCAAAAGACACACAGGCTGAAAGTGAAGGGTTGAAGTAAAATATTTCATGTAAATGGAAGCGAAAAAAATGCTGGAGTTGCAATACTTATATCTGACAAAATAGACTTTAAAATGAAGAACATATTAAAAGACAAAGATGGGCAATATATAATAATAAAGGGATCAATTCGACAAGAGGACATAACCCTAGTAAACATCTATGCACCTAACATAGGAGCGCCTAAATATATACAACAGGTACTGACTGACATAAAGACAGAGATCAACAGTAACACTATCATAGTAGGGGACTTCAACACACCTCTGACAACAAAGGACAGGTTCTCTAGACAGAAAATCAATATGGAAACAACAGCCTTAAATGACACATTAGACCACTTGGATTCAATCGATATTTTCGGAGCATTTCACCGCAATGCTTCAGAATACACGTTCTTCTCAAGTGCACATTGAACATTTTCCAAGATAGATCATATGTTAGAACACAAAACAAGCCTTGATAAATTTAAGAAAATTCAAATCATACCAACTGTCTTCTCTGACCACAGTGCTATGAAATTAGAAATGAACTACAGGAAAAAAAAAACCAGGAAGACACACCAATTCATGGAGGCTGAATAACATGTTACTATATAATGAATGGGTAAAGCAGGAGATCAAAGAAAAAATCAAAAGATATCTCAAGACAAATGAGAAAGAGAACATAACAACCCAAAATCTATGGGATGCTGCGAAAGCAGTCCTAAGAGGGAAGTTCATAGCACTGCAGGCCTACCTAAAAAACAAGAAACATCACTAATTGATAGTTTATCTTGACACTTAAGGGATCTGGAAAAAGAACAGTAAAATAAGCCCAAAGGGAGCACAAGGAAGGAGATAATAAAAATCAGAGCAGAAATAAATGAAATAGAAACCAGGAAAACAATACAAAAGATCAATGAATCCAAGAGTTGTTTCTTAGAGAAGATAAACAAAATTGACAATACGTTAGCGAGACTCATTAAAAAAAGGAGAGAGAGTACCCAAATTAAAAACATCAGAAATGAAAGACAAGTGACAACAGACACTGCATAAATACAAAAAAATTAAGAAACTACTATGAGCAACTATATGCCAACAAATTTGACAATCTGGAAAAAATGGACAATTTTCTAGAGGCGTACAACCTTCCAAGGCTAATTCAAGAAGAAACAGAGAACCTAAATAGACTGATTAGTATCAAGGAAATTGAATCAGTAATCAACAATCTCCCAACAAACAAAAGCCCCGGACCAGATAGCTTTACAGGTGAATTTTTCCACATGTTCAAAAAAGAATTATCACCTATTCTCCTCAAGCTCTTCCAAAAAATCCAGAAGGAGGGAAGACTCTCAAACAGTTTTTATGAAGCCACTATCACCCTGAATCCAAAAGCAGACAAAGACACCACAAAAAAAGAAAAGCACAGGCCATATCTCTAATGAACACAGTTGCAAAAATCCTCAACAAAATATTAGCAAACAGAATTCAGCACTACATTAAAAAGATCATACACCATGATCAAGTGGGATTCATCCCTGGTATGCATGGGAGGTTCAACATCCGCAAATCAATTAATATAATACACCACATTAACAAATTGAAAAATAAAAATCACATGATCATATGAATAGATGCAGAAAAAGCATTTGATAAATTCCAGCAACCATTTATGATAAAAGCCATTAAGAAAGTGGGAATATAGGGATCATATATCAACATAATGAAGGCCATATGTGACAAACCCACAGCTAACATCATACTCAATTGAGGAAAAGCTAAAACCATTCCCTAAAGATCAGGAACAAGGCAAGGTTATCCACTATCTCCACTTCTAGTTGTGGAAGCTTATAGTGCTGGAAGTTCTAGCCACAGCAATAAGACAAGAAAAAGAAATAAAAGGCATCCAATTTGGTAAGGAGGAAGTAAAATTATCATTATATGCAAATGATGATACTATATATACAGAACCCTAAAGACTCCACTAAGAAACTATTAGAGCTGATACATGAATTTAATAATGTAGCAGGATAAAAAATTAATATTGAGAAATCAGTTGCATTGTATATACGAATGATAAAATATCAGAAGGAGAAATTAAAAAAAAAAAAAACAATTCATTTACAATTGCTCCAAAGAGTATAAAATACCTGGGAATAAATTTAACCAAAGAAGTAAAAGATCTGTACTCAGAAATTTATAAGACACTGAAGAAAGAAATGAAAGAAGACATAAATAGATGGAAACACATTCCATGTTCGTGGATAGAAAGAATTAATATAGTTAAAATGTCCATACTGCCTAAGGCAAAATACATATTCAACACAATTTTTATCAAACTACCTACGGTGTTTTTCACAGAAATGGAACGCATAATCCTAAAATTTATATGGAACCATAAAATATCCCGGATAGCCTCAGCAATCTTCTGAAATAAGAACAAAGTGGGAGGTATAACGATACCTGACTTCAAATTATACTACCAGGCTACAGTAATCAAAACAGCATGGTAGTGACATAAAAATTGACACATAGATCAATGGAACAGAATAGAGAGTCCAGAAATAAATCCATGCCTATATGCCCATTTAATCTACGACAGTGGAAGCAAGAATGTACGGTGGTGTAAAACAGTCTGTTCAATAAATGGTGCTGGGAAATCTGGACAGACATATGCAAGAAAATGAAGCTGGACCACCTCCTTAAACCGTATACAAAAACAAATTCAAAATGGCTTAAAGACTTAAATGTAACATCTGAAACCGTAAAATATCTAGAAGAAAATATAGGAAGAAACTTCAAAGACTTTACCCGGTGTAAGATTTTTACTGATATATCCCCTCACGCGAGGGAAGTAAGAGAAAAAATAAACACGTGGAATTACATCAAACTAATTTTTTTTTCACAGCAAAGGAAAGCATCAATAAAACAAAAAGGGATCCTACTGAATGGGAAAGGATATTTGCCAATGATATATCTGATAAGGGATTAATATGACAAATCTGTAAAACTCACTCAACTCAACTCCAAAAAACCAAAAAAAAAAACAAAAAACAATTAAAACATGGGCAGAGGACATGAAGAGACATTTTTCTAAATGGGACATACAGATGGCAAACAGACATATGAAGAAATGCTCAACCTCACTAACCATCAGAGAAATGCAAATAAAAACCACAATGAGATACCACCTCACCCCAGTCAAAATGGCTATCATCAATAAATCAACAAACTACAAGTGCTGGCACGGATGTGGAAAAAAGGGAATGCTTGTGCACTGTTGGTGGGATTGCAGATTGGTGCAGCCACTATGGAATACAGTATGGAGGTATCTCAGAAATCTGAAAATGGAACTACCCTATGATCCAGTAACTGCACTCCTAGGCATCTATCCGGAGAAATCCAAAACTCCACTTCAAAAATCTGTATGCACTCCTATGTTTATTGCAGCACCATACACAATAGCCAAGACATGGAAACAACCGAAATGTCCATTGGTAGGTGACTGGATTAAGAAACTGTGATACATTTATACAATGGATTATTACAAAGCCATAAAGAAAAAAAGAAATCTTACCATTTGCAACAACATGGATGGATCTAAAGAACATTATGTTAAGTGAAATAAGTCAGAAAGAGAAAGACAAGTACCATATGATCTCACTTATATGCAGAATCTAAAGAAAAGATTAAGTGAATGAACTGATTAGAAACAGTTTTGGGGACAAAGAGAAAAAATTGAGGGTTGTTAGATGGGTGGGGGGGTGGGGATAAGGGGGAAGGAGAGGGGATGAGAAAACAGTTGGTAACCACAAAATGGCCTCAGGGTTTTTGAAAATTAATTTGGGGAACGTAATCATTAATGTTGTAAAGATTTTGTAGGGTATCCGATGGACACGTGTCCTATTTGGGAGACCATCTACAGGGATGCTGTAGATGCCTGTTCATGGCACTGTACACCGGACGCTAAACAATAATGAATGCCAACTCTAATTTTATATATACATAATGTGATGGCTCGGTGCGATGTTGGAGGGATAGTGGATGGGGGGAGGGGGGAAGCGGGGTCCACAGTGTGAGGGATATAATTGATGAACGTCTAAATATTACCTTATCTTGTGCACCTGAAACTAATAAAAATATATGTAATAGGAATGAAATAAATAAATAAATATTTAAAAAAAGAAAAGAAACAGTGAGGATTTTGAGCAAAAATAAAGACCAAAAAATTAATAAATAAAATAAGAAGTCATTATGACAGTTACTTTTGTAATAGGGAGGAGGTAATGACTGGGAATAGACATGAAGGTGTTATTGAGTGCTGGTATTGTACTGATTGCTGATCTGGTTTTTAGTTGGTTACATGGGGGCATTGAATTTGCAAGAATTCTTTGAGCTGTGCATTTGTGATTTGTGAATATTTCTGTGTTATAGTTCAGTAAAAACATATTTTTAAGTAGCTCATACTGCTGAAGGAAAGGATAAGTTTTGAGATAGTTTTAAAAATAAGTGGGATAAAATAGGTACCACATTTTGGAAATACTTCTTATATTATTATATATCCCAACTGTAGACTTTGAAGCATGGTATGAAGATTTTTTTTTTTAATTAATTTTATTGGGGTGACAATTGTTAGTAAATTTACATAGATTTCAGGTGTACAATTCTGTATTACATCGTCTATAAATCCCATTGTGTGTTCACCACCCAGAGTCAGTTCTCCTTCCATCACCATATATTTGATCCCCTTTACCCTCATCACCCACCCCCCACCCCCTTACCCTCTGGTAACCACTAAATTATTGTCTGTGTCTATGAGTTTTTGTTTCTCATTTGTTTGTCTTGTTCTTTTTGGTTTATATACCACATATCAGTGAAATCATAGGGTTCTCTGCTTTTTCCGTCTGACTTGTTTCACTTAGCATTATTCTCTCGAGATCCATCCATGTTGTCACAAATGTTCCTATATCATCTTTCCTTAACGCCGAATAGTATTCCATTGTGTATATGTACCACAACTTCTTTATCCATTCATCTATCGAAGGACATTTTGGTTGTTTCCATGTCTTGGCCACCGTAAACAAAGCTGCAATGAACATTGGCGTACACGTGTCTCTATAGAGAAATGCTTTTATATTTTTGGGGTAGATACCCAGGAGAGCGATTGCTGGGTCATATGGTAATTCTATTCGTAATTTCTTGAGGAACCTCCACACTGCCTTCCATAGCGGCTGCACCAGTCTGCATTCCCACCAACAGTGTATGAGAGTTCCTTTTTCTCCACAGCCTCTCCAACACTTGTTACTATTTGTTTTGTTGATGAAAGCCATTCTGACTGGGGTGAGGTGATATCTCATTGTGGTTTTCATTTGCATTTCTCTGATGATTAGCGATGTTGAGCATTTTTTTCATATGTCTATTTGCCATTTGTATATCCTCTTTGGAGAAATGTCTCTTCAGGTCCTCTGTCCATTTTTCAATTGGGTTGTTTGTTTTTTTGTTGTTGAGTTTCATGAGTTCCTTGTATATTTTGGATATTAGCCCCTTATCAGAGGAACTGTTTGCGAAAATCTTCTCCCATTCAGTTGGTTGCCTCATTATTTTGTCAATAGTTTCTTTTGCTGTGCAGAAGCTTTTCAGTTTCATATAATCCCATTTGTTTATTTTAGTTTTTACTTCCATTGCCTTTGGAGTCAAATTCATAAAATGCTCTTTGAACCCAAGGTCCATAAGTTTAGTACCTATGTTTTCTTCAATGCAGTTTATTGTGTCAGGTCTTATGCTTAAGTCTTTGATCCATTTTGAATTAATTTTGGTACATGGTGACAGATAGCAGTCCAGTTTCATTCTTTTGCACGTAGCTATCCAATTCTGCCAGCACCATTTATTGAAGAGGCTGTCTTTCGTCCATTGTATGTTTTTAGCTTCTTTGTCAAAAATTATCTGTCCATATTTATGTGCTTTTATTTCTGGGTTCTCAATTCTATTCCATTGGTCTATGTGTCTGTTTTTCCGCCAATACCAAGCTGTTTTGATTATTGTAGCCCTGTAGTACAGGGAAAAATCAGGGAGTGTGATACCTCCAGTATTGTTCTTTTTTTTTAATATTGCTTTGGCTATTCGGGGTCTTTTGTGGTTCCAAACAAATCTGATGATTTTTTGTTCTATTTCTTTAAAAAATGCCATTGGGATTTTAATGGGGATTGCATTAAATCTGTATATGGCTTTGGGTAATATGGCCATTTTAACTATGTTGATTCTTCCAATCCATGAGCACGGAATGTCTTTCCATTTCTTTGTGTCTTCTTCAATTTCTTTCAAAAATGTCTTATAGTTTTCAGCATATAAATCCTTCACATCCTTGGTTAAGTTTATTCCTAGGTATTTTATTCTTTTTGCTGCAATTGCAAAAGGAATTGTTTTTTCTATCTCTTTTTCTGAGATTTCATTGTTGGTATATAGGAAAGCAATGGACTTTTGTACGTTGATTTTGTAGCCAGCAACTTTACTATATTCATTGATTGTTTCTAATAGCTTTTTGGTAGAGTCTTTAGGGTTTTCTATGTATAGCATCATGTCATCTGCAAAGAGTGACAATTTAACTTCTTCATTCCCAATTTGGATGCCTTTTATTTCTTTCTCTTGCCTGATAGCTCTGGCGAGGACTTCCAGCACTATGTTGAAAAGCAGAGGTGATAGGGGACAACCTTGTCGTGTTCCTGAACGTAGAGCAAAGGGCTTCAGCTTTTCACCATTAATTATGAGGATAGCTGAGGGCTTGTCGTATATGGCCTTTATTATGTTGAGGTATTTTCCTTCTATACCAATTTTAGTAAGTGTTTTAATCATAAATGGATGTTGTATCTTATCAAATGCTTTTTCTGCATCAATTGATAGAATCATATGATTTTTGTCCTTTATTTTGTTTATGTGATGTATCACATTGATGGATTTGCGAATGTTGAACCATCCTTGTGCCCCGGGGATGAACCCCACTTGGTCGTGATGAATAATCTTTTTAATGCATTGTTGTATTCGATTTGCTAGAATTTTGTTTAGGATTTTAGCATCTGTATTCATCAGAGATATAGGTCTGTAGTTTTCTTTTTTTGTGTTGTCCTTACCAGGTTTTGGTATCAGGGTAATGTTGGCCTCATAAAATGAGTTAGGGAGTACTGACTCTTCTTCAATTTTTTGGAAGAGTTTGAGCAGGATTGGTATTAGATCCTCTTTGAAGGTTTGGTAGAATTCACTGGTGAAGCCATCTGGTCCAGGACTTTTGATTTTGGGAAGGTTTTTGATGACTGATTCAATTTCCTTACTGGTGATCGGCCTGTTAAGATTTTCCAGTTCTTCATGATTCAGCCTCGGAAGGCTATATGTTTCTAAGAACTTGTCCATTTCTTCTAAGTTATTAAATTTGGTGGCGTATAGTCCTTCATAGTATTCTTGGATAATCCTTTGTATTTCTGTGGTGTCCGTGATAACTTCCCCTTTTTCATTTCTGATTTTGTTAATTAGTGTCTTCTCTCTTTTTATCTTAGTGAGTCTAGCCAAGGGTTTGTCGATTTTGTTAATCTTTTCAAAGAACCAGCTTTTTGTCACATTAATTTTTTCTATTGTCTTTTTGTTCTCTATTTCATTTAGTTCTGCTCTGATTTTTGTTATTTCCTTTCTTCTGCTGACCTTGGGTTTCGCTTGTTCTTCTTTTTCTAGTTTTTTAAGGTGTAACATGAGGTTATTTATTTGGGATTTTTCTTGTTTCTTGAGATAGGCCTGTAATGATATAAATTTCCCTCTTAAAACTGCTTTCGCGGCATCCCAAAAATTTTGGTAGGATGTATTTTCATTGTCATTTGTTTCTATGTATCTTTTGAGCTCTCCTCTAATTTCTTCTTTGACCCAGTCGTTCTTTAAAAGTATGTTATTTAATCTCCATGTATTTGTGTTTTTTACTGCTTTCTTTTTGCAGTTGATATCCAATTTCAAAGCTTTGTGATCAGAGAATATGCTTGGTATGATTTCAATCTTCTTAAATTTGCTGAGGCTGATTTTGTGTCCCAATATATGGTCTATCCTTGAGAATGTTCCATGTACACTAGAAAAGAATGTATAGTCTGATGTTTTAGGATGAAGTGCTCTATATATGTCAATTATGTCCAATTCCTCTAATGTGTCATTTAGGGCTGCGATTTCGTTATTTATCTTCTGTTTGGATGATCTATCCATAGCTGTCAATGATGTATTTATGTCCCCTTGTATAATTGTGTTTTGGTCAATTTCTCCCTTTAGTTCTGTTAGTAGTTGCTTGGTATATTTCGGTGCTCCCTGATTGGGGGCATAATTATTGATGACTGTTATGTCTTCTTGTTGTATAGTCCCCTTTACCATTATGAAATGTCCATCTTTGTCTCTTGTTATCTTTTTCACCCTGAAGTCTGTTTCATCGGAAATCATTATGGCTACACCTGATTTTGTCTGGGTACCATTTGCTTGAAGTGTCAATTTCCACCCTTTCACTTTGAGTCTATGCTTGTCCTTGTAGCTGAGATGTGTCTCTTGTAGGCAGCATATGGTTGGGTTTAGTTTTTTGATCCAATCTGCTACTCTGTGTCTCTTTATTGGTGAGTTCAGTCCATTTACATTCAGGGTGATTATTGATATGTGAGGATTTCCTGTCATTCTGTCTTTAGTTTTCTGGTAAGGCTGTGTCTCCATTGTTTCTTTGCCTTTTTGTTGTTGTCTGTTATTTCTGTGTGGTAGTATTCTATGATGTTTGCCTCTGTTTCTTCTTTTATTACAGTATATATTTCAGATTTGGATGTTTTTTGAGTGGTTACCCTTGAGTTTATATAAAAGAAAGTTTGATATTTAGAGTATTCCAGGTTCTTCAGTACGCTTACTTTCTCTATTCCCATATTCCAGTTCAGGCCGTTACGCTCCCCCTTTTTATGTTTCGGTTGCCACAAGTTGTCCCTGTTGATGGTGGTCTAATAGCCTCCTTTAGTATTTCTTGTAGTGCAGGTCGTGTATTAGAAAATTCCCTCAGCTTCTGGATGTCTGGAAAGGTCTTTATTCCTCCTTCATATCTAAAGGAGATCTTTGCTGGATATGTTATTCTTGGCTCATGATTTCTCTCTTTCAATAGTTTGAATATTTGGTTCCATTCCCTCCTAGCTTGTAGAGTTTCTGCTGAAAAATCTGATGATAATCTAATGGGCTTTCCTTTGTAAGTTATCGTCTTCTTTTCCCTGGCTGCCTTGAGGATTCTTTCTTTATCATTGATTTTAGACAGCTTCAATACAATGTGCCTTGGTGAAGGCCTGTTGGGATTGAGGTAATTAGGTGTTCTATTTGCTTCTTGGATTCGAGGATCCAGTTCTGTCCACAAGTTTGGGAAGTTCTCATCGACGATTTGTTTGAATATATTCTCTGTTCCCTTCCCTCTTTCTTCTCCTTCTGGTATGCCCATTATTCTTATATTGCTCTTTCTGATGGAGTCAGAAAGTTCTTGTAGAGTTCTTTCATTTCTTTTAAGTCTCAAGTCTCTTTCTTCTTCCCTCTGTGTAAATTCCAGGTTCCTATCTTCGATGTCACTGATTCTTTCCTCCATCTGGTCAACTCTACTACCTAAGCTGGATATTTTATTGTTAATTTCTTCTATTGAGTTCTTAATCTCCAGAAATTCTATTTGGTTCTTTTTCAAGATTTCAATCTCTTTTGTAAAATGCTCATGGTGTTCTTTGATTGTGTTTCTGAGTTCATTAAACTGCCTTTCTGTGTTTTCTTGCATCTCGTTCAATTTTTTCAGAATTGCAATCTTGAATTCTCTGTCATTTAAATCACATATATCCATATCTCTAAGTTCCTTTTCTGGAGACTTTTCACTTTCTTTCTGAGCTATCTTGTTGCCTTGGTTATTCATGGCAATCACTGGTTTACTATTTCTCTTCCTAGACATCTACAGGAGTGACTTCTGCAACAGGTTGATAGGTATGCGAAGAGCTTTTGGAGTTCCAAAGCTCTTTCTGCACCAGATTCAGAGCCCCTTTGTTTCAGCAGTTCTGTTTACTCCTGCAGGGATCCGCCCAGATAGGTGGGGCCAGGGGCGGGGTGAGTTGTGAGAGGTGGCCCAGAGCAATGGAGGCGACCACCACCACAGCCAGTCCTGCTTCCACAGCTCCCTCCCCTTTGCCGGAACTAGTTGAGCTGCGAATCTGTGTCTGCGGTCCACAGTTCTCAGAGCAGCAAATATTCTGTCCTTTGATCCGACACTGCTACTTTATCGCTTCTAGCACCGGGCAGGTGGGGACGGGGCGAGCTCTGGGAGGGTAGGGAGGGGGCGGCTAGTCTCCGTGCCTAAGGCTTCCGTTCTCCGCTCGGCAGTGAGGGCTTAAACCACCGATTTCAGCCCTCTTCCCTCAGTCTTTGCTCCGAGGTCTGCCGTGAGCGAGCGTTGGGTTCAGCGGTTTTGTATGCTGCCCCCTCAGCCCTGTGGGCCATAAGCGGAGCCCTAGCAGTCCGAGTCCTTCCCTCTCCCGCAGTTGCGGAAGATCCGGGAGCAGCGGGCTCCGAGCACTGAGCTAGGTCTGTGTCCTGCGCCCGCGCGGCTCCGTCTCTGCACTTCTCCTCTCCCTCCTCCCCGCTCGCGCGATTCACCCACCTGGAGGTGAATTCAGTAGTCGGCCTCTTCCTCTTGCCTGTCTGCTGTGCAAGGAGTCCTTTGTGGAGTTATTGTTGTCCGATTCTTGTAAATTCCAGGGGAGCGTTACAGAGGCTCACCTCACGCCGCCATTTTTTTTTCCATGAAGATTTTTTTTAAAGGTCAAACGTGAAATACTGCTTATGGGGACATAATCTTACTTCACTGCTATGTAGAAGGGGTTTGGAGAGTTTTCCTAAAGTATCCTTCACAGAATTTCAGATGTTTTATTTATTTATTTATTTGCAAGGAACCAGCATTATATTACTATTATGTTTCTGGGAATACACATTTTAAAATGAGTATCACGGGACAGAGAAATATATGCATAAAATGTACAACTTCTAAAATGCAAAGTTGACTTTTAAATGAATCATAATTATCTTAAGAAATTCAAATGAAAACAAAACAAATATTTTTAAAAATCTCTTTAAATGTAAATGTGTGACAGACCATTTTATAAATCAATCCCGATATACATAAAGACAAAAATAAATGTGAGATACTAAGATTTTACTTCATTCAGGAAAAATACTCATCAAATTAAATAACATTTGTTAGTGAAGTAAAATATACAATTTATGAGCCACATCACATTATTTATTTTTTAGGAGAATAAAATTTATTATTTAAATTTTGAGTTTTCTTATTCCTTCAGTTAACTATGTTCCATGTGCTTTTCTAGGTTCTGAGGATGCATAGGCAAATTTAGCTAAGATAAATTTCCCAGGTTGTCACACTAGCAATTAGGAATAGGAACATCACAGACAAAGTCTGAGTCTAAAATGATGTTAAGCATTTAAATCATATCTGGCTTTCTTCCATGCAATTTGCTCAGGTAAACAAGCAATGACCAAAATGAGCTCTGAGAGAGACCAGATCATTGGAAGCTGAACCACTAAACCAGTTGTTCCCAAATTTTAAAGGGCTTTCAAATCTCTGATGACCATTGTTTAAATGAATATTTCTAGGCCCAGCCAGGAATCTGCATTTTGTTTGGTTCGGTAAGATCCCAGATAACTTCAGTTCAGCTAGCTCCAGGATCATACTTGAAGAAATAGTGACTTTTGAAAAGGAAGCTGGTGTCTAAAAACTGACCAAAAGTTAAGCTCCATTTTATCCTTTATCCATTTTCACTTCTAACTTGTTGGAAAATATGAGTGATTCAAAATTTACTGTGGTTTTTATTTCTATTTGCACTTGAAAACAAAAAGGGTGCAAATAAGTTTTTCATCTGATAGGATCACAGACATTATTTTTAAGATATTTGCAAAAAAAAAATAACAGAGAGAAATAAAATGTAGTTTGTATATTTGCCTGGGGCATGTATTTTCTTTTTATGGTACTTAAGATAGCATCTTCATTTACTGTCTTAAGAGAAACTAAAGACACATATGGAGAAGGAATGTCTGGGAAAAAAAGCTATGACTAGCAATGACCTGTTGGAAAATGATAAATACTTTTAATTGTTATTACGTTTTAGCAAATTTTCTATTTCCATATCTCCAAATTCAAGGGACCATGACCAGTATTTTATGTTTCAAAAACATACGTCCATAAATTATTTTAATAATTTTATAGTTAGGTGTAATCGTTATATTTGCTCTCTGAATGATTCTTTGTTTTGAAACTATTATTTTCTTGGTATAGACCTCATCTTTTGAATTTTGAGGTTGTTAAGAGCACTAGTTTAGCTGAGTAAACTGCTGTATCATTTTCTGTTGCCCTGTTGAGGACATTTTATGTATGGATTCAACTCTTAACACATTTTACAGACTAATTGAATATCAATGTAAAGACTAACAAAACATTTTACATAATAATTGCAAGACTGAGTATATTTGCATACATAAGCATTCCTGTTTTACACTAACTTCTAGCTCCCATTCACAAATGTGCTTTATAACTTGAATAACTTTATATCTCATAAAATATTTCACCTTATTTTCTGGAAAATATGGTTCCAGGAAGATTTTGAAAGTACAACTGACATAGAAAAGTGAATAATATGTCTATTCATGTAATATGTGTGTGTATATATATATATAATATTTGTTTATTATTTATGTTTATGTTTACATGTAATCATATATTTATAAGCTATAAATAATATAAAACAAATCTTGCAGATAGACATTAAAAATGGGGCCTGTGTATTGCTGAGTCATGGGATATGCCAAAAAATAGCATGGTTAAGCCTTCATTAGAACTAATATGGCATATCTGAAACAATGTTTGCAATTCACTTTGGGGGGTAAGGCATTACTAGATGTCACGTGTTTAGAGATGTATTTTAGCAGGGTGGACAAAAACACCCTGCTAAATTCCTGTGTAAGCCCATATCTCAAAGCCTGAGTGATATGGTAAGTAATGATAGAAATTTGAGAAATGAGGAAATGAGGTATATGGGCATCTGTAAATGGATTGGTAGTGGTTTCATTACTTGGACGAGTGCTGAAAATAATATTAATCTACTTCAACATTTCCCAGACTTGCCACTGAGATACAATTTAGTCCCTTGAATAAATACAAGATCTCAAAGCAATTACAACTGATACCCAAGGAATAAACTGATCACCTGATAGGAGGTGGTACAATGATTTATGACGTTTTAAATTGGTAGAAATTTAAAAACAAATAAATGAATTAAAAATAAAGAGAAAACAAGTGAGACTAGTGAAAATGTTATTTTTTCAATTGCCATAAAGGTTTGGGTTTAAAATAGAGTTTCCTTTTTCTTCTAGTGATTCAGACATTTGGTGCTTGTCTCATATCTGAACCAAAAAGAAAACAAAAACTAAAACATAGCAACTACTTTCTGAAAAAGGAAGCATGCATTTATAAAATGTCAAATTCAATGGAATATTAGCTCTCATAGTTATTTCTTTTTATTTATTTATTTATTGATTGATTGATTGATTTTTCTTAGTTACTTCTAATCAGAGTTTTTTTTCAAAAATGGGTCAGTAAGGGTTGAAAACATAAAGCATCCTTTTAATGCCAGGATGTAATTGCTATTCTCAGTACTACATATAATAAGATGCTGAACAACTATTTGAAAATTAATACGACAAATATTTAATTTTACTGCACTAATATTATTGAAGGTGAGTAGAAATCTGTGTAATCTTACTGGAAGTTTTGGAGCAAACACCATGTTAAAAGTTCCCATACATTGGAATATACTAAGGAGAATCCCCCCTCTTAATCCAATATATCAATTCTCAAAGGTAAAATGAATGTTAATGTGACTATCTAGAAGTATTTATGTATAACAACTACCCAATTCCATTAAATATATACAGGTGTTACAAATCTCATTTATAATGAAGTGAGATGCTTCTAAGAATCAAAAAAGACAAATAAATCTTCTTTTTACTTGCAAGATCAGAAAATCAATTTATTCAAAATATATCAGGCATTTTATTGAGGGGTAAAAATTCAAAAAAACAATCATACAAAACACTTACAGTATTAGAAATGTATAGGTAAATCACTAATGACAGTAATGTAATAAAATATACAAGTTTGGGAATAGCACTTTATAATTAGCTGTAAAGAGATCTTTAAAAAAAAGAAAAAGAAAAATGCTAGCAATTGTAAGGTGCTGAAACATGTGTAAGTAAGTATAGATGATAAAACAAAGAGGTTAAAAATTCCTTGACATTCTATATTTTATATTCCCATATTTTTCCAGATTATGAACTCTCCAAAATATTTTAAAAATTTTAATTGAAGTTTATTGGGTTGACAATTGTTAGTAGATAACTTTCCAAATTTTTTTTTATTAGTTTCAGGTGTACAAGACAAGGTAATACTTAGACTTTTATCATTTATATCCCTCACACTGTGAACCCCCTCCCCCCATCCATGATCCCTCTGACCTCACACCGAGCCATCACATTACATATATAAAATTATAGTTGGCATTCATTAATGTTTAGCTTCTGGTGTACAATGCCATGGTCAGGCATCCACATTATCTCTGAGGTGGTCTCCCAAATAGGACGCATGTCCATCAAATACCCAACAAAATCTTTACAACATTATTGAATAAGTTCCCCAAATTAATTTTCAGAAAACCCTGAGGCCATCTTGTGGTTACCAGCTGCTTCCTAATCCCTTCACCTTTCTCCTTATCCCCAACCCCCCCTGCCCCCGCCCATCTAACAACTCTAGGTTTTTTCTTTGTGTCCTCAAAACTGTTTCTGATTAGTTCATTCACATGTTCTTTTCTTTAGATTCCGCATATAAGTGAGATCATATGGTACTAGTCTTTCTCTTTCTGACTTATTTCACTTAACATAATGTTCTCTAGATCTATCCATGTTGTTGCAAATGATAAGATTTCTTTCTTCTTTATGGCTGCGTAATACTCCATTGTATAAATGTACCATAGTTTCTTAATCCAGTCATCTGCCGATGGGCATTTCGGTTGTTTCCATGTCTCGGCTATTGTGTATAGTACTGCAATAAACATAGGAGTCCATACAAATTTTTGAATTGGAGTTTTGGATTTTTCTGTATAGATGCCTAGGAGTGGAGTTACTGGATCACACGGTAGTTCCATTTTCAGATTTCTGAGATACCTCCATACTGTTTTCCATAGTGGCTGCACCAATCTGCAATCCCACCAACAGTGCACAAGCATTCCCTTTTTTCCACATCCGCGCCAGCACTTGTTGTTTGTTGATTTATTGATGATAGCCATTTTGACTGGGGTGAGGTGGTATCTCATTGTGGTTTTTATTTGCATTTCTCTGATGGTTAGTGAGGTTGAGCATTTCTTCATATGTCTGTTTGCCATCTGTATATCCTTTTTAGAAAACTGTCTCTTCATGTCCTCTGCCCATTTTTTAATTGGGTTGTTTGTTATTTTGGAGTTGAGTTGAGTGAGTTTTTTATAGATTTGTGATATTAATCTTTTATCAGAAATATCATTGGCAAATATCCTTTCCCAATCAGTAGAATTCCTTTTTGTTTTATTGATGGTTTTCTTTGCTGTGAAAAAAACTTTTTAGTTTGATGTAATCCCACGTGTTTATTTTTTCTCTTACTTCCCTCGCGAGAGGGGATGTGTCACTGAAAATCTTACTCCGGGTAATGTCCATGAAGTTTCTTCCTATATTTTCTTCTAGATATTTTATGGTTTCAGATCTTACATTTAAGTCTTTTAGCCATTTTGAATTTATTTTTGTATATGGTATAAGGAGGTGGTCCAGCTTCATTTTCTTGCATGTGTCTGTCCAGGTTTCCCAGCACCATTTATTGAACAGACTGTTTTACCCCATCGTACATTCTTGCTTCCATTGTCGTAGATTAAATGGGCACATAGGCATGGATTTATTTCTGGACCTCTATTCTGTTCCATTGATCTATGTGTCAATTTTTATGCCAGTACCATGCTGTTTTGATCACTGTAGCCTTGTAGTATAATTTGAAGTCAGGTATCGTTATACCTCCCACTTTGTTCTTATTTCAGAAGATCGCTGAGGCTATCCAGGATATTTTATGGTTCCATATAAATTTTAGCATTATATGTTCCATTTCTGTGAAAAACGCCATAGGTAGTTTGATAGGAATTGCATTGAATATGTATTTTGCCTTAGGCAAATATGGACATTTTAACTTTATCAATTCTTCCTATCCATGAATATGGAACATGGAATGTGTTTCCATCTATTTATGTCTTCTTTCATTACTTTCTTCAGTGTCTTATAATTTTCTGAGTACAGATCTTTTACTTCTTTGGTTAAATTTATTCCCATGTATTTTATAGTCATTAGAGATATGGCCTGTACTTTTCTTTTTTTGTGGTATCTTTGTCTGATTTTGGGATCAAGGTGACAGTGGCTTCGTAAAAAATATTTGGGAGGCTTCCCTCCATCTGGATTTTTTGGAAGAGCTTGAGGAGAATAGGTGATAATTCTTTTTTGAAAGTTTTGAAAAATTTACCTGTAAAGCCATCTGGTCCAGGGGTTTTATTTTTTGGGAGATTGTTTATTACTGATTCAATTTCCTTGATGGTCATCAGTCTATTCAGGTTCTCTGTTTCTTCTTGAGTTAGCCCTGGAAGGTTGTACGCCTCTAGAAACTTGCCCATTTCCTTCAGATTGTCAAATTTCTCGGCATATAGTTGCTCATAGTAGTTTCTTATTTATTTATTTTTTGTATTACTGCGGTGTCTGTTGTAACTTCTCCTCTTTCATTTGTGATTTTATTAATTTCGGTCCTCTCTCTCCTTTTTTTAATGAGTCTGGCTAAAGGTTTGTCAATTTTGTTTATCTTCTCTAAGAACCAACTCTTGGATTCATTGATCTTCTGTATTGTTTTTCTGGTTTCTATTTCATTTATTTCTGCTCTGATCCTTATTATCTCCTTCCTTGTGCTCCCTTTGGGCTTATTTTGCTGTTCTTTTTCCAGATCCCTTAAGTGTGAAGATAAACTGTCAATTAGTGATGTTTCTTGTTTCTTTAGGTAGGCCTGCAGTGCTATGAATTTCCCTCTTAGGACTGCTTTCGCGGCATCCCATAGATTTTGGTTCGTCGTGTTCTCATTCTCATTTGTCTCGAGATATCATTTGATTTCTCCCTTGATCTCCTGCTTGACCCATTCATTATTTAGTAATAAGTTATTCAGCCTCCATGAATTGGTGTGTCTTCCAGTTTTTTCCTGTACTTCATTTGTAATTTCATAGCACTTTTGTCAGAGAAGACAATTGGTATGATTTCAATTTTCTTAAGTTTATCAAGGCTTGTTTTGTGTCCTTACATATGATCTATCTTGGAAAATGTTCCATGTGCACTTGAGAAGAACGTGTATTCTGCAGCATTGGGGTGACATGCTCCGAAAATATTGATTAAATCCAAGTGGTCTAATGTATCATTTAAGGCTGTTGTTTCCATATTGATTTTCTGTCTGGAAGACTTGTCCTTTGTTGTCAGAGGTGTGTTGAAGACCCCTACTATGATAGTGTTACTGTTGATCTGTGTCTTTATGTCAGTCAGTACCTGTTTTATATATTTAGGAGCTCCTATGTTAGGTGCATAGACGTTTATTAGGGTTATGTCCTCTTGTCGGATTGATCCCTTTATTATTATATATTGCCCATCTTTGTCTTTTAATATGATCTTCATTTTAAAGTCTATTTTGTCAGATATAAGTATTGCAATTTCAGCTTTTTTCTCGCTTCCATTTGCGTGAAATATCTTACTCCAACTCTTCACTTTCAGCCTGTGTGTCTTCTGATCTGAGATGAGTCTCTTGTATACAGCATATACAAGGGTCATGCTTCCTTATCCACTCAGCCAGCCTATGTCCTTTTTTTAAATTAAATTTATTGGGGTGACAATTGTTAGTAAACTTACATAGATTTCAGGTGTACAATTCTGTATTACATCATCTATAAATCCCATTGTGTGTCCACCACCCAGAGTCAGTTCTCCTTCCATCACCATATATTTGATCCCCCTTACCCTCAACACCCACCCCCCACACCCTTACCTTCTGGTAACCACTAAATTATTGTCTGTCCCTATATCTCTTGATTGGAGCATTTAATCCGTTTACATTTAAAGTGATTATTGATAGGTACGTAGTTATTGCCATTTTTTAAATTTGTAGTTAGATTATTTTCATCTTTCTTCTATTTACAGAAGTCCTTTTTAGAATTTCTTTCAATGCTGGATTGGTGGTAATAAATCCCTTCAGTTTATTCTTTTCTGGGAAGCTCTTTTTCTCTCCATCAACTTTAAATGATAGCTTTGCTGGATAAAGCAATCTAGGTTGTAGGCCTTTGTGATCCATCACTTTGAGTATTTTCTGCCACACCCTCCTGGCCTTCCATGTTTCTGTAGAAAATTCATTTGATAATCTTATGGGGGTTCCCTTGTATGTAATCCTCTGTCTTTCTCTTGTTGCTTTTAGGATTCTCTCTTTGTCTTTAAGCTTTGCCATTTTAACTATAATATGTCTTGGTGTGGACCTGTTTGGGTTTATCCTACTTGGAATTCTCTGTGATTCTTGGTCTTGTATGTTGGTTTCCTTCATCAGGTTAGGGAAGTTTTCGGACATTATTACTTCAAATATATTCTCAATCTTTTGCTTCCTCTGTTCACCTTCTGCTATTACTATGATGCTCATGTTGTTGCGCTTCATGTTATCCCAGAGGTCTCTTAAACCATCTTTATTGTTTTTTTATTCTTTTTTCTTTCTGTTGTTCTCTTTGGATGATCTCTGCTAACTTGTCTTCTAAGTTGCTGATTCGATCCTCTGCTTCATCTAACCTGCTGGTAATTCCTTCAAGTCAGTTCTTAATTTCAGTAATTGTGTTATTTAGCTCTAACTGGTTGTTCTTTATGATTTCTACATCCTTCTTTATGTCTTCTCTATGCTCCTTAAACATTCTTATCACCAGTGTTCTGAACTCTGTCTCTGAGAGGTTGGTTATCTCTGCTTCATTTGGTTCCAGTTGTGGAGATTTCTTCTGTTCTTTTATATGGGACATGTTTCTTTGTCTCCCCATTCTGACAGACTCTCTGCATTTGCTTTGATGTGTTAGGTAGACCCCCTAGAGTTCTTAGTTCTTGCCGGGTTATCTTATGTAACATGTGTCCTTTATCTCATTCTTGTCCTCTGCGTGTGCTCCAAAGGTGACTCTTGTGTTATGTATATTGTCCTGTTCAAGAAGAACTTAATTGCTTTTTGCTTGTGAGTAGGTGGATTTAACTCCTAGGCTGACTAGTTTTGAGACTTGGCTCTGCCCACGGCAGAGTGTTCTGCTGGGTGAGTTTGACCACTTGAATGAGGTTTGGTCTCTATGGGCTCTTGTGTCTTCAGAGAATTCCCTCTGGGTGTGTGACTTGTAGGTCAAACCAGGTGGTACTCTGGTATGGACTGGAGTTGGTTTCTGGATATGTTAAATCTTGTGTCTCTTAAGCTGGGTCCTGGTAGGGGTGTTTCAGAACAAAGCAAATCACCAAGCACAACAACAACTTCCACCAGTCTCTTAGCTGTTCTCCTGGCTTTTGTGTTCTCAGTTCTGCCCTGGGACCAGCACGTCCCTGGGACTTTGGCATGTCCCTGAGGCTTTGGGCAACGCCCAAAGCTCCTGATCTTTAAGAAGGCAATTAAGGAAACATTTACATTCTCATTATTTTTAGAGCCACACTCATTCTAGAACAACATTTGACTAAACAGTCTTTTTTATAAACTGATTTAAATATTCTAAGTTTCTAAAAGGTTAAAGTAGTGAGGAAAAACAAAGTATTATTTAAGATTCCTTTGCGATATCCATAATCCAAGCAATTTTGTTTAGGACAATCTTCATAAAGACCAGAAGAAAACAAAGAAGAAGGCTTTGTTGGGCATGACATATGAGGGTATCTTAGAATTTGCTCTGGCTTGTGATAAATAAATATGGAGAAAATGAAATTACAGGGTGATCTATTTTAAGAAATCCCATTTTCTACACAAATGAAAAAGGGCTTAATTTATTACATTCTGATAGTTTCCTTTAATAGTCTTTGAAATAGCGGAGCTCATTACATCACTTAGCCTTTATTTGAAGTCTGAAGGACATGGCATAGAGGTGGAGGCAGTGGAAACACATTAGAAAACCACTATGGATTGGACATCAATCCATAATAAAGATGACACTTATAAAATTATAATGTAAGTCATTAGGAAATATACAATTCCATTTTCAAAAATGGGCTTCATGTACAAATGTCAAGAAATGCATCTATCATGTAAAATGAGGCCTAATTTTAGTTATATAAGACATAATTCAAAAGCAAAATACACATGAAACCCTTTATCTCTGGGTTAGTAAAAAGAAGAAACAAAAATGAGCCATTTCTGAAGTGCTGGTCAATATTATTTGATCAATTTACTAGAACCCTAGAGCAAACTAAAGTCGGTGCCCTCTGACTGGAACATTCGAGTTTATCATTTGTGTGTAACATAAAATGGCAATTTAGATGTTAAAAATTAATCAAGATGAAACATTAATACTTTAGGTTGAAACAGAGAATGGCACAGTAATGGCATTAGAAAGGGTGAAAATAGCACCATTACTCTTATTGACACCATCAATGTGTTTGCTTCAATGAACTGTAACTCCACAATGGAAAAAAAAAGTCATTTGTAAGGAAGTTATCAATATTTGGCTTCATTCTTGCCCAACTA
This sequence comes from Rhinolophus hipposideros, assembly GCF_964194185.1. NCBI lineage: Eukaryota > Metazoa > Chordata > Mammalia > Chiroptera > Rhinolophidae > Rhinolophus > Rhinolophus hipposideros. The sequence goes on from NC_138046.1 coordinate 29,849,799, forward strand.
CGTAATAACCTATATATTCAACAAAGGATGCAAAAACACATCTAACCAAAAAAAAAATTTTTTTATTTAAAACATTTCTTTATGTATGTCTTTATTTAAAACACAGCAACATTTGGTAGATTTCCTTTATGTTCTTTTGGTTAATGTGATTGCATTAGGGGAACTTAAAAGTTGATCATTACCAAATTGAAAGATGAAATATTATTCTTGGGGGCCACTAAAATGTGTTTAATGTTCACTAAGCAAACATTCATTTGGTCATCCACCTACAAGTCATTAATTACCTATGTGCCAGGTATATAGTAATGCATGTAGTAATGATGTGCCACCTATTAAATATAAGTGGGTTTTAGAATGATAACCAGAAGACCTAGCTTCTGAGATATTACATTCTTCCCCACATCTCCCAAGTATCATTTCTATAGTGATGACTCCCACATCTATATCTCTAATCCTAACTTCTCTTATGAGCTTCAGGTCCATGTTTTTAAGTATCAAGCAGACATTTTCATCTAGAAATCCCACAGGAACTTCAAATTCCACAAGATCAAACTGTAACAGCCCCATGCGTATGTATGTAGTCATACATACCATACACTCACGATGTACTTTCAAACCAATATTCACTCACTTCTTTTCTTACTTTAAACACCCAGTTCAAGCATCACCTCTTCTGGGAATCCTCCATGATATTCCCAGGCAGAATTAATTGCTATTCTCTCTATATTCTCATTGTATTTTATGCTATAGTATACCTCTGAAACATATTTAACTTTTTAAAAATCATAAGCAAATTTGTAAAATTGCTAATGAATTAGGTATTTTTCTCCGATGCTACACTACAAAACTCTAGGGTAGGTCTATTTTGTTGTTACAGTTTAATTTTCTTTTTGAATAGATTGATTTGAAAACACTCAAATAAAATGTTGGCTTTACAAGGAAATTCTTTTGTAGTAGGTCAAAGTTGAGACTTAAGTATCTCTCACTTTTAAAATTTGTGCTCTCCAATGTCTGATACTCTCCAATGTCTGAAAATCACTGAATTAAGCAAACATCTAGATAGAGATTATCACTACATAATAAATGTTTTCAATTAGTTTTTCAATTTTGAGTAAGAATACATTATATTGGGCTAAATGTCTGGCATGTCAGTCTAACGATTCCTGGTGATGGAAACAATATCCTGAATGGTACATCAAATCAACCATTTTGAGTTTCAATCTGTACACATAAAAACATCATCAATATTAGTAAAGATGAATGCATATTGTCATGGAAATATGTAATCATTAACTGGAAAAAAAAGGAGATTACAGGACAACCTGTACAACATATTCTCACTATAGTAGTGACTACATAGATGACTATGTATAGGTACAGGAAAAATATTAAAAGATATACACTGACCATTTTTTAATTATATTTTTTGAGTTGTATGAGTTCCTTATATATTTTGGATATTAGCCTCTTATCAGAGGCATTGTTTGCAAATATAATCTCCCATTTGGTTGGTTGATTCTTTATTTTGTCGACCGTTTTTTTTTGTTGTGCAGAAGACTTTTAGTTTGATATAATCTCATTCATTTCTCTTAGCATTTACTTCCCTTGCCTTTGAGGTCAAATTCAGGAAATCATCTTTGAACCCAAGAGGACATACGATGGCCAATAGACATATGAAAAAATGCTCAACATCACTCATCATCAGAGAAATGAAAATCAAAACTGCAATGAGGTAACATCTCACATCGGTTATAATGGCTATTATTAACGAGACAAATAATAATAAGTGTTGGAGAGGCTGTGGAGAAAAAGGAGCCCTCATATACTGTTGGTGGGAAAGAAGATTGGTGCAGATGCTGTGGAAGGCAGTGTGGAGTTTCCTTAAAAAAATCACGAAGACAATTACTATATTACCCAGCAATCCCTCTCCTGAGTACATACCCCAAAAATCTGAAAACATCTATCCGTAAATATATATGTGCTTTGATGTTCATTGCAGCTTTATTTATGGTGGCAAAGACATGAAAACAACCAAAGTGTCCTTGGATAGATGATGGGATAAAGAAGATGTGGTATATATACATAATGGAATACTACTCTGCCAAAAGAAAAGATAAATAGTGCCATTTGTGACAAAATGGATGGACCTTGAGATTATTATGCTAAACAAAATAAGTCAGGCAGAAAAAGTCAAGAACCATATGATTTCACTGATATATGGTATATAAAACAGAAAGCAACAAAGAAAGACAAATAAATAAAGAAACAAAAACTCATGGACACAGACAATAGTTTAGCAGTTACCAGAGTGTAAGGGGGGTGTGGAAGATGAGGGTAAAAGGGATCAAATATATAGTGATGGAAGGAGAACTGACTTTAGGTGATGAACACACAATGTGATATGTAGATAATGTATTACAGAATTGTACACTTGACACGTACGTAATTTTACTAATCATTGTCACCCAAATAAATTTTAATATTAAAAAAAGATATACACTGAATTGTTAATAGTAATCTCTGGCTAGTGGAAGTGAAGTTTTTTCTTATATTTTTCTCTTTTTTATATTCAACCTTCCACAAAGCACATGAAAATTTTCTTGTAAAACTGTAACAATGAATATACATATATTCTGTAACTGAATTTGTAGGGATCTAGAGAGGAAGAAAACTAGTAACAATGGTGTATTTATATGTACCAGGCAGTGTGCTAGATGCTGGAGATAGTAGGATTAGTAATGTAAAGTCTGGTTTAAATAACTTCAGCAAAACTCACATGGTTATTTAGTAAGTAAATAATAGAGGTCGGATTCAAACCAAAGATTTTCTGATTCTAAGATAATATTTATTCCATTTTGCCTTGGTGACCCAGATACGATATCAACCGTCTACAAAACTATTATGTAATCAAAGTTTCTGCTGCTCTTCCTACATTATCCCATGCTATGAATTCCCATGATCACTATCCTGGGACTTGTTTCAGGATAGTTTTCATCCATCAACCTAATCCTTATTACATCCCCTCATGTGCTGGTCAATTAATCAGATAAAATAATCAATGCCAAAGAATTAGTATATTAGTCATTGCACTGGGAAGTCCAGTGCAATGTGTGTGTGCAGTTTATTATGCTATGGTGTCGATGACAGAGTTCACAGTCAAATTAGAGGAGGGTTAGATACTCACATAAGTGCTTATCTTCAACCTTCCACACTTAAAGATTGCACTTAAAGCAACCTTTAAGTGCTTATCTGTCTGGGATGTTACTGAAAGAGAAAAAAAAAAAGAGGTGGTGGAAGGCCATATAAAATAAAGACTACTGCCTGAACAAAAAAAAAAAAAAAAAAAAAAAAGCCAAAAAAAACAAACAAACAAGCAAACAAAAAAAAAACACCTAGTTATTAAAGAGCCCTCCTTCCCAAGGACCAGTCTGCCTTCCATGGCAACCTCCTGTAACCACATTACCCTTTCGCTGATGCCACACTCCAACATAGATATCTCTGTGTTTGTAGCAGGCCAGTAGTGGAAAATACTTTTACCCAGCCTGTTCAACTTTAACATAAAATCCCATAAAGCAAATACCTACAGTCTATGCAGCATTTCTTTCACATTAGTGCATGTCATTCTTACTGAACTGCATCCCTGAGAAGATCACATAGTGACATGTTTAATGTAGATGGGTTACCTAAGATTTGAAAAGATTAGAATATTGTCAGCAAAACATCCGGGAGGGCTTTGTGAATTGCCTCCTAAAATCACTCTAAATTAGCAATTCATTGAAATTTTTTTGACAATCTGTTCAACAATGAGTACAGCTAGATAAAAATCAGCCTCTGGTGAATTCTATTATGTTTATTGTTAATGCTAGAGTACATTTAACAGATATCTTTGTTCTTTTCCAGAGAAGTTTTCTCAGTTTATTTCAGTGGACGTCCTTGATTAGTAAATTCTTTTTCCATCCTTTAAAAATAGAAATTAACTAATCCAAGAGCAAAGGGGAGGAACATAATTTTTTGAGTCAACAACATGCTTGGGGAGGAATAGGTAAATATGTAGCTAGAAATAAAGGGACGTAAACTCTTTTTTTTTATTAAATTTCTTGGGGTGACAATTATTAGTAAATTTACATGTATTTCAGGTGTACAATTCTGTATTACATCGTCTATAAATCCCATTGTGTGTTCACCACCCAGAGTCAGTTCTCCTTCCATCACCATATATTGGATCCCCTTTTCCCTCATCACCCAACCCCCACCCCCTTACCCTCTGGTAACCACTAAATTATTGTCTGTGTCTATGAGTTTTTCTTTCTCATTTATTTGTCTTGTTCTTTTTGGTTTATATACCACATATCAGTGAAATCATAGGGTTCTCTGCTTTATCTGTCTGACTTATTTCACTTAGCATTGTACTCTCAAGATCCATCCATGTTGTCACCAATGCTCCTATATCATCTTTCCTTAATGCGGAATAGTATTCCATTGTGTATATATACCACAACTTCTTTATCCATTCATCTATTGAAGGACATTTTGGTTGTTTCCATGTCTTGGCCACCGTAAACAAAGCTGCAATGAACATTGGAGTACACGTGTCTCTATAGAGGAATGCTTTCAGATTTTTTGGGTAGATACCCAGGAGAGCGATTGCTGGCTCATATGATAATTTTATTCGTAATTTCTTGAGAAACCTCCACGCTGCCTTCCATAGCAGCTGAACCAGTCTGCATTCCCACCAACAGTGTATGAGGGTTCCTTTTTCTCCACAGCCTCTCCAACACTTGTTACTATTTGTCTTATTGATGAAAGCCATTCTGACTGGGGTGAGGTGATATCTCATTGTGGTTTTCATTTGCATTTCTCTGATAATTAGTGATGTTGAGCATTTTTTCATCTGTCTATTTGCCATTTGTATATCCTCTTTGGAGAAATGTCTCTTCGGGTCCTCTGTCAATTTTTCAATTGGGTTGTTTGTTTTTTGTTGTTGTTGAGTTTCGTGAGTTCCTTGTATATTTTGGATATTAGCCCCTTATCAGAGACACTGTTTAAAAAGAGTCAAATTCATAAAATGCTCTTTGAACCCAAGGTCCAAAAGTTTAGTACCTATGTTTTCTTCAATGCAGTTTATTGTGTCAGGTCTTATGCTGAAGTCTTTGATCCATTTTGAATTAATTTTGGTACATGGTGACAGATAGCAATCCAGTTTCATTCTTTTGCACGTAGCTATCCAATTCTGACAGCACCATTTATAAAAGAGGCTGTCTTTCCTCCATTGTATGTTTTTAGCTTCTTTGTCAAAAATTATCTGTCCATATTTATGTGGTTTTATTTCTGGGTTCTCAATTCTATTCCATTGGTCTATGTGTCTGTTTTTCCAGCAATACCAAGCTGTTTTGATTATTGTAGCACTGTAGTACAAGCAAAAATCAGGCTGTGTGATACCTCCAGTATTGTTCTTTTTTTTTTAATATTGCTTTGGCTATTCGGGGTCTTTTGTGGTTCCAAACAAATCTGATGATTTTTTGTTCTATTTCTTTAAAAAATGCCATTGGGATGTTAATGGGGATTGCATTAAATCTGTATATGGCTTTGGGTAATATATCCATTTTAACTATGTTGATTCTTCCAATCCATGAGCACGGAATGTCTTTCCATTTCTTTGTGTCTTCTTCAATTTCTTTCAAAAATGTCTTATAGTTTTCAGCATATAAATCCTTCACATCCTTGGTTAAGTTTATTCCTAGGTATTTTATTCTTTTTGCTGCAATTGCAAAATGAATTGTTTTTTCTATCTCTTTTTCTGAGATTTCATTGTTGGTATATAGGAAAGCAATGGACTTTAGTACGTTGATTTTGTAGCCAGCAACTTTACTGTATTCGTTGATTGTTTCTAATAGCTTTTTGGTGGAGTCTTTAGGGTTTTCTATATATAGCATCATGTCATCTGCAAAGAGTGACAATTTAACTTCTTCATTCCCAATTTGGATGCCTTTTATTACTTTCTCTTGCCTGATAGCTCTGGCAAGGACTTCCAACACTATGTTGAAAAGCAGAGGTGATAGGGGACAACCTTGTCCTGTTCCTGAACATAGAGCAAAGGGCTTCAGTTTTTCACCATTAATTATGAGGTTAGCTGAGGGCTTGTCGTATATGGCCTTTTTACGTTGAGGTATTTTCCTTCTATACCAATTTTAGTAAGTGTTTTAATCATAAATGGATGTTGTATCTTATCAAATGCTTTTTCTGCATCAATTGATAGAATCATATGATTTTTGTCCTTTATTTTGTTTATGTGATGTATCACATTGATGGATTTGCGAATGTTGAACCATCCTTGTGCCCCGGGGATGAACCCCACTTGGTCGTGATGAATAATCTTTTTAATGCATTGTTGTATTCGATTTCCTAGAATTTTGTTTAGGATTTTAGCATCTGTATTCATCAGAGATATAGGTCTGTAGTTTTCTTTTTTGTGTTCTCCTTACCAGGTTTTGGTATCAGGGTAATGTTGGCCTCATAAAATGAGTTAGGGAGTACTGACTCTTCTTCTATTTTTTGGAAGAGTTTGAGCAGGATTAGTATTAGATCCTGTTTGAAGGTTTGGTAGAATTCACTGGTGAAGCCATCTGGTCCAGGACTTTTGATTTTGGGAAGGTTTTTGATGACTGATTCAATTTCGTTACTGTTGATTGGCCTGTTAAGATTTTCCAGTTCTTCATGATTCAGCCTCGGAAGGCTATATGTTTCTAAGAACTTGTCCATTTCTTCTAAGTTATTAAATTTGGTGGCGTATATTCCTTCGTAGTATTCTTGGATAATCCTTTCTATTTCTGTGGTGTCCGTGATAACTTCCCCTTTTTCATTTCTGATTTTGTTAATTAGTGTCTTCTCTCTTTTTATCTTAGTGAGTCTAGCCAAGGGTTTGTCGATTTTGTTAATCTTTTCAAAGAACCAGCTTTTTGTCACATTAATTTTTTCTATTGTCTTTTTGTTCTCTATTTCATTTAGTTCTGCTCTGACTTTTGTTATTTCCTTTCTTCTGCTGACCTTGGGTTTCGCTTGTTCTTCTTTTTCTAGTTTTTAAGGTGTAACATGAGGTTATTTATTTGGGATTTTTCTTGTTTCTTGAGATAGGCCTGTAATGATATAAATTTCCCTCTTAAAACTGCTTTCGCGGCATCCCAAAAATTTTGGTAGGATGTATTTTCATTGTCATTTGTTTCTATGTATCTTTTGAGCTCTCCTCTAATTTCTTCTTTGACCCAGTCGTTCTTTAAAAGTATGTTGTTTAATCTACATGTCTTTGTGTTTTTTTCTTGCTTTCTTTTTGCAGTTGATATCCAATTTCAAAGCTTTGTGATCAGAGAATATGCTTGGTATGATTTCAATCTTCTTAAATTTGCTGAGGCTGATTTTGTGTCCCAATATATGGTCTATCATTGAGAATGTTCCATGTACACTAGAAAGGAATATATAGTCTGATGTTTTAGGATGAAGTGCTCTATATATGTCAATTATGTCCAATTCATCTAATGTGTCATTTAGGGCTGCAATTTCGTTATTTGTCTTGTGTTTGGATGATCTATCCATAGCTGTCAATGATGTATTTAAGTCCCCTAGTATAATTGTGTTTTGGTAAATTTCTCCCTTTAGTTCTGTTAGTAGTTGCTTGGTATATTTCGGTGCTCCCTGATTGGGGGCATAAATACTGATGACTGTTATGTCTTCTTGTTGTATAGTCCCCTTTACCATTATGAAATGTCCATCTTTGTCTCTTGTTATCTTTTTCACCCTGAAGTCTGTTTCATCGGAAATCATTATGGCTACACCTGATTTTCTCTGGGTACCATTTGCTTGGAGTGTCAATTTCCACCCTTTCACTTTGAGTCTATGCTTGTCCTTGTAGCTGAGATGTGTCTCTTGTAGGCAGCATATGGTTGGGTTTAGTTTTTTGATCCAATCTGCTACCCTGTGTCTCTTTATTGGTGAGTTCAGTACCTTTACATTTAGGGTGATTATTGATATGTGAGGATTTCCTGTCATTCTGTCTTTAATTTTCTGGTAAGGCTGTGTCTCCATTGTTTCTTTGCCTTTTTGTTTTTGTCTGTTATTTCTGTGTGGTGGTATTCTATGATGTTTCCCTCTGTTTTTTTCTTTTATTACAGTATATATTTCAGATTTGGATGTTTTTTGAGTGGTTACCCTTGAGTTTATGTAAAAGAAAGTTTGATATTTAGAGTATTCCAGGTTCTTCAGTACGCTCACTTTCTCTATTCCCATATTCCAGTTCAGGCCTTTAAGCTCCCCGTTTTTATGTTTCGGTTTCCACAAGTTGTCCCTGTTGATTATGGTCTAATAGCCTCCTTTAGTATTTCTTGTAGTGCAGGTCGTGTATTAGAAAATTCCCTCAGCTTCTGGATGTCTGGAAAGGTCTTTATTCCTCCTTCATAGCTAAAGGAGATCTTTGCTGGATATATTATTCTTGGCTCATGATTTCCTTCTTTCAATAGTTTGAATATTTGTTTCCATTCCCTCCTAGATTGTAGAGTTTCTGCTGAAAAATCTGATGATAATCAAATGGGCTTTCCTTTGTAAGTTACAGTCTTCTTTTCCCTGGCTGCCTTGAGGATTCTTTCTTTGCCATTGATTCTAGACATCTTCGATACAATGTGCCTTGGTGAAGGCCTGTTGGGATTGAGGTAATTAGGTGTTCTATTTGCTTCTTGGATTCGAGGATCCAGTTATGTCCACAAGTTTGGTAAGTTCTCATCGACGATTTGTTTGAATATATTCTCTGTTCCCTTCCCTCTTTCTTCTCCTTCTGGTATGCCCATTATTCTTATATTGCTCTTTCTGATGGAGTCAGAAAGTTCTTGTAGAGTTCTTTCATTTCTTTTAAGTCTCGAGTCTCTTTCTTCTTCCATCTGTGTAAATTCCAGGTTCCTATCTTCGATGTCACTGATTCTTTCCTCCATCTGGTCAACTCTACTACCTAAGCTGGATATTTTATTGTTAATTTCTTGTATTGAGTTCTTAATCTACAAAAATTCCATTTGGTTCTTTTTCAAGATTTCAATCTCTTTTGCAAAATGCTCATGGTGTTCTTTGATTGTGTTTCTGAGTTCATTAAACTGCCTTCCTGTGTTTTCTTGCTTCTCGTTCAGTTTTTTTCAGAATTGCAATCTTGAATTCTCTGTCATTCAAATCACAAATGTCCATATCTCTAAGTTCCTTTTCTGGAGACTTTTCACTTTCTTTCTGAGCTATCTTGTTTCCTTGGTTATTCATGGCAATCACTGATTTACTATTTCTCTTCCTAGACATCTACAGGAGTGGCTTCTGCAACAGGTTGATAGGTATGCGAAGAGCTTTTGAAGTTCCAAAGCTCTTTCTGCACCAGATTCAGAGCCCGTTTGTTTCAGCAGTTCTGTTTATTCCTGCAGGGATCTGCCCAGATAGGTGGGGCCAGGGGCGGGGTGAGTTGTGAGAGGTGGCCCAGAGCTTCTAGCACCGGGCAGGTGGGGGCGGGTTGTGAGAGGTGAGAGTTGTGAGAGGTGGCCCAGAGCAATGGCGGCGACCACCACCACAGCCAGTCCTGCTTCCACAGCTCCCTCTTCTTTGCTGGAACTAGTTGAGCTGCGAATCTGTGTCTGCGGTCCACAGTTCTCAGAGCAGCAAATATTCTGTCCTTTGATCCCACACTGCTACTTTATCGCTTCTAGCACCGGGCAGGTGCGGGCCGGGCGAGCTCTGGGAGGGTAGGGAGGGGGCGGCTAGTCTCTGTGCCTAAGGCTTCCGTTCTCTGCTCGGCAGTGAGGGCTTAAACCACCAATTTCAGCCCTCTTCCCTAAGTCTTTGCTGCCGGGAGCATTGGGTTCAGCCGTGTTATATGCTGTCCCCTCAGCCCTGTGGGCCGTAAACTGAGCCCTAGCAGTCCGAGTCCTTCCTTCTCCTGCAGCTGCGGAAAATCCGGGGTCAGCGGGCTCCGAGCACTGAGCTAGGTCTGCATCCTGCGCCCGCGCGGCTCCGTCTCAGCACTTCTCCTCTCCCTCCTCCCCCGCTCGCGCAATTCATGCACCTGGAGGTGAATTCAGTGGTGGGCCTCTTCCTCTTGCCTGTCTGCCTTGCAGGGAGTCTTTTGTGTAGTTATTGTTGTCCGATTCGTTGTAAATTCCATGGGAGCGTTACAGAGGCTCACCTCACGCCGCCATTTTTTTCCATCCTACTCTCCCCCTTTTTATGTTTTGGTTGCCACAAGTTGTCCCTCTTGATGGTGGTCGAATAGCCTCCTTTAGTATTTCTTGTAGTGCAGGTTGTGTATTAGAAAATTCCCTCAGCTTCTGGATGTCTGAGGAGGTCTCTATTCCTCCTTCATATCTAAAGGAGATCTTTGCTGGATATATTACTGTTGGCTCATAATTTCTCTCTTTCAATAGTTTTAATATTTGGTTCCATTTTTTCCTAGTTTGTAGAGTTTCTGCTGAAAAATCTGATGATAATCAAATGGGCTTTTCTTTGTAAGTTACAGTCTTCTTTTCCCTGGCTGCCTTGAGGATTCTTTCTTTGCCATTGATTCTAGACAGCTTCGATACAATGTGCCTTGGTAAAGGCCTGTTGGGATTGAGGTAATTAGGTGTTCTATTTGCTTCTTGGATTCGAGGATCCAGTTATGTCCACAAGTTTGGGAAGTTCTCATCGACGATTTGTTTCAATATATTCTTTGTTCCCTTCCCTCTTTCTTCTCCTTCTGGTATGCCCATTATTCTTATATTGCTCTTTCTGATGGAGTCAGAAAGTTCTTGTAGAGTTCTTTCATTTCTTTTAAGTCTCAAGTCTCTTTCTTCTTCCTTCTGTGTAAATTCCAGGTTCCTATCTTCGATGTCACTTATTCTTTCCTCCATCTGGTCAACTCTACTACCTAAGCTGGACATTTTATTGTCAATTTCTTCTACTGAGTTCTTAATCTACAGAAATTCCATTTGTTTCTTTTTCAAGATTTCAATCTCTTTTGCAAAATGCTCATGGTGTTCTTTGATTGTGTTTCTGAGTTCATTAAACTGCCTTCCTGTGTTTTCTTGCATCTCGTTCAGTTTTTTCAGAACTGCAATCTTGAATTCTCTGTCATTTAAATCACAAATGTCCATATCTCTAAGTTCCTTTTCTGGAGACTTTTCACTTTCTTTCTGAGCTATCTTGTTTCCTTGGTTATTCATGGCAATCACTGATTTACTATTTCTCTTCCTAGACATCTACAGGAGTGGCTTCTGCAACAGGTTTATAGGTATGCGAAGAGCTTTTGAAGTTCCAAAGCTCTTTCTGCACCAGATTCAGAGCCCGTTTGTTTCAGCAGTTCTGTTTACTCCTGCAGGGATCCGCCCAGATAGGTGGGGCCAGGGGCGGGGTGAGTTGTGAGAGGTGGCCCAGAGCTTCTAGCACCGGGCAGGTGGGGGCGGGTTGTGAGAGGTGAGAGTTGTGAGAGGTGGCCCAGAGCAATGGCGGCGACCACCACCACAACCAGTCCTGCTTCCACAGCTCCCTCTTCTTTGCCGGAACTAGTTGAGCTGCGAATCTGTGTCTGCGGTCCACAGTTCTCAGAGCAGCAAATATTCTGTCCTTTGATCCCACACTGCTACTTTATCGCTTCTAGCACCGGGCAGGTGCGGGCCGGGCGAGCTCTTGGAGGGTAGGGAGGGGACGGCTAGTCTCTGTGCCTAAGGCTTCCGTTCTCTGCTCGGCAGTGAGGGCTTAAACCACCAATTTCAGCCCTCTTCCCTAAGTCTTTGCTGCCGGGAGCGTTGGGTTCATCCGTGTTATATGCTGTCCCCTCAGCCCTGTGGGCCGTAAACTGAGCCCTAGCAGTCCGAGTCCTTCCTTCTCCCGCAGCTGCGGAAGATCCGGGATCAGCGGGCTCCGAGCACTGAGCTAGGTCTGCGTCCTGCGCCCGCGCGGCTCCGTCTCAGCACTTCTCCTCTCCCTCCTCCCCCGCTCGCGCGATTCACCCACCTGGAGGTGAATTCAGTAGTGCGCCTCTTCATCTTGCCTGTCTGCTGTGCAAGGAGTCCTTTGTGGAGTTATTGTTGTCCGATTCGTTGTAAATTACAGAGGCTCACCTCAGGCCGCCATTTTTTCCCCCTCTCCCGTAAACTCTTTTATACACAGTTAGAAGTAAGGTTTTTCACCAGCCTTAAGTAATTCACACATGAAGATATGCATCCCCCTATGTATTTTAAGTGAACTATATTTCTGGGTTTCTTGGAATGCTTGAATGTTTACTTTTCAATTATTTCATACTCACACATTACACACTTAATTATACTTCTGTAGATCACTTTGTCCTGAATTAGAAAATATTTCAAAATACTTAAACCTCCACATATTAAAAATACATATATACTTAGGCTACTTAGTTTTTCAAAAGGCAAGACATGTGATTTGGCATCAAAATGTTATACTTTAAGTTATGAAAATTTAAGAATTAGTCAGTGATGAAGGGTCAAGCCAGAGAACATATCAGGTAGAGATAATTCCTTCTATTTCTTCTTTAAAACCCCACCTCAGATTGAAAGTATCATTTCCTCTGAAAATGTTCTCCCATATACCAAAACAATGACAATATACCATAAAAATGCCCTATAACATACAAAAAGACAGGGAATGAATATTTCAGTGTTGTTCTTGGGTAACATTTAAAGAAGTTTTTAGAAAATACTATGTATTTTTAAGTGCAATGACAAGCTTCCTACAAAAAAAAAAAGATTTTTTAAAACTAATTTGTGAAAAAAGCGATGTATTTAAAAGAAATCTTTAAATCTATATTTGAATGTGAAAATATTAAATTCCAGTGCCATTTAAAATGTACACATTTTCCTTTATCTTCTGGTATCACATATGGGGAAGTTTATGAATGGATAAGCAACATGGCCTGACCTGGAAATGAATTAAGGCAAATTTTAAGACAAAAAGGGAGGAAAACAGTACAGGATTTCATACTTTTTAAGAATATTTTTTAACATATAAATATTTATACACTTATTTTTATAGCCTTGAACTGTAGGTCTCCAGGAGCAAAAACATTCATTCAGTAAATATTTGCTGATTGCCTATAATTTGTTAGGTGTTAGTAGAGAAATTAGAGAATATAAATATGACAGTTATATTCTTTGCTCTGGAGATATTTACAACTGAGCTGAAGATACATACGTGCACACAGATACATTTTATTGCTAATATAGTAACAACTTTATAAACCTGTTAAAAAAATCTCTGTAAACAAAAACATATCTTTTCTGTATTTCTTAAATCACTTTTAGTACCACTCATTATATTATTTAGTTCAGATTTTCAAATGAACAGCATGTAGTGCATGGACACCAATCATCTGAGTACCAAAAGATTTAAGGAGAAACAGACATGCCACAATACCAATCCAAGTTCAGCACAACCTGGCCAGTTATGAGGAAGGGCCAATCTTCCTCTCACTTCCAATATGTTCACATATTGAGAAGTACAACCTGTTTTCTTAACAATCCACAATTTGTATTTATCTGAGTTCCTAAGTAATTTTCTTCAAACCTAGTTCCATTTATTTATAAACTCCAGCTCATCTTCTTGAAACAAACTTCCTGTGTCCTTGATAATCGTATATAATTGCATAAGGGTTCTAACACTTTTTTAACAATATGCTTATTTTACTTTAGGTAAGAATCTTTGAAATTCACAAAATAATATCTCATTAATTTGGACTTTATAAATCAAAAATCCTTTTCAGGAGTAGGGACTGGGCTCATTTTTCTTCTTTTTTTTGTTTCTTAACTGTTAAGCAGAATTAGAAAATTTAAAGTATGCTCGAATATAATATTTGATATTATGCACAGCAACAGCAAAATTATCAAGTCTATATCCTGGATCGGTATACATTTGTAAGTGTAGGGATAATACAGTTAGTCAGGCTCCCTCCCCCAGCCAGCTGCTGACCCTGACAGCTGACCGGTCCAATAAGATGGGATGCTGTGCAGGCGCAACCCATCTTGAAAACGTTACTGTAAAAACTCCTATGTCAGCACCTTGGCTGTGAGCTGCTTTCGTCTCTGTACGTTATAAAGTGATCGGCCATTTTAGGGGAATGGAGGCTGAGTTGGAGACACGGTGGAGACTGTGGGCTGCATTGTACAGTAGCACCTCAGTTTTCGAACATCTTCATTGACAAACATTTAGGTTTATGAACACGGTAAACCCGGAATCTTCAGTTTTCGCACACTTCTCGGAAGTTGAACATGTCACCTGGCTTCCACTGAGTGCAAGATCCTGAAGCCCAGCTACCGGCTGTTTTTGAACGTTTCAGAACTCGAATGGTCTTCTGGAATGGATTACCTTCTAATCCCAAGGTACCACTGTACAGGGATGCTGAGAAATGGTGTGTGGGGCCCATGCCCCAGGGCTGCTGCTGCTGGGCTGCCGCTTTGGGCTGATGAGTTATGAGACTGCTGTTGGCTGCGGATTGTAACCTGAGAATATCCAGCTGTGAGCAGTAGTGAAAAACCCCTGGCTGTATCCCACGAAGCCTGTAAATAAAACAGGTGTACTTTGCCTTCGGCTCCATGCATCTTCTTCCAGCTCCCAGAGTCACAGACACCTTACCCCTGTGACACCACCCACTTGGACAACATTCTTCCCAACCTGCCATACATCTACATTTTTACATTTAGAATCCCTGCTTTGAATGATGACACTGAAACTGTGCAAGTTTCTTAAAAAGCAAACATTCAAATATATTCACAAGTCTTGATAGTACTAAGGCAAGAAGTGAAAAAATGCACTGTCGTTTATTTAACAACAGGTCATGAAACTTAAATAAAGGTTGAAAGAGAAAAAGGTTGATTAGGTTTTCAGCTTAATTCTGAACATTCAATCAGCAGAACACTTGCATTCCTGAAGTGTCCTGACCGATTGAGATTTTGGTACAAAAACCAAAATTCTATGACAACTTTTTTTCAAAGAGAATAAACTTCTATTTAAAAAGTATGTTTAACCCTAACAACTTACAAGCTGAGAACACGAAGGCTACAATTTGCAAATGGTATGTTTCCAAAAGTTGGTAACCTAGAACTTAGAATGTATTTTCCAATTGGAGCAATGCTATAAAACTACAGCCAGCTTTCCAGAGAAGATATAAAAACTCCATTTTAAAAATGTTCTTTTGAGAATTACTTTGGGGAACTTATTCAATAGTGTTTGGGGATTTTGTTGGGTGTCCGATGGACATGTGTCCTGTTTGGGAGACCACCTCAGGGATGCTGTGGATGCCTGGTCATGGCATTGTATACCAGAGGCTGGACATTAATGAATGCCAACTATAATTTTATGTGTATAATGTGATGGCTCGGTGTGAGGTCGGGGTGGTGGTGGATGGGGGGAGGGGGTTCATGGTGTTAGGGATGTAAAAATAAAATAAAATAAAACTATAAAAACACACACACACACACAAAATAAAAATAAATAAATAAATAAATAAATAAATAAATAAATAAATAAATGAATACGGTCTATATGGTCAGAAACCAGGAGGTCACTAAGCCTGTTAATGAGGAATGGAGAAGGCTTCGTAGAGAAAATCAAATGTGGTCTGAGCAGTGAAGCTACTGAATCGGTTAATAGTTAATAAATGTGTTAATGATGTTAAAAAATTTTCTTAATATACAATCTATCTGAAGTTTTTTTTTTTAAAGAAAAACTAATAATGATATTATTGTAACAGTGGTAGCAAAAAAAATAAAAATGATACATAATTGTAAAACCATGCTGACTACATGGCATGAGAGAGAGAATATGTAATGTCTCAATGAGAGAACACAACTAAGAATTTGTGAAACAATCTTGTTATAAGAATTCAAATAGTGTTGCAGAGGTATAAAAATATATTAAAGCCACATTTTGATTTCCTGAAGGACAACTCTCCCATCCTCTTCTCCATCCCTCTCAGTCTAATACACTAAGTATAGGTAAGCTGGGCACTTTCCACCCAGAGGATAAAACCCACACAGAGTTAAAAGGACAAACAGCGTGAAGGAGAGTGAGAGGGGACTAGAAGGAAAATCTAGGCACTTAGAGAACACTGCGGCCATCCTTAGCTCCAGACTCCTGAGTAGTTTCTGTAGAGGCCTGAAGGCAGAGGCCCCCAGCCACAAAGAGCTTCATCTCATGCCAGTTGTAGCCGTGGGTGTAAAGCATATTGGGGAACACATCCATGCCACCGAATTAGTTCACCCACAGATCATTGTGGTTGAGCCAGCCTCTGCCACAGGTGAGCTTGAGTTTCTTCCCTGAGGGGCCTGGAGGAGAGCATTCCAGGCAGGTCGAAGCCCTCTCCTCCAGGAACTTCTGGGCGGGCATGTCATAGAAGAGCAGGGAGCCATGACTAGTGCCCACAATGATGATGTGCTGGTAGAAGCTCAGGAAGCGCACACTGCTGCCACCCTCTCTGGAGCACAGGGGCCGGATGTTCTGCTGGCTCTGGCACGGATCCAGGAAAGAGACTTGGGACTGGGAGCCCAAAGCGTACCGGGACAACTTGTTACAATAGGTCAGGCACACGTTCTCCCCTCAGTAGAGCAGCCTGATGGACAGCAGCCTGGACAGGGTGCTCCGGGCTTCCCACAGGTGGAAGTAGCCGTCTATGGATACTGCTTCCAGCTCCTGGTTCTTGCAATTGAAGGTCAGGGCCCACACCTTGTGGTCACTGGGATTTGGTGCTAGCCCTGGGGATGGTCTCCACGTCCCTTTCTGGCCGGGGTGATTCCTGGGAACCCCTTGGTCAGGCACAGTTTTGAGAACATGGTGTGGCATACTGCAGAGGGAGAGATTCCTTGGAGGTAATGACTTCCATTGTAACTCACAGCCCTAAGGAGGTGGAGAGGCAAAGTCAAGGGAGGGCATCTCTCTTGCTGTTCCTAGCTTCTGTTGTTACTCTAGGTCCCAGAGGCTTAGGTGCTTTAGCATAGTCCCTTTGGGTCTTGGGCTGGGGTCTTGAGTGATGAGCAGGATTTTCACAGTCAGAGGTGGAGATAAAGAACTTTCCAGAAGGAGGCAGCCACAGGGACACAATAATGAGAATGTAAGTGTTCAGAGCACTGGCTTAGTCTCAGGAGTTCGATGTTTCATAACTTGCTCTGCGTCTTCAAGGCAGCCAATCTGGTAGGCTCCTACCTAGGCATTCTCAGTTACAGTAAGACATGGCTTTGGGAGGCTGGTGATCAGTTGATACCTACTCTGTACACATGCCCCTCCTCCTGCCCAAAACATAAATCATGTGCAGTGGGTGGGTGTATTGGAAGATGTATTTACTTTTATGACTAATCAAAAAAGCCCATAAGAGCTACTTTGTTGCTGCTTCCTCTCTCCTTCTCCCTCCCCTGCCCTGTTTGCTGATGTTCTCTCCCTTTCCCTCACTCACCCTTTTTGTAATGTCACCTCAGGTGCACAAATTCCATCGGTCCTTCCCACCACTCCAGTCCAGGTGCGGCATTCCAGTGCTCTCCATTCGTCTCCAGCATGCCAGTTCTCATTCCTCCCCATCTCATTCATCCCATAGCAGCAGAAGAGGCTGTGTCTGCTGGTAGTGGTGAACATAAAATTAGGGAAGGCTTCGTGGACGCTGCATTTTGTTTTCACGGGCGGGAGTGGAAGGAATGGACATTATGGAAAGAGGCAACTACATAGAAAGGAGAAAGGTGTGTGGTGTGTAGAGAAGTAGATCACAAACTTTAGTGTACATCAAAATTACAGGGGCATCCTCAAAAATGTGTGTATCTTGACTAGCACTAAAATTTGATGCAAATGGTCTGTGGACTACTCTTTCACACTGTTCTAGGCTCTTCTCACCCAGGTTATGTTGCAGTAGGAGATTAATATCTTTAATGTTCTCCAGGGTTACCCTGAAAATAGACCCCTACAGGCAAATATTATGAAAATATTAGCAATTAAAGAGGTTACAATGAGCTTGAGGCCAAAGCAGAGAATGGCCCAGGCAGAGAAACTGTACCTATTAAGAATATAAAACTTATTATATTACTATATAACCTTCTACCTTTACTATATTGTGGAATACTAAGAGGCATTCTTGCAACAATTTTAGAAATATCATTTTATTTAATATACTGTTATAAAAGTGGTCACTCCATTTTGTAGATGAGGAAAATGAGGCTTTGAGAGGTTATAATTTTGTCTAAAGTTAATGAATTAAAAAGTGATTGATGCAGGATTTGAATGTAAGTAGTCTGAATCCATATCCCATGTTCTTATCCATTTCTCAGAGACTGGTGGTATGGCAGGACTTGAGTGAAAGTTTCAGCTAGTGATAGAGATTTAAACCTCATTTCTTTGTACCACCAAAAATGTTGGGATATGGGCTTTCAGTCAAGATGGTGGAGTAGGTAAACCAAGTGCTTGCTCCTCTCACAATCACACAAATTTACAACTAACCTATAGAACAACCATCATTGAGAATTTCTGAAGTCTAGCTGAACAGAATTCCTACTAGTAAGAAAACAGAGAAGAAGCCATTTTGAGACTGCTAAGATGATAGGAGATGCAGATCGGGCTGGCCCTATACCCACCAGTGACAGTTAAAAATCATGAGGGATGTCTCAGTTTTGGAGGGTCCTGAGACCCTGTCACACCTAACTTATGAGCCCATCCAAGCTACTTCCAGTGGCTTTTCCATCCAAATGGTCTGTCTTGGCTCACACTGCAGACTTTCCTAATAAACGATCAAAGTTTCACAAAACCCCAAACAAGATGCATCTGTCCTTAGAGTGTCCAATAAGTTTTGCTAAGCAGCCCCAAGACCAGCATGAGCAGCAGACAGTATCAGTTTGCAGCTTTGCCTCTCACAGGCAACTCCAGCCCAGCATAAGTGCTAACCATCTGCATATCACTTTCTAGCTTATACCAAGTGGCCCCAGACAGGGCATAGGCAGTGGCTAAACTTGGCCAGCAATGGAGCCACTCCCATGAGGCCCCAGAAACACCACAACAGAACACCACTCAAGCACCTCCACAAATGACACACCCAAAGGGAAGACTGGGCAAGCACCAGAGCCCCACATAAAGCAAATTATTCTCTGTGGTATCAGCCCCTGCACATCAACAGCTGCTCTAAAGTAGTCATGGCTAGTCCTTATAACCAATCAGCCTGATGGTCACTCCCTCCCACCAATGTAGAAACAGCAACCAAGGTCAACTACAATTGGAGGGCACACACAATCCACACAAGAAACAGACGTGGAGCACCCCGCTCAGATGACAAAGAAGACTGTACCACTGGACCTCACAAGACACCTACTACATATAGCCACACTACTAAGACCAAGAGACAGTAGCTCTACCTAATACATAGAAACAAACACAGGTAGGGAACCAAAATGGGAAGACAAAGAAATACTATCCCAAATGAAAGACAAAAACGAAACTCCAGAAAAAGAACTAAACAAAATGGAGACAAGCCATCTACCAGATACAGAATTCAAAACATTGGTTATAAGAATGCTCAATGATACGAAGGGGAACTTCAACTAAGAAATAAAAAAAAAAACACACACACACATAGAAATGGAGACAGGAAACATAAAAAGAGCCAGTTAGAAATGAAGAATACCATAAATGAAATGACAAATATATTAGAGGGAGTCAACAGTAGGTTAGGTGCAGAAGAGGACTGAATTAGCAATTTGGAACATACAGTATCAGAAAACACCCAATCAAAACAGCAGAAAGGAAAAAGAGTATTTTTAAAAAATGAGGCTAGTTTAAATGGGCTCTGGGGCAGTATCAAACATACCAACATTTTCATCACAAGGGTACCAGAAGTAGAAGAGACAACAAGGAATTGACAACCTATTTGCAAAAAATAATGACAGAAAACTTCCCTAACCTGCTGAAGAAAATAAACATAGAAGCTCAGGAAGCACATAGAGTCCCAAACAAGATGAACACAAAGAGACCCCCACCAGGACACATTAAAATGACAAAGGTTAAAGACAAAGAGAGAATCTTAAAAGCAGCAAGAGGAAAGCAGTTAGTTACCTACAAGAGATTTCCCATAATACTGTCAACTGATTTCTCAACAAACTTTGCAGGCCAGAAGGGATTGGCACAAAATTTTCAAAGTGATGAAAAGCAAGGACATACAACCAAGATGATTCTACCCAGCAAAACTATCATTTAGAATCAAAAGACAAATAGTTACCCAGACAAGAAAAAGCTAAAAGAGTTCATTATCCCAAAGCAGTATTACAAGACATATTAAAGTGAATTCTTTAAGAAACAGAAAAAAGATAAAAAATATGAATAATAAAATGGCAATAACTAAATATCTATCAACAATCAGTTTGAATGTAAATAGTTTAATGCTCCAATCAAAAGACAGCATTGCTGCATGGATAAGAAAATGAGACCTTTACATATATTGCCTAAAAGAGACTCACTTCAGATTGAAAGACACACAGACTAAATGTAAAGGGAAGGGAGAAAAAATTCATGAAAATTAAAAAAAAATAATAATAAGTTGGAGTAGTAATACTTATACCAGGCAAAGTAGACTTTTTTAAAAAGGCTATAACAAGAGACAAAAAAAACAGTAATTCCACTTCTGGGTATATAATTTAAGAAACCCGAAACACCATTTCAAAAAGATATACAAGTGCATCTATATGTACATTGCAACATTATTTACAATAGCCAAGTTATGAAAGCAACTTGTGTCCATTAATGATGAATAAAGAAAAAGTGGTACATATGAGGTCAGACAATTAAGTTCACAAACATATTGCAATGGTATAGCTAAGAATTTTTTGATATCACAGGGACCATTCATTATGAATTTGTACCAACTGGACAAACTGTTAAGCAAGGTTGCTATTTGGAAGTGCTGAAAAGGCTGCATGTAAAAGTTAGACAAAAATGACCTGAATTTTTGCCAAAAATTCATGGCTCTTGCATTATGACAATACACCGACTCACAAGGCCAGTAAACAAATAACTGTATTGGAATAACCTCCCTATTCAACTGCTCTGGCTCCCAATGACTTCTTTCTTTACCCAAAGATAAAGGAAATATTGAAAGAAAGACATTTTGATGACATTTAGGCCATCAAGAGTAATACGATAACAGCACTGATGGCCATTCCAGAAAAAGAGTTTCAAAATTGCCTTGAAGGGTAGACAAGGCATTGGTGAATAGCTTCCCAAGAAAAGTACTCTGAAGGTGACCATAGTGATATTCAGCAATGAGGTACTGTATTTCCCTGAATATAAAACCAAGTCTTATATTAATTTTTGCTCCAAAAGGGTCATTAGGGCTCATTTTCAGATGATGTCTTATTTTTTCATGTACAACAATCTACATTTATTCAAGTACAACAATGTCCATTTATTCATCTATTCATGTTCAAAAATCTGCATTTATTCAAATACAGTAATGTCATCTTCTTCTGGAACATCGTTATAACTCTCCAAACCCCGAATTCCAGCTTGAATTACTTGCAATTACATTTCCTGCAGAACCATTGGCCACAATGCCTCAGGTCCAGGTGTAGAGCTCTCTTTAAATGAGCACTTCTTGTCCATGTAGTCTGCTCATTGTGCATTGGCAACACAGCTGTCAGTGATTTTATCCCATGAATTCTTCACCCAAGTCACGACCCCTTGCAGGCTAGGCTTCACAAAGTTTCCACACTGATTTCTCTCCATTCTGTTTTCAATGTAGTCATTGATTTCCATGTGCAAATAGTCCTTGAACAGCTTGTTTATTGCAATATCAAGAGTCTAGAGATAGGCAGTCATTCCTGTGTGAATCATTATTTGACCTATTCTTCTCTCCGCAAGGAAGTTCTTCATGTCTTTAGCGTGGTGAGTGCTGGCTGTATCCCACACTAGCAGACATCTTTGGCCACCTTGCAAAACAAGTGGCAACATTAAATCAACCCACTTCCTTATAACTGCTTGTATGCACCAGGCTTTTTAGGTTTCAAGAAACATTTTCAACCTTATCTTTCTTGCCCTTTGTGATGATTAGAGGTGGGGCTTTCTTTCCATCCAGATGAATTGCCAAAATACAGATAACACGTGCACGTTTGTAACCAGGGGAGGGAATGTAGATTGATGAGGCACCCCCCTGATCAAATGTCATTTGAGATCCTTGGCCCATAAACACTGCAGTTTCATCCATAGGAATCATGTTGGAGAGTTGGTATTTAGAAAAGTTGATGCCATCAACAAAGGACTTGAATGCAAGTGCACGTTTAATAACTTCAGTATCTTTCAGCTTGAACAGTGTTGTCGACCTTAGAGATAGTTCATATCACTGAAGTAAGTCATTTAGCCAGTGTTGTAATGCTTTGAATTATTCTGGGGATATTTCTAACTGTGGTGCCATTGTAAGGACAACTGCTTGAATATCAGCCCTGCACACAGCCAAAGTCTTTACTCTCCTGTCAACAATCCATTCTCAGATGATGTCTTTCAGCTCAGGAAATAATGGTTGCTGACCTGATCCACATTTGCCCTTCCTAGCATTTCTCTCGTCCACCCGTCGACTGAGGTTATCTTACTCTGCTCACCATTTTCAAACCATTTGGAGATCCAACTTCTTCTCTTTGCAGAAAGCCTTATGATTCTTGCCCCGGGAGTCCTCCACAATTTCTTTCTTGTACTCAAGAGAATAGCTCTTTCTTTTTGCACTCATCTTGTCTGGGGGTCAAAATAATATTCCCTTTAAATCTACCATTAAATCAAGTGTTAATTGAAGACTTACAAGACAGGAGTGGCAACAAAAATGATGACAGTGAAGAATGATGGTCCACACAAATGCAGGAAAAATTGCAGGCACCAAAATTCAGAAAACTTTTCTTTATTTCACACAAGTGCATTAAGTATGTCCATTATAACACATGATGTACTGAATTATGAAGATTCATATTAGACACAACTAAGTCCATTAGCAAGTGTACACATGATTCGTGTGTTGTGTCTGTACTCTGATTGGTCATTTGGCATTGAGCCTCGAGTTCATCTGTTTACGTAGGTGTTTATCTCTCGTTCAAAGGCACACACTTGGGTATTTAGAAATACTTAATTATAATTGATATTATCATTTATTTTAAGTATTAGTGTCAATTGTATTATTTATTTATATTTAATTACATATTAATATAATTATTTCATAATTCAATATTTCAGTTGTATGCTACAATGAACATAGTAAATGTGTCCGTTTGGCTGATTATCTTAACTGGGGCTTATTTTTGGGGTAGGGCTTATATTATGAGCATCCTGAAAAATCATGTTAGGGCTTATTTTCCTGTTAGGTCTTATTTTTGGGGAAGTATGGTATGTAGTACTTTTTCTAGGATGAGTTTGTGAACTTTATTGTCTGACCTCATATGTACAATAGAACATTACTCAGCCATAATAAACAAATAAAATAATAATTAAATCTTGCCACCTGCAACAACATGGATGGTCCTAGAGGGTTATGCTGAATGAAGTAAGTCCAACAGAGAAAGACAAATACCGTATGATTTCTCTTATACGTGGAATCTTAAAAAAAAAAATGAAATTGGCAAACAAACAGAACAGAAACAGACTCGTAAATACAAGAAAGTTGCCAGATGGGATGAGCATTGGAGGGATGATGGAAGGGGGGAAGGGTTAAGATGTACAGATTGGTCATTACAAAATAGTCATGGAGATGTAAAGTATAGCATAGGGAATATAGTCAATAATATTGTAATAATTGTATGGTGTCAGATGGGTACTAAATTTATTGGGTGATCACTATATAACTATAAATGTTTAATCACTATGTTGTACACCTGAACCTGATATAACATTGTGTGTCAACTGTAATTGAATACACACACACACACACATGTTAATGTTGGGATATGGCTGTTGACATTTTTGGAAGATGGATGCCATGGTTAATGACACTGAGATCAACTGTGAAAGATTCTTGGACTCAGCCTGTAATCAGTGGCAAGGCTCACTGAAAGGGGCAGCTGTATAGTTCTTGGGCACAGCAGCCACGAGACTAGCCAGGACCAGTGTAGGTCATCCTGATGGCATTCTATATGACCAGTCAGAGTGTTCACAGCAAATAAGAACTAAGGACTACATCTATCTTCTTCCAGTGAAAAAATAAGCACAAAAACTAACACTATCCCAAAGAAATGGGAAGGATCCCTTGAAATTATTGATATTAGACTTCTACCAGCCAGGTGTGTGCAATTGGGACTCAAATGCAATTTGCGTTAGAAAAACAAAGAAATGTGCTATATGTTTCTCCCATGTTTTATGAGAAGGTAATACCCATTACCCAGTGCAGAAGAACAAGGATAGGGCTTTGTATGCTCTAGGGGTTGTGGTATCACACTTAGTAGAGTGACAACCCCTTATATACTTAATATCATCTCCCAAGTTATAATGCAATGCCCTTATGTCTAGAGTTGAAAAGAATGGGTACTATAACTGTCCAAAATGTCATGGAGATATAGGAAGGGAGACTTCCAGTTCTGGCAGAGAGAATACCCCTATTCCTTTCAGGTCCTCATTCTTAGAACTGAAAGTCCACTGGACAAGTCACAACAAACAAGGAAAGCAAGTCTCTGAAAGGTGGAAAGAAGTGGGAAAGATTAAGGATCTCAGAATTTGAGGAAAGGCAGAGTGGTGAGTACTCTGAGTTTCTTTGTTGTGTCCCATATATCCTAGACAGGGAACTGCACAATCTCCAATCCAGAACCTTCCATAGTCACAGATAATAAAAGCTCTAAGAAAAGCCTACCCTTCCTCCCAGGCAGAAACGTGAGACCTAACAACATATATATA
The DNA here is from genome assembly GCF_964194185.1 of Rhinolophus hipposideros. NCBI lineage: Eukaryota > Metazoa > Chordata > Mammalia > Chiroptera > Rhinolophidae > Rhinolophus > Rhinolophus hipposideros. Next base: position 29,874,675 of record NC_138046.1, read on the forward strand.
TATATATATATATATTTTTTTTGGTGAATACTCATCCTACTCCAGCCAAACACTAACAGTAAAACCATCCCACTACTTCTTTCTCACACTGTTTCAGTGGGCCCAAGAGGAGAGCTGATCTTCTATTCCCAATATGGCAGAAGCACATATTATACCCTGATTCTCCTGCAGGAGTAGTGTCAGTGTGGTCCCAGGATGAGCTGCGCCTCCACACATAGCTAGCAACAAGGAGACTTAAACAGTTCATTCAAGGAGGGGATAATCACCACTCTTCTCCAAACCTTCTTCTTCAACAGGTCATCAGCATGGCTCATTGAGTAGCTGATCTTTCATCCTTACCCCGCATCAATGAGAATGAGCTACTCAGCACTCCACGTTTCCCCATACATGGTATCAGTGGAGAGCTGAAACTCCATACCCACCCAGTAGCAGAGACTGAGCAAAGGTGTGGGAAGTAGGGCTAGTTTTCCCCCCAATAAATAGCAAAATAAATATGCATTCCTACAGATACAAGAAACTATGTGAACCCAAATAACAAAAGCCGAAATAAATCCACATCAAGACACATTGTAATTAAACTTTTGAAAACTAAAGACAAAAAAATAAACTTTGAAAGCAAACAGAGAGAAAAGACACATTACCTAGAGGGGAAAACCAAATTTAATTACAGAAGATCTTATCTGAAAGGAAAGATGCAAGAGGAAGTGCTGAAAGATAAGCAATGACAACTGAAAATTCAATATCCAGTAAGAAAAGTTCAAAAATGAAAGGAAATAAAGATATTCTCAGGTGAAGGAAAAGTAAGATAATTTGTTGCTAGAAAACCTACTCTTGAAGGATGATGGCTAAAGAAAATTTTCTAGGCAGAATGGTAATCGTAAAAGAAGACTTGGAATTTTAGAAAGAAAAGAAAATATCAAAATGGATAACAATATGATCAAATATAATAAACTATCCTTATGAGTTTCTTAAATCGTATTTGATGTTTGAAGCAAAAATTATACACTATCCAATGCATATTAGATATATTCAATGTACTGTGTATCTGATGTACTCAATGTTTGTTTAGGGAATACTTAAGACGATGATATTTAAAAGGGGGTAAGGTAAAGGGAGCTTAAGGGAAGTAAGGTTTTTATACTTCATTCAAGGTGATAAAACACCAATAACAGTATACTATGATAAATTACATATGTATATTTAATACCTAGCGTAGCCACTAAAAAACTTTATAAACTCATATACTTGAAAATACTATAAATAAATAAAGATGGAATAAAAAAAGTCAAATAACCCACAGGAACACGAGAAGAGAGAAATGGAGGAACAAGAAAAAGAAGAAACGACAGAAAACAAGTTTCTGACTTAAGCTCAACAATATCAATAATTGATTACCTTAAATAAAAATGTTCTAAATACATTAATCAAAAGACAAATTGGCAGAGTGGATTAAAAAGAAAACATGATCCAGAAATAAGCTTTCTATAAGTTACTCTCTTCAAATATGACGTAGGTAGATTGAAAATAAAAGGATACAAAAATACGTAATGTAAATATTAATCACACAAAAACTTGAGAAGCTATATTAATTAACATCAGAAAAATGAACTTCAGAATGAAGACAAATATTTGAGACAAAGAGAGTCATTACATCTAGAAGGATCAATCCACAAGAAAGATATTGGCATCCTAAATATGTAAGTGCCAAACAGGAGAGACTCCATGATCAAGTTGGATTTGTTTCAGGTATGCAAGGCTTGTTCAACCTTTGAAAATAAAACAGTATAAAACACCATGTCAAAAGTATAAAGGAGAGAAATCAGATGATCATATCAGCTGACACAGAAAAAGTATTTGACAAAATCCAACACTTATCATGATAAAAACTCTCAGGAAACTCAGAATAGAGTGGAACTTCCTCAAATATTTGCAAAAACTTGCAGTAAACATCTTATTTAAAGGTGAGAAACTAGATGCTTTACCTCTAAGATCAGAAGCAGGCAATGGGTTCTACTTTCAACACTTTTACACAACATAGAATTAAAATTTCTGTCCAGCCTGATAAGGCAAAAAAATAAAAGACCAAAGGTTGGAAAGAAACAAATAAAACTGTCCACTATCTGCAGAGGCAATGGTTGTCTGTGTAGAAAATTTCAAGGAATCTACAAGAAATTTCTAGAACTAATAATTTAGTTCAACAAGGTCATAGGATGCAATATCAATATTCAGAAATCAGTTACATATTTACATACCAACAATGAATACATAGAAATTGAAATTTAAAAAACAATACCATTTAAAGTTATACAAATACAATGAAATATTTGCATATGAACTTAAACAAAATATGTACAGGATATTTATGGTAAAAATATGAAATGTTAATGCATGAAATCAACTAAGATCTAGCTAATGCTATATTCTTATATTTGACACAACATGGTAAAGATGAGAGGACTTCTGAAAATGACCTATAGTTTTAATGCAATTCCTATGAAAATCTCAGCAACGTATTTTCAGTGACACAGACAAGCTTGTTCTAAAATTCATATGGAAATGCACCGATCCTAGAATAACTAAAACAATCTTGAATAAAGAACAAAGTAGGAGTAATCACTACCCACACTAAATCTTACTACATAGTTACAGTAATCAAGACGATGTGATATTAATAGGGTGATAGATACTTTGATAAATAGAGCAGAATAGAGAAGCAAGAAATAGAGCCATACAAATACATCTAGCTGAATATTTTTTAAAGGAGGTTGCAGCTCACAGTGGCCCAAATGGGGCTCGAACCTACAACCTTGTTGCTATCAGCACCATGCTCTAACCAAATGAGCTAACGGGCCACCCCACATCTAGCTGATTTTTGACAAAGGTGCAAAGGCAGATCAATAGAGGAAGCGTGACTTTTTCAACAAATGATGCTGGAGAAATTGGACGTCCATAGGCAGGAAATGAACCTTGAACTGTACCTCATTCTACACAAAAAGTATGTCAAAATGTATCATGTACTTAAATTAAAAAAATATATAAAACTTTGGAAAAAATAATCTTTGTGATCTAGGGCTAGGGAAAGAATCCTTAAAGTTAAAATCAAAACCACAATTCATAAAAGGAAAAATTGATAAATTAAACTTCATCAAAATTAAAAGCTACTACTATGTGGCATTCTCTGTTAAAAGAAATAGAAGACAAAGTGCAGACTGGGAGAAAATATTCAAAAATTGTATACTCATCAAAGGATTGGTATCTTGGTTCTATACATAACTCTCAAAAATCAATGGTAAAATAAGAATTCAATTAGAAAATTGGCAAAATACCTGAATAAATATTTAATTGAAGAAGATACACAGATGAAAAATAAGAACTTGAAATGACGCTCGTATAATTAGCTATCAGATAAATGCAAACTAAAATCACAATGAGATGTTACTACACACCTATCAGAATGGCTAAAGTAAAACATAATGACAATACTAATTTCTGACCAAGATGTGGAAGCTGAATCACTCATACATTGCTGGTGGCAGTTTCTTTAAAAAAGATAAGCATGTGTTTACCACACAACCAAGCAATTACATTGCTGGGCATTTATGCTAGATAAATTAAAACATATATTCACACAAAATCCTGTGCATGGCTGTTTATAGCACCTTTATTCATAAAAGCCTGAGTCTGGAAGCAACTCAGATGTTCTTCAAGACATGAATGGTTAAACAAAGTGTGATACATCTATACCATTGCCGTGCGGGCGGCCTGCGGGGCCTATGGTCCCGCTCCCCACATAAGAATGCAGGATACGGCTAGGCCAAAAAGGAACACCCACGGAGCCATAGATAGGGGAGTCATACCACTATATTCTCTCTGGCAGCTGGGAGAGACACACGCAGTAGTAGCCACAGGATCTGCAGTCCGCCATTCACTTCTCTGCCTGCCAATCAATCAACCAATCAACTCAGCCCCACAGTTACGTCAATAGCCAATTGGCTAACCGGTTACAGCTGATAGCCAACCAGTCACAGTTGATAGTCATTCACTAACCCAGCCAACACCTCCCCACGCAAGGCCGAGAGCCTGGAAACTGCTTTTTGGGACTCTGTCCACACACCATGCAATATACTCAGCAATATAAAAGGATCACAGTTTTGATACATGCTCAACTGGGGTGAATCTTTAGGGAATTACGTTGAATGAAAAAAAAAAGCCAATATCAGATTACATCAAACTAAAAAGTTTTTTTCACAGCAAAGGAAACCATCAATAAAACAAAAAGGGATCCTACTGAATGGGAAAAGATATTTGCCAATGATATATCTGATAAGGGATTAATATCACAAATCTATAAAAAACTTACTCAACTCAACTCCAAAAAAACAAACAACCCAATTAAAAAATGGGCAGAGGACTTGAGGAGACATTTTTCTAAAAAGGACATACAGAAGGCAAGAAGACACATGAAGAAATGCTCAACCTCACTAACCATCAGAGAAATGCAAATAAAAACCACAATGAGATACCACCTCACCCCAGTCAAAATGGCTATCATCAATAAATCAACAAACAACAAATGCTGGCGTGGATGTGGAGAAAAGGGAACGCTAGTACACTGTTGGTGGGATTGCAGCTTAGTGCAGCCACTATGGAAAACAGTATGGAGGTATCTCAGGAATCTGAAAATGGAACTACCCTATGATCCAGTAATTCCACTCCTAGGCATCTACCTGGAGAAATCCAAAACTCCAATTCAAAAATCAGTATGCACTCCTATGTTTATTGCAGCACTTTACACAATAGCCAAGATATGGAAACAACCGAAATGCCCATCGGTAGATGACTGGATTAAGAAGCTGTGGTACATTTATACAATGGAGTATTACGCAGCCATAAAGAAGAAAGAAATCTTATCATTTGCAACAACATGGATGGATCTAGAGAACATTATGTTAAGTGAAATAAGTCAGAAAGAGAAAGACAAGTACCATATGATCTCACTTATATGCGTAATCTGAAGAAAAGAATATGTGAATGAACTAATCAGAGACAGTTTTGAGGGCACAAAGAAAAAAACGAGAGTTGTTAGATGGGCGGGGGCTGGGGGGTGTTGGGGATAAGGGGAAAGGTGAAGGGATTAGGAAGCAGCTGGTAACCACAAGATGGCCTCAGGGTTTTCTGAAAATTAATTTGGGGAACTTATTCAATAATGTCGTAAAGATTTTGTTGGGTATCCGATGGACATGCGTCCTATTTGGGAGACCACCTCAGAGATAATGTGGATGCCTGATCATGGCATTGTACACCAGAAGCTAAACATTAATGAATGCCAACTATAATTTTATATATATAATGTGATGGCTAGATGTGAGGTCGGAGGGATAATGGATGGGGGAAGGGGGTTCACAGTGTGAGGGATATAAATGATGAACGTCTAAGTATTACCTTGTCTTGTACACCTGAAACTAATAAAAAAAAAGAACTATAAAAAATAAAATAAAATGACCAACTGTAAAAAAAAGAAGCCAATATCAAAAGGTTGCATAGTGTATAATTACATTTATGCAACATTTTTAAATGACAAATTTACAGAAATAGACAAATTAGTGATTTTCAAGGGTTAAATAGTGGAGTGGGAGTGGGACACAAATAACTTTGGCCATACTTGTTAGTGGCACTGTAGTGATGAGAATGTTCTATATCCTGAATGTATCAATGCCAATATTCTGATCCTGATATTTTACTATAGTTTCTTTTTTTTTTTTTTTTTTTTTTGTGTGTGTGTGTGTGTGTGTGTGTGTTTGGTGCTTTTGTGTTTGTTTGTTTGTTTGGAGGAACCTGGGTCAAGTGTACATTGGTTCTTTGCATTATTTTTTACCAGTGCATGTGAATCTATAATTATTTCAAAATGAAAAATTAAAAATCATTAAGAAAGAAACCATGGAACATATGTAGACATTGAAAATTTGTCAAAGAGAAATTGTAAAAAAAAAGAAACTATAAAAACCCTTTTGTCAATAGGCCTAACGTTAACACATTAACTTGGCACAGACCATTAGGACATTTGATGGATAGGGAGGAGAAAACCATAATGAGGTACCACTCTCTTTTCTTGGCATCCTTCACTCCACTATACACAACTGCCAGGCATGTAATAGAAGTGAGCAGAATGAGTACTTTTAATATTACAGCCATTCCATAAGTGTACCTAAGGAGTCTTCAACCTAATAACCTCAATGAGGTGCTGGAATCTTGATTCTTTAGGCAGTGAGTGATAAATTGTATTTCTAACTATGCAGGTTAGATAGTTGAGGTTAATATAATGGCCAGCTGCCTTTTTATTAGACTTAAATTATGTGTTTAAAAGAGTGTCTTCACATCCTCACGGAACTCACAAGAGTACACAGAGGACCCCACAAAGTTAAAAAAAAAATCAAAGCATGTACCCTTGGTTTTTGTCTATTTATTTAACTATGATATATGCACACTACTATGCCCATATATTTTATACATTCTTGAGAACACACAAAAAATAGATTTAATCAAGAAATGTAATGCAGCTGTATGCTAAAATTCTAACGTGGAATACCTGGAATATATTTGTATCTGGTGGGGAAAGTATGCTGATATGGGGGAAGGAGAGAGAAAGAGATAGGCATGAGGCAAGCAAAAAGGGAAAAAATATAAATATCCCCAAAAACTAAGCCTATATGATATGATTTGGTGTTTACATTTATTTAAAATTTTATGTACGTATATATAATATTTATATATGTATAAATATTATTTTAAAATAAAATAAAGACATATATATTAAATGTCTAATATTTTCATTGGTACCTAACTCAGCCGTTTGTCTTGTATTCATTTCTTTGGAGATGTGTTCTAGTAGACTGTCATTTATTGAGTGCTTATTAATAAGACAAGTACTGTGCTAATTGCTTTACATGAATTATCTTATTTAATATCTAACCACAACAACTGCAGGCATGCATTACTTCTACCACTGAACATGTTAGAAAGTGAAGATATAGCAGGTTTAAGACAGCTCAGTAAATTCATACAACTAGTAGGAGAAAGCTGGAATTGAAATGTATCTTGGCTTGCTTCCCAAGGTCTTGCACAGGTCACAGAGTGCATTCTGTGTTGAATTTTTTCTTATAAAAACAAGTGATACAGTACATTTTTGTTTTTTTTTTTTTTTTAGGATTAAGAAGAACTGCTTTTATTTTTTTTTTTTTTTTTTTTTTTTTTTTTTAATTAATTTTATTGGGGTGACAATTGTTAGTAAATTTACATAGATTTCAGGTGTACAATTCTGTATTACATCGTCTATAAATCCCATTGTGTGTTCAACACCCAGAGTCAGTTCTCCTTCCATCACCATATATTTGATCCCCTTTACCCTCATCACCCACCCCCCACCCCCTTACCCTCTGGTAACCACTAAATTATTGTCTGTGTCTATGAGTTTTTGTTTCTCATTTGTTTGTCTTGTTCTTTTTGGTTTATATACCACATATCAGTGAAATCATAGGGTTCTCTGCTTTTTCTGTCTGACTTGTTTCACTTAGCATTATTCTCTCGAGATCCATCCATGTTGTCACAAATGTTCCTATATCATCTTTCCTTAACGCCGAATAGTATTCCATTGTGTATATGTACCACAACTTCTTTATCCATTCATCTATCGAAGGACATTTTGGTTGTTTCCATGTCTTGGCCACCGTAAACAAAGCTGCAATGAACATTGGCGTACACGTGTCTCTATAGAGAAATGCTTTTATATTTTTGGGGTAGATACCCAGGAGAGCGATTGCTGGGTCATATGGTAATTCTATTCGTAATTTCTTGAGGAACCTCCACACTGCCTTCCATAGCGGCTGCACCAGTCTGCATTCCCACCAACAGTGTATGAGAGTTCCTTTTTCTCCACAGCCTCTCCAACACTTGTTACTATTTGTTTTGTTGATGAAAGCCATTCTGACTGGGGTGAGGTGATATCTCATTGTGGTTTTCATTTGCATTTCTCTGATGATTAGCGATGTTGAGCATTTTTTCATATGTCTATTTGCCATTTGTATATCCTCTTTGGAGAAATGTCTCTTCAGGTCCTCTGTCCATTTCTCAATTGGGTTGTTTGTTTTTTTGTTGTTGAGTTTCATGAGTTCCTTGTATATTTTGGATATTAGCCCCTTATCAGAGGAACTGTTTGCGAAAATCTTCTCCCATTCAGTTGGTTGCCTCATTATTTTGTCAATAGTTTCTTTTGCTGTGCAGAAGCTTTTCAGTTTCATATAATCCCATTTGTTTATTAAACTGCTTTTATTTTTAAGGTAAAAGGTAGGAATAAAATGTTAAATGTACAACTCCGCTAAAAACCTTGAAACAACTGTTGAGAACTATTACAATAAAGATAATTTAATATTGAACTCTTACACAAATGTCTGGTTCCCCTTGCTGAGAGTTTTTTTGAACATGTGACATCAGTGTCAATCATTTTGAAAATCTAAAATACAACATAATGCAGTTTCAAATATATAAGAAAGAAACAGAAATATGAAATGCTTTAGTATTGTTTTCCTTATACGTTCTCTAATTCCTAGCTCATAGAATTATAGGCTAATATACATCAAAAGTGTGCATTCCATTCATTCCTGGTTTATGATCCCTAAATTATTCTCAACAGAGGAATAAGAAATGTGCATGATGCCTGCCTTCCCACACCACTTTTCTTGACAACTTGCCTCACCCATAGCTCTTGTTATAGAAGATTTTGTCAGTCATACCTGATATCACATGAAGCTGCACTCTTGGTCTCAGTTGATTGGATCAAGTGTAGGCACAAGAATGAAGATAAGTCAATCTACAGAAAGATAGGTAACCCAGGTCAAAAAAATGAGCTGAGAAAATGACATTATCAATTTCAATAATTTTGTGTAGTAAATATCAACTACCATGAACTTAATATGCATTTGCTACAATTGGTCAAGAAGAATGGAATTTTGAAAATCCTCATTTGGAAGATGGATTTGAATTAAGTAGCATTGCAGTGTGTTGCAATAAAAGTACCCAAAGGACATCAGAATATAGCTGATTGGCAATGAACAATGAGACTCCTAGTTACTATATTATTAAAAAAGCTTAATATATTTATCTCCAAATTCTTTTTTAATTAAAGTTTATTGGGGTGACAATTGTTTGTAAAGTTACATAGATTTCAGGTGTACAATTCTGTAATACATCATCTCTCTCTGTATATATATCACATTGTGAGTTCACCACCCAGAGTCAGTTCTCTTTCCATCACTATATAGTTGATCCCCTTTACCCTCATCTACCATCCACTTCCCCCATTACCCTCTGATAACCACTAACCTATTGCCTGGATCTATGAGTTTTTGTTTCTTCGTTTGTTTGTCTTGTTCTTTTGTTGTTATATACCACATATCAGTGAAATCATGTGGTTCTCGACTTTTTCTGTCTGACTTATTTTGATCAGCGTAAAATAAAGGGCCAATTTCTAAAATGTATACGGAACTCATACTCATCATCTAAAGATCCATCCATGTTGTCCCATGCTTCATTTTTTTCCTGTGGCAGAATGGTATTCAATTGTGTATACATACAACAACTTCTTTATCCAATCATCTATGCAAAAACACTTTGGTTGTTTCCATGTCTTGACCACCATAAATAAAGCTGCAATAAACATTGGAGCACATATATCTTTACGGATAAATGTTTTCAGATTTTTTTGGTAGATACCCAGGAGAGGGATTGCTGTGTCATATGGTAATTCTATTCTTAATATTTTGAGGAACCTCCACACTGCCTTCTACAGCGATGAAACCAATCTGCATTCCTACCAACAGTGTATGAGTGTTCCTTTTTCTCCACAGCCAGGTCAACACTCGTTATTATTTGTCTTGTTGATGATAGCCATTAAAATTGGGGTGAGGTGATAGCTCATTGTGGTTTTGATTTGCATTTCTCTAATGATTAGTGATGTTGAGCATTTATTCATATGTCTATTGGCTATCTGTATGTCTTCTTTGGAGAAATGTCTATTCAGGTCCTCTGCCCATTTTTGTTTTTCTTTTGTTGAGTTGTATGAGTTCCGTATACATTTTGGAAATTGGCCCTTTATTGGAGGCATAGTTTGCAAAAATCTTCGCCCATTGTGTTTGTTGCCTTTTTATTTTGTCTATTGGTTTCTTGTGCTGTGCAGAACCTTTTTAGTTTTATATGAAGCCATCCATTTATTTTAGCTTTTACTTCCCTTGCCTTTGAGGACAAATTCATAAAATGCTCTTTGAACCCAAGGTCCATAAGTTTAATACCTATGATTTCTTCTATCCAGTTTCAGGTTCACTGTTTCAGGTCTTTTGTTTAGATCTTTAGATCCATTTTGAGTTAATTTTGGTTCATAGTGATAGGTAACAGTCTAGTTTCATTCCTTTTCACCTGACTTTCCAATTCTCCCAGCAACATTTATTGAAGAGGCTGTCTGTTCTCCATTGTATGTTTTTGGCTTCTTTCTCAATAATTATCTGTCCCGATTTATGTGGTTTTATTTCTGCGTTCTCAATTCTGTTCCATTGGTCTTTCTGTCTGTTTTTGTGCCGGTACCATACCATTTTGAATACTGTTGCCCTGTATTGCAAGCTGAAATCAGGGCATGTGATACCTCCAGCATTGTTCTTTTTCTTAGGATTGCTTTGGCTATGTGAGATCTTTTGTGCTTCCATACAAATCTGATGAACTTTTGTTCTATTTCTTTAAAAAATGTCATTGCGATTTTGATAGGGATTGCATTAAATCTGTATATTTCTCTGGGTAATATGACCTTTTTAACTATGTTTATTCTTCCAATCCATGAACATGGAATGTCTTGCCTTTTCTTTGTGTCTTCTTCAATTTCATTTAAAAATGTCTTACAGTGTTCAGTATATAAGTCTCTCACATCCTTGGTTAAGTTTATTCCTAGGTACTTTATAAGTTATTTATTTTTTATTTTTTGCAATTTCAAAAGGAATTTTTTTAAAAAATTCTTTTTCTGAGATTTCATTGTTAGTTTATGGGAATGCAATGGACTCTTGTTCGTCAATTTTAAAGCCAGCAACTTTACTGTATTTGTTTATTGTTTCTAATAGCGTTTTGGTGGAATCTTTATGTTTTTCTATATATAACATCATGTCATCTGCAAAAAGTGACAATTTAATACTTCATTCCCAATTTGGATGACATTTATTTTCTTCTTTTGCCTGATTGTTCTGGCTAGGACTTCCAATACATTGTTGAAAAGCAGAGGTGATGGGGGACAGCCCCGTCGTGTTCCTGAACATAAAGGAAAGGGCTACAATTTTTCACTGTTAATTATGATATTAGCTGAGGGTTCGTAATGTATGGCCTTTAATATGTTGAGGTATTTTTCTTTCATACCCATTTTATTGAGTGCTTTAATCATAAATAGATGTATCCTGTCAAAGGCTTTCTCTGTATCTATTGATATGATTATGTGATTTTTGCACTTTATTTTGTTTATGGGTGTATCACATCGATCAATTTGCGTATGTTGAACCATACTTGTGCCCCTGGGATAAACTCCATGACGTCGTGGTGTATAATCTTTTTCATGTATTGTTGAATTCGAGATGCTAGAATTTTGTTTGGGATTTTTGCATCTCTATTCATCAGAGATATTGGTCTGTAATGTTCTTTTTCTGTATTATCCTCACCTGGTTTTGGTATCAAGGTAATGTTGGCCTCCTAAAATGACTTAGGGAGTATTGTCTCTTCAATTTTTTGGAAGAGTTTGAGATGGACAGGTATTAGATCTTCTTTGAAGGTTTTGTAGAATTCACTAGTGAAGCCATGTGATACTGGGCTTTTGCTTTTGGGAAGGTTTCGGATGAGTGATTCAATTTTTTCCTGTTGATTGTTCTATTTAGATTTTCCAATTCTTCGTGATTCAGCCTAGGAAGAGTATATGTTTCTAAGAACTTGTCCCTTTCTTCTAGGTTTTTGAATTTGGTAGCATTGAATCCTTCATAGCATTTCTGGATAATCCTGTGGTTTTCTGTAGCATCTGTGGTAACTTCTCCTCTTTCATTTCTGATTTTGTTTATTTTTCTCTGTTATCTTTTTATCTTAGTGAGTCTAGCCAAAGGTTTGTCAATTTTATTAATCTTTTCAAAGAACGAGCTGTCTGTCACATTAATTTTTTCTTTTTTTAAACATTTTTTAATTAATTAGATTTATTGGGGGTGACAATTGTTAGTAAATTTACATAGATTTCAGGTGTACAATTATGTATTATATCATCTATAAATCCCATTGTGTGTTCACCACCCAGAGTCAGTTCTCCTTCCATCACCATATATTTGACCCCCTTACCCTCATCACTCACCCCCCACCCCCTTACCCTCTGGTAACCACTAAATTACTGTCTATGTCTATGAGTTTTTGTTTCTCATTTGTTTGTCTTGTTCTTTTGTTGTTTTTGGTTTATATACCACATATCAGTGAAATCATAGGGTTCTCTGCTTTTTCTGTCTGACTTATTTCATTTAGCATTATACTCTCAAGATCCATCCATGTTGTCACAAATGCTCCTATATCATCTTTCCTTAACACCGAATAGTATTCCATTGTGTATATGTACCACAACTTCTTTATCCATTCATCTATCGAAGGACATTTTGGTTGTTTCCATGTCTTGGCCACCGTAAACAAAGCTGCAATGAACATTGGAGTACACATGTCTCTATAGAGAAATGCTTTCAGATTTTTTGGGTAGATACCCAGGAGAGCGATTGCTGGGTTGTTGTCTTTCCGTTCTCTATTTCATTTAGTTCTTCTCTGACTTTTATTATTACCTTCTTTCTGCTGACTTTGGGTTTCACTTGTTCTTCTCTTTCCAGTCCTGTAAGGTGTAATGTGAGTTTATTTATCTGGTATTTTTCTTGTTTCTTGAGATAGGCCAGTAATGATGTAAATTTATCTCTTAAAACTGGTTTCGATGCATCCCCAAAATTTCTGTAATATGTATTTATATTCTCATTTGTTTCTATGTTTCTTGATCTCTCCTCTTATTTCTTCTTTGACCTGGTTGTTCTTTAAAAGTATGTTGTTTAATCTCCACATATTTGTGATTTTTCCTGCTTTCTTTTTGCAGTTGATATGCAATTTGAAAGCCTTGTGATCAGAGAAAATGCTTGGTATAATTTCAATCTTCTTAAATTTGCTAAGGCTATTTTTATATTTCAATATATGGTCAATCCTTAAGAATGATCCACGTGCACTAGAAAAAAATTGAATAGTCTGATGATCTAGGATGAAGTGCTCTATCAATGTCATTTATGTCCATTTTATCTAATGTGCCATTTAGGGCTATTTGTTTATTTATTTTCTCTTTGCATGATCTATCCATAGCTTTCGATGATGTATCTAGGTCCCCAACTATACTTTTGTTTGGTCAGTTTCTCCCTTTTGTTCTGTTAGTAGTTGCTTGGTATATTTTGGTGCTCCCTGATTGGGGACATAAATATTGATGATTGTTATGTCTTCTTATTGTATAGTCCCCTTTATCATTACGAAATATCCATCTTTGTCTCTTGTTACCTTTTTTTTTTTTTTTTTGGCCTGATGTCTGTTTCATCTGAAATCAGTATGGCTACAGCTGATTTTCTCTGAATACCATTTGCTTGGAGTGTCAATTTTCACCCTTTCACTTTGAGTCTATGTTAGTCCTTGTACCTGAGATGTGTCTCTTGGAGGCAGCATATGGTTGGGTTTAGTTTTTTTATCCAACCTGCTACTCTGTGCCTTTTTATTGATGAGTTCAGTTCATTTACATTTTGGATGATTACTGATATGTGAGGATTTCCTATCATTCTGTCTTTGGTTTTCTGGTAAGACTGTGTCTCCATTGTTTCTTTGGCTTTTTGTTGTTGTCTATTATTTTTGTGTGGTGGTGTTCTATGATTTTCCACTCTGTTTCTTCTTTTATTATGTACTATATTTCAGTTCTGGATTTTTGTTTTTCGAATGGTTGCCATTAAGTTTATGTAAAAGACAGTTTCATATTTAGAGTATTCTATTTTCTTCGATATGCTGGATATTTCTTCAATATCCATTCCCATATTCTGGTTCAGGCTTTTACTCTCCTCAACATTTATGTTTTGATTGTCACAAATTATCCCTCTTTATCCCGGTTGAAATGCCTCCTTCAGCATATCTTGTAGTGCAGGTAGTGTGTTAGAAAATTCCGTCAGCTTTTGTATGTCAGGAAAGGTCTTTATTCTGTCTTCATAGCTAAAGAATATCTTTCCTGAATATCTTATTCTTGGCTCATAATTTCTCTTTCAATAGTTTGAATATTTGATTCCACTCCCTTCTGGCTTTTAGAGTTTCTGCTGAAAAATCTGATGATAATTTAATGGACTTTCCTTTGTAGGTTAACGTCTCCTTTTCTCTGGCTGCCTAAGGAGTCTTACTTTCTCGTTATTTTTTGACAGCTTCAATGTAATATGCCTTGGAGAAGGCCTGTTGGTATTGAGGTAAGTAGGTGTTCTATTTGCTTATTCTATCTGAGGACCCAGTTCTTTCCACAAGTTCTGGAAGTTCTCTTCGACTACTTGTTTAAATATATTCTGTTCCCTTCTCCCTTTCTTCTCCTAGTTGTATGCCCACTATTCTTATATTGTTCTTTCTGCTGAAGTCAGAACGTTCTTGTAGAGTTCTTTCATTTGTTTTAAGTCTCAAGTCTTTCTCTTCTTTGATCTGTGTTATTTCCAGATTTCTATCTTTGTTGTCACTGATTCTTTCATCCATCTGGTTAGCTGTATTACCTAAGCTGGGTATTTCATTCTTCTTTTCTTTTATTGAGTTCTTAATATCCAGAAATTTTATTTGGTTCTTTTTAAATTTTCAATTTCTTTGTTAAAATGTTCATTTTATTGTTTGATGCAGTGTCTGCATTCATTAAGCTGCCTCTCTGCGTTTTCTTGCATCTTATTGAGCTTTTTTCAGAACTGCAATCTTGAATTTTCTGTCATTTCAGTCACATATTTGCATGTCTTTAAGTTCTTTGTCTTAAGACTTTTCATTTTCTCTCTGAGCTGCCTTGTTACCTTGGTTATTCATGGCAGTTTGTGAATTATTATTTCTCTTTCTGGCGTCTACAGAAGTGGGTTGTGCCACAGGTTCGTAGGAAGAGGTCTTTCCTTTGCTTTCCAGTAGGTGTTCATCGAGTGCATTATTTTCTTTCCACTGGAGCCTTTAATTCTCTCTCATACTATATTGTTATATTTTCTCTGCACTGTTCTGGCTTTTTATACAATGAGAGAATTCCCTGGAAGGTGGCCTTCTTCTCTGTGTGCAGGTTGTCTGGGTGTCACTGCACTGCCTCTGTTGGGGGATGTGGAAATCTGATGTTTCAAAGCTCTTCCTGTACCAGATCCAGAGCCTGTGTGTTTCAGGGGCTCTATTGACCCCTGCAGTGATCCTCCCAGATAGGTGGGGGTTGGAGTGGGCAGGGTTGTGATAGGTGGCTCTGATCAATGTCCGGGACAACCAGCCATTCTCGTCCTTCAACCAGGGTTCCCTCCCTTTTGCCAGAATTAGTTGGGCTGTGAGTCTGTGGCTGCAGGACAGTTCTCAGAACTGCAAATATTCTGTTCTTTTGATCTGACACTGCTCCTGTTCCACTTCTAGCAATGGGCAGGTGTGGGTGCGATGAGCTCTGGGAGGGTAGGCGGAGTTGGCTAGGCTCTGTACCTAAGCTTTCTGTCCTCTACTCAGCAGTTAGGGCTTAAATCACCATTTTCTTCCTTCTTCCCTCAGTCTTTGATCTTAGGTCTCTGCCATGAGCATTGGGTTCAGCTGTGTTATATGCTGACCCCTCCGGCAGTACTGTGGGCCATAAGGGGAGTGCTAGCAATCCAAATTTTTCCCTCTTCAGTAGGGAAGCTCTGGAATGCAGGGGGTTCAGAGCTCTGAGCTCTGGCCCAAATCTCCACACTTCCCATATTCCCCCTCCCCTGTTTTCCCAATTTGCCCAACTTTAGTTTAGATTTCAGTTGTGTGCCTCTTAGTCTTGCCTGTCTTCTTTGCAGGGAGTCCTTTGTGGAATTATAGTTGTTCAATTTGTTGTAAATTCCAGGGGAGATTTCAAGAGACTCACCACATGCTGCCATTTCTATGAGGTCCAAAACTCCATTTTTTTTCCCAAGATTGCTATTTATTTCTTTATCTCTTTTATTCAGTTCTTCAACTCCAGAATTTCTCTTTCATTATTTCTAAAAACTTCCATCTCTTTGGTAAAGTATTCCTTTTGTTCATTGATTTTATATCTGAGTTCATTAAACTGCCTATCTGAGGTTTCTTGCATCTTGTTGAGATTTCTCAGGACTGCAATCTTGAATACTCTGTCATTTAAGTCACATATTTCTACATATTTTAGTTTATTTTCTGGAGACTTCTCATTTTTTGTGTGACCTACTTTGTTACCTTGGTTGTTCATGGTAATAGATGAATTATTACTCTTTCTGGGCATCTACAAAAATGAATTCTGAAGTAGATTAATATCAAGAGGACTTTCTTTGGTTTCCCAGTTTAGCACTGGAGCATTTTATTTTCTTTTGCCCTGTTCAGGCTTCTCTAGGTGGAATGTTTCTTGGGGAGGTGGGTGTCTCCTCTGTGACCAGTTCACCTCAGTTTCAGGACAGCATCCCTGTGAGATGATGTAGTGGGCAATGGAGTTCTGAATCCCTGAAATCCCTTGTGGCCAGATGGAGAACTGTGTACCTCAGCAGCCATGGGTGTCCCTGCTGATATCCACCATGAAAGGTGAGTTCGGGGTAGGCTGTCAGAGGTGGCTTGTATGTTTATGTCTTTGTTCTCCTCTGAATATGGTGACTGCAGGACCACAGGTGCCTGACCTTTACATCTCCTCCCTTGTCACTAGGATTAGCTGTAGTGTGCACCTTCCTCTTAGGAACTGCCTCTCCAGTTCTCAAGGCTGTAGTTATTCTGCTCTTTAATTCACCACTGCTACCATTTTTTTTTTCTGGGGCCTGTTGCCAACATTGGGATGGTGGGGGAGGCAGCCAAGCTTTGTTGATTTGTTTTCTGCCTGGCTGTAGGGGCTTTTAGACCACATTTGTTACACTTTTGTGTTTGGTATTTGTCCTGAGGTCTCTGCCCCATTGGTGGACTAAACTGTATTATATGCTAATCACTCAGGCAGGATTATCCGGGGCTACAGAGAGTGCACATGCAGCCTAACGCATGCCCTCTCCCAAGATCCATAGTGAACTCCAGGCTGAATTGGCAGCCCCCATCTCTGCACTTCTGCCTTCCCTCCTCCCCTGTTTGCCCCATTCGCCTAGCGTCAGATGTTTTGATGTGCAGATCTCTCAGATGTGTTTCTGTGTTGTGCAAGAAATCCTTTGTTGAATTATAGCTGCTCAAATTCTTGTAACTTCATGGGGAGAGATCAGGGAAGATTATTTATGCCACCGTGTTTTTGATGTCACTCGAGAAAAAGTTTTTTTTTCTTTCTTTTTTTTTTAACCATAATAAATATTATTTGAACTACAGTAAACTTTAAAAAACGGATTTTCTCTCACTTATTTTGGAAAATTTCTCTTGAAGCAAACATCATATAACTATTAGATTATTGATGGTTTCAGCACCTTCATCAGTACATTTAGAAAATGCATTGTTATTAAACAAGCATTAGTTGGAGTGTAATATTCTGGAGGAGGAGCAGCCAATTTATGAATTCTTCTGAACTCAATTTTACAAGGTTAACATTATATACATTGTACAAACCAATGACATGATTATAACAACTTTGTGAATACTAAGATAGACAATTAATTTACCAAAATTCTTTTCTCAGATAAATTATATTGAGAAAATCATTTTCTCATGGCCTACTTTGTGGATGTTTCTTTGAATCCAAGTTGGAAAGTATTGGGCAAATTATTTAAAATATCTTCAAAATATATTAAATCTTTGAAGAAAGATACAAGGTAAAAATAAATAAAGGAGTACCTAGAAATATTCTAATACTTAGAAATAAGATACACCATTCAATATTTAGCAAGCATTTTGAATGAGTATCCTATTAGAACTGTTTGAGCAATAAAAGATAGCTTTTCTAGCTCATGTCAGTCCATATGTTCTCACAGGAAAAGCTATTCCTTCAACATTCATTAGTTTTTATAAAATATTATCAACTTATTTACTATACTAATTTAGAGCAATATATTCTACCTTAATTAAAAGGCATCCCCAAATTGTTAACTATTTCTTTGATGTGAATTAGCATACATAATGTGCTTTGAACTAAATGATGTGTATGTAGATAAGGGAAACACTCACATTCTTTATAATTTTGAGTTGTTTCAAATTTATGTCTAATTTTGAAAACTAGGAATTATGGAACATTTTCAAATATAATGCACAATTATTTATTGAATGTAAATCTAGGAAAATTAGGAAGAAACTTGCCTGCCTTTTTAGTAAAATAATAGTAACAAGAACAACTATTATTTGTCAAATACTCACTTTGGGTTTACAAGCACTATGCAGGTATTTTACATGTATCATCTTATCTAATCTTCAAAATAATCCAGTGAGGCATTGTCCACATTCACATATGACCAAACTCATTTAGCAAATCTGCACTGTTTATATTTTTTATTATTCCCTTGTTCCACCCCCAGTCATTTCCAAAGACTGCTTATACAGTCAAATGAGAAAGTTGAGGCACATTCATACTTTAAATAATGTCTTAATCTAAGTTGTTTATAGGTTATAAGAAGATAAGGAAATCTCTTTTAGGAATGAATATTTTACTTTTCACAAATCACAGAGGGTAATTAATTTTGACTATATTTTTTAAAAAGCTTTTAATAAAACAGGATTATATGAAGTCCTTCTTTTGGAGTTAGAAACAAACAATGTCTCTATACTTTTCAGAAATTCTCATCTAAATTAAGGGAATTACTTCAGTTATGCCTGTTCACAAAACAAAACTTCTATAATAGTTTTGTTATGCTATGAACACACCTTTGAAGCAGGGCAAATGTTTGAATACAACCATTACCTATGGTGTTTTGATAATATAAAGTTTATAAAAACAGAATTTTGAAAGCTGGCCTTCGAGTTTTGTTTTGTAATCTTTCTACCTTTTTTTGCATCATTATTTTTAATCATTCTATTTTAGTTTTGCATATAATCATTGAAGACTTTCAATGTAAGAGTTTATTGTTATCCCAGCATGCAAAGTAAAATTCAGAAAAGAAGAAAATCTTAACAAAACAGTGATGATTCAGATTCTTAAATGTGTGACGTTATCCATTTATCCAGCTTCAAAAAAGTATGGCTTTCATTATTAGGTTACAATGAATCAACATTTGTGTTCACATTAATGTTGCCCTCATTTCCATTTATATTAAACTGGTATTTGTTTTTTAAAACAGGCACATGAATGAACAGAGCTTTCCCCAATCTCTGTTTGTTCAGCTTGTAGCATGCACAATAGCAAATTCAATCTTGTTAAGAGGCTTATTCCTCCACTGTAGAACTTACTTGAATTGCAAGGAAGTTTGAATTTGCATGGGTTATGTGTTTGGGTGGAAAAAATGAATTAAAATTCTTGAAGAAATTTGTTTTTCTTTCTCAATAATAAATTGCCTATGACTGCTTAATTTAAAACATCTTTTGCCCATTCCATTACTCAGCTGAGGGATTTTTTTTTTCATTTCAATAATAAGAAAGTCTAGTTCATTTGAATAAATAACACCTGAAATGTCAATGAAATCACGCCTCTTAAAACTCACAAGGACAATTTCTCACTCAGGTAAGTTCCTTAAAGCAAACAGTTTTTATTTGGTAAAACACAATTTAGGTTAAGTCAGGTAACAAGGCATTGGACACAAAGTCATAATGTTCCCTTTGCTAGAAAATTGTGTTTTCACATGCATATAAATTTATTTTACCAATAATTTCTTTCCTTAAAATTGTGTTACAATCAAAGAAGAAGATTCTGTCATCAGTGAACACTTGAAAAGAGTATTAATTAAATTGTGATCATATTGCAAGCATATAGGTTAACTTCATTAACCTATACTCAAATGTTGACAATTAAGTGATGTGATAAGATACAATTGTGACACTGGATATATAGGTGAGAAACCTGTGAAACAGAGACAGAGAGAGAGAGAGAGAGAGAGAGAGAGAGAGAGAGAGAGAGAGAGAGAGAGAGAGAGAGAGAGAGAGAGAGAGAGATTGGGGAAATACATTTCAAAGTAAAAGTAGCATTAGAAAAGGAGTCAAAGGATAATTTAACCCTGGCCCTAGCACTTATCAACTGTGACCTTGGTAAGTCACTTAGCCTTTCTGCTGAGTTTCAGTTTCTACCTTTACAAAAGGGAGAAAATAATTTGAAGTAATCTATTCCATATTAAATAAAATTAAAGGCACATACAATGAAATATAATATGTAATCTTCATCTGAGTCCGGGGAATTAGGAGGACAATAACAACAACTGAATGAGGTGAATGTTAATGTCTAGATTTTTATAATTATACTGTGGTTATGCAAGACAATGTATTTTTCTGTTGATAGTAGGGGGAAAATTACCATTGAAATATTTAAAGATAAAGGGGAATCATATATTCAATTAATTCTGAAATATTTCAGAGAAAAGGAAATTGGAAAGAACCAATGATTAAGAAAATTCAGTAAAGCAGTAACATTTGGGAAATGTGGGTAAAGAATATAATGCAAAATGTGTAACATTTACTTAATTTGTTTTTCTTTTCTAGTTTCTTAAGGTAGAATCTGAGGTTCCTGATTTAAGAACTTTCACGTAAAAGTATATACATACATACATATATACTGAACAAACAATATGATGAGTGTTTAAATTAAAAAAAATATATATTACGGTAAAAGACATTGCTATTAATTCCACTGAAAATGTACCCCCTTGCTTCAAACACACTTATCCCATCGTTATTGCCACTTTTGGAAGTAGTTCTGGAAGTCCTCTTTTGTGAATGTCTTTAGTTGCACTATCATAGCTGCCTCCATGTCCTGAATAGATTCAAAACATTTACCTTTCATGGTCATTTTGACTTTGGGGAAGAACCAGATGTCACACAGTACCAGATCAAGTGAATAAGGTGGATGAGGACACAATGTAATGTTTTTATTTGACACAAATTTCCTTATAGCATAGGGGATGTGTGACATGAGGCATTGTCATATATGAGGATAATTTACAGAACACTATGAAACACACCTTCTCTCAACCGCAGCTCACACCTGACTGACTGCACTGAACAAGTTGAAACTTGTCACACACTGTTACTAAGGTCCGATGTGTTGCTTAACAATTTGAAGATCCATGTCTTTCCATTGCATGGCATTTGGCAGTAGCATTCACCATTCTTTTTGATCACACCTCCTGTGTGTGTGTGTGTGTATGTGTGTTTGTGTGTGTGTATGGATACATTTTTATATATAATTATGTACTGCTACACATTTCCCTTTAAGTATTCATTTAGTAGCATAATACAAAATCACATATGTCATGTTTTCATATTCACTCAGTAAAAAAGATTTTTAATTTTTAACATTTCTTTATTGGCCTGTAGTTTATTTAGAAGTGTGTAATTTCCAAACAACAGAAAAGCTCCTGGACAAAATAGCATCATTAGTGATTCTGCCAAACATCTAAGGAAGAAATAATATCAATTTTATACATACTGTACCAGAAGATTGAAGTGGAAACATTTCTCAACTCATTCTATAAAGTCAGCATTACCTTGATATCAAAACTATGTACATTATAAGAAAATAAAGCTACAAAACAACATTTCTTATGAATGCAGATGCAAAATTCATTCACAAAATTTTAGGAAATCATATCCAGAAATATATATAAAGAAGACGACATCATTACCAAGTGAAGTTTCTCCTAGAAAAGCAAGGTTAATTTAACATTTGAAAATCAATGTAAATTAAGAAATTTTAAAAAGAGGAAATACATGGTTATCTCAACAGATGTAGGAAATAGTATTTGATAAAAAGCATTACTCATTTATGATAAAAATCTCTCAATAAAATTGGAAGAGAAATGAACTTCCTCAACCTTAACATTTGGGGATATGTTCCAAAATCCACAAGTGGATGCCTGAAATCACAGATAATATCAAACCTAATATAGACTATGTTTTTTCCTATGCATGCATACCTTGACAAAAAAAAAAAAAACCTATACGTAACATCATGCTTAACAATAAAAAATAATATGCTTTTCTACTTAGATCAGATAACAAAGAATTTCTACCCTTACTACTTCATTTCATGTTGTACTAGCAGTTCTAGTCAGTACAATAAGGCATGAAAATAAAAGAAGTTTATCCATGGTGGAAAGGAAAAAATAAAACTATTGCCACACAATATATAAAAAACTACAAATTTTACGCATTTCTCTCCTTTAAAAGATGCACTAACTCATAAGATATATATATATATATATATATATATATATATATATCATATATAATATATATATGATACATATATTATATCTTATATATTAATTATCTTATATATTATATTATATATTATATATTAAGATATATATAAATATCTTATATATATTACATAATACATATTATATATATTATATTATATATTATTATATCTTATTTATGTATCATATATACATCTTATATATAGTAAGATATATATATAGTAAGATATATATATAGTAAGATATATATATAGTAAGATATATATATATATATATATATATATATATATATATATATATATATAGAGAGAGAGAGAGAGAGAGAGAGAGAGAGAGAGAGAGAGAGAGAGATCAGTGTGTTCAGGCTGCTGTAACAAACTACCATCGACTGGGAAGCAAAAACAAAAATTTATTTGTCATAGTTCTGGAGGCTGGGAAACCCAAGGTCAGGATGCCAACCGATTCAGTGACTGGTGAAGGCCTGCTTCCTGTTTCACAGAAGGCCATCATCTCATTGTGTTCTGACAGGGCAGAAGTGGTGAGGGAGCTCAATAGGGTCTCTTTCATAAGGCCAGTAAGCTCATTCATGAGGGCTCCAACTTTATGATCTAATCACCTCCCAAAGGCTCCACCTCCTAAAACCATTACATTGGAGGTTAGGATTTCTTTTTTCTCTCTCCCTTTTTATTTTTAATTTATTGGGGTGACAAATGTTAATGATATTACATAATTTCAGGTATACAATTCTGTATTACATCATCTATAAATCCCATTGTGTGTTCACCACCCAGAGTCAGTTCTCCTTCCATCACCATATATTTGAACCCCCTTACCCTCATCTCCCTCCCCCCAACTACCTTACCCTCTGGTAACCACTAAACTGTTGTCTGTCTCTATGAGTTTTTGTTTCTCATTTGTCTTCTTCTTTTGTTTATTTTGGTTTATATACCACATATCAGAGAAATCATAGGGTTCTCTGCTTTTTCGGTCTCACTTATTTCGCTTAGTATTATACTCTCAGGATCCATCCATGTTGTCACAAATGTTCTTATATCATCTTTCCTTAACGCCGAATAGTATACCATTGTGTATATATACCACAGCTTCTTTATCCATTCATCTATCGAAGGACATTTTGGTTGTTTCCATGTCTTGGCCACCGTAAACAAAGCTACAATGAATGTTGAAGCACACGTATCTTTATGTATAAATGATTTCAAATACTTTGGGTAGATACCCAGGAAAGGGATTGCTGGGTAATATGGTAATTCTATTCGTAATTTTATGAGGAACCTCCACGTTGCCTTCCATAGCGGCTGCACCAGTCTGCATTCCCACCAACAGTGTATGAGGGTCCCTTTTTCTACACAGCCTCTCCAACAGTTGTTACTTTTTTTCTTGTTGATGAAACCCATTCTGACTGGGGTGAGGTGATATCGCATTGTGGTTTTCATTTGCATTTCTCTGATGATTAGTGATGTTGAGCATTTTTTCATATGTCTATTAGCAATTTGTAAGTCCTCTTTGGAAAAATGTCACTTCAGGTGCTCTGCCCATTTTTCAATTGGGTTGTTTTTTTTGTTGTTGTTGTTAAGTTTCATGAGTTCCTTGTATATTTTGGATATTAGCTTCTTATCGGAGGAACTGTTTGCAAATATCTTCTCCCGTTCAGTTGGTTGCCTCTTATTTTGTTGATGGTTTCTTTTGCTGTGCAGAAACTTTTAAGTTTCATATAGTCCCTTTTGTTTATTTTAGCTTGTACTTCCATTGCCTTTGGAGTCAAATTCATAAAATGCTCTTGGAACCCAAGGTCCATAAGTTTAGTACCTATGTTTTCTTCTATGCAGTTTATTGTGTCAGGTCTTATGTTTAAGTCCTTGATCCATTTTGAATTAATTTTGGTACATGGTGACAGATAACAGTCCAGTTTCATTCTTTTGTACATGGCTATTCAATTCTCCCAGCACCATTTATTGAAGAGGTTGTCTTTTTTCCATTTTATATTTTTAGCTTCTTTGTCAAAAATTATCTGTCCATATTTATGTGTTTTTTTTCTGGGTTCTCAATTCTATTCCATTGGTCTACGTGTCTGTTTTTCTGCCAATACCATGCTTTTTTGATTATTGTAGCCCTGTAGTATCAGCTAAAGTCAGGGAGTGCGATACCTGCTATATTCTTTTTTTCTTAAGATTGTTTTGGCTATTCGGGGTCTTTTGTTGTTCCAAACAAATCTGAAGATTTTTTGTTCTATTTTTTAAAAAAATGCCATTGGGATTTTGATGAGGATTGCATTAAATCTGTATATTGCTTTGGGTAATGTGGTAATTTTAACTATGTTGTGTCTTCCAATCAATGAGCATGGAATGTCTTTCCATTTCTTTGTATCTTCTTCAATTTCTTTCAGAAATGTCTTATAGATTTCAGCATATAAATCCTTCACATCCTTGGTTAAGTTTATTCCTAGGTATTTTATTCTTTTTGCTGCAAATGCAAAGTTAACTGTTTTTTTGTATTTCTTTATCTGACATTTCATTGTTAGTATATAGGAATGCAATGGACTTTTGTACCTTGATTTTGTAGCCAGCAACTTTGCTGTATTCGTTGCTTATTTCTAACAGCTTTTTGGTAGAGTCTTTAGGGTTTTCTATATATAGCATCATGTCATCTGCAAAGAGTGATATTTTAATTTCTTCATTCCCAATTTGTATGCCTTTTATTTATTTCTCTTGCCTGATGGCTCAGGCAAGGACTTCCAACACTATGTTAAAAAGCAGAGGTGATAGGGCACAGCCCTGTCGTGTTTCTGAACGTAGAGCAAAGGGCTTCAGTTTTTCACCATTAATTATGAGGTTAGCTGAGGGCTTGTCATAGATGACCTTTATTACGTTAAGGTATTTTATTCTATACCTATTTTATTAAGTGTTTTAATCATAAATGAATGTTGTATCTTGTCAAATGCTTTTTCTGCATCAATTAATGTAATCATATGATTTTTGTCCTTTATTTTACTTACATGATGAATCACATTGATATATTTGCGGATTTTGAACCATTCTTGTGCCCCGGGGATGAACCCCACTTGTTCAGGATGAATAATCTTTTTAATGCATTGTTGTATTCAGTTTGCTAAAATTTTGTTTAGGATTTTTGCATCAGTATTCATCAGAGATATAGGTCTGTAGTTTTGTTTTGTTTTGTTTTGTTTTGTTTTGTTTTGTTTTTGTGTGTGTGCTGTCCTTACCAGGTTTTGGTATCATGGTAATCTTGGCATCATAAAATGAGTTAGGGAATACAGACTCTTCTTCAATTATTTGGAAGAGTTTGAGCAGGATTGGTATTAGATCCTGTTTGAAGGTTTGGTAGAATTCACTAGTGAAGCCATCTGGTCCCTGACTCTTCCATTTGGGAAGGATTTGGATGACTGATTCAATTTCTTTACTGGTGATTGGTCTGTTTAAATTTTCCAGTTCTACATGGTTCAGCCTTGGAAGGCTATACGTATCTAAGAACTTGCCCATTTCTTCTAGGTTATTGAATTTGCTGGCAGATAGTCCTTCGTAGTATTCTTCCATGATCCTTTGTATTTCTGTGGTGTCCGTGATAACTTCCGTTTTTTTATTTCTGATTTTTTTAAATTAATTTATTTATTTATTTTAGTTTCAGGTGTACAAAACAAGGTAATACTGTCTTCTCTCTTTTTATTTTAGTGAGTCTAGTCAAGGGTTTGTCGATTTTATTAGTTTTTTCAAAGAACCAGCTCTTTGTCACATTATTTTTTTTTATTGTCTTTGTGTTCTCTATTTCATTGAGCTCTGCTCTGAATTTTGCTATTTCCTTTCTTCTGCTGACCTTGGTTTTCACTTGTTCTTCTTTTTCTACTTCTTTGAGGTGTAACATGATGTTATTTATTTGGGATTTTTCTTGTTTCTTGAGATAGGCCTGTAGTGACATAAATTTCCCTCTTAAAACTGCTTTCGCTGCATCCCAAAAATTTTGGTAGGATGTATTTTCATTGTCATTTGTTTCTATGTATTTTTTGATCCCTCTAATTTCTTCTTTGAATCAGTCGTTCTTTAAAATTATGTTGTTTAATCTCCACATATTTCTGTTTTTTCCTGCTTTCTTTTTGCAGCTGATATCCAATTTCAAAGCCTTGTGATCAGAGAATATGCTTGGTATGATTTCAATCTTCTTAAATTTGCTGAGGCTGCTTTTATGTCCCAATATATGGTCTATCCTTGAGAATGTTCCATGTACACTCGAAAAGAATGTATAGTCTGATATTTTAGGATGAAGTGCTCTATATATGTCAATGACGTCCATTTCATCTAATATGTCATTTAGGGCTGCTATTTCGTTATTTATTTTCTGTTTGGATGATATATCCATAGCTGTCAATGATGTATTTAAGTCTCGTAGTATAATTGTGTTTCGGTCAATTTCTCCCTTTAGTTCCATTAGCAGTTGTTGGTATATTTCGGTGCTCCCTGATTGGGGGCCTAGATATTGATGACTGTTATGTCTTCTTGTTATATAGTCCCCTTTACCTTTATGAAATGTCCATCTTTGTCTCTTGTTATCTTTTTCACCATGAAGTCTGTTTCATCTGCTATCACTATGGTTACACCTGATTTTCTCTGGGTACTATTTGCTTGGAGTGTCAATTTTCACCGTTTCATTTTGAGTCTATGCTTGTCCTTGTTGCTGAGATGTGTCTCTTGGAGACAGCATATGTTTGGGTTTAGTTTGTTGATCCAATCTGCTACTCTGTGCCTTTTTATTGGTGAGTTCAGTCCATTTACATTTAGGGTGATTATTGATACCTGAGGATTTCCTATAATTCTATCTTTAGTTTCTGGTAAGGCTGTGTGTCCATTGTTTCTTTGCCTTTTTGTTGTTGTCTATGATTTCTGTGTGATGGTATTCTATGATGTTTCCCTGTTTCTTCTTTTTTACAGTATTTATTTCAGTTCTGGATTTTTTTTGAGTGATTACCCTTAAGATTATTTAAAAGAAAGTTTGATATTTACAGTATTCCATTTTCTTCAGCCCGCTTACTATCTCCATTCCCATATTCCGGTTCAGGGCTTTATTCTCCCCCTTTTTATATTTCGGTTTCCACAAATTGTCCCTGTTGATGGTGGTTTAATAGCCTCCTTTAGTATTTCTTGTAGTGCATGTCCTGTATTAGAAAATTCCCTCAGCTTCTGTATGTCTGGAAAGGTCTTTATTCCTCCTTCATATCTAAAGGATATCTTTGCTGGATATATTACTCTTGGCTCTTGATTTCTCTCTTTCAATAGTTTGAATATTTGGTTCCACTCCCTCCTGGTTTGTAGAGTTTCTGCTGAAGAATCTGATGATAATGGGCTTTCCTTTGTAGGTTACCGTCTTCTTTTCCCTGGCTGCCTTGAATATTGTTTCTTTGTTGTTGATTTTAGACAGATTCATACAATGTGCCTTGGAGAAGTCCTGTTGGGATTGAGGTAATTAGGTGTTCTATTTACTCCTTGGATTCCAGTATCCAGTTTTGTCCACAAATTTGGGAAGTTCTCATTAACAATTTCTTTGAATATATTCTCTGTTACCTTCTCTCTTTCTTCTCCTTCTGGTATGCCCATTATTCTTATATTGCTCTTTCTGACAGAGTCAGAAAGTTCTTGTAGAGTTCTTTCATTTCTTTTAAGTCTCAAGTCTCTTTCTTCTTCCATCTCTGTAATTTCCAGGTTTCTATCTTCGATGTCACTGATTCTTTCCTTTATCTGGTCAACTCTACTACCTAAACTGGTTATTTCATTCTTAATTTCTTCTATTGAGTTCTTAATCTCCAGAAATTCCATTTGGTTCTTTTTGAAAATTTCAATCTCTTTTGTAAAATGCTCATGTTGTTCTTTGATTGCGTTTTTGAGTTCATTAAATAGCCTTTCTGTGCTTTTTTGCATCTCGTTGAGTTTTCTCAGAACTGCAATATTGAATTCTCTATCATTTAAGTCACATATTGCCATATCTTTAAGTTCCTTTTCTGGAGACTCTTCACTTTCTTTCTGAGCTGTCTTTTTGCCTTCATTATTCATGACAATTACTGATTTATTATTTCTCTTACTAGACATCTACAGGAGTGGCTTCTGCAACAAGTTGATAGTAAGATTTCTTTGTTTTCCAATATTTGTTGGTAGAATGTTTTATTTTCTCTCCGACTGCAGCCTTTTTTTTTCTCCCTTACACAGTAGTGCTATGTTTTCTCTGCACTATTCTAGCTTCTCACACAATGGGGGGATTCCCAGGAAGACAGTCCTCTCCTCTGTTAACAGTTCCCCTGGGTCATAGGGCACCATGTACCTGTTGGTATGCGGAGAACTTTTGAAGTTCCAAAGCTCTTTCTGCGCCAGATTCAGAGCCCGTATGTTTCAGTAGTTCTGTTTAATCCTGCAGGGATCCACCCTGATAGGTGGGACCAGGGGCGGGGTGAGTTGTTAGAGGTGGCCCAGAGCAATGGTGGCGACCACCACCACAGCTGGTCTTCCTTCCACAGCTCCCTCCCCTTTGTCGGAACTAGTTGTGCTGGGAATCTGTGTCTGTGGTCCACAGTTCTTAGAACAGCAAATATTGTGTTCTTTTGATCTGACACTGCTACTGTTGCACTTCTAGCACCGGGCCGTTGGGGGTGGGTTAAGCTCTCGGAGGGTCAGGAAGGGTTGCTTGCCTCAGTGCCTAAGGCCTCCGTTCTCCGCTTGGCAGTGAGTGCTTAAACCACCGTTTTCAGCCCACTTCCCTCAGTCTTTTCTACGAGGTCTCTGTCGTGAGCGTTGGGTTCTGCCGTGTTATATGCTGGCCCCTCAGCCCTGTGGTCCGTAAGCGGAGCCCTGGCAGTCCGAGTTCTTCCCTCTCCCACAGATGCGGTAGTTCCAGGATTCAATGAGCTCAGAGCACTGATCTAGGTCAGCGTCCTCCGCCTGCCAGGCTCCGTCCCTGCACTTCTCTCTTCGCTCCTCCCCCGCTCGCGCGATTCGCCCACCTGGATGTGAATTCAGTATTGGGCCTCTTCGTCTTGCTTTCTGCTGTGCAGGGAGTCCTTTGTGGAGTTATTGTTGTCCGATTAGTTGTAAATTCCAGGGGAGCTTTACAGAGGCTCACGTCACTCTTGCATTTTGATGACGTTTCCCTGAATGTTAGGATTTCAATATATTTATTTTGGAAGGAAAACAACACTCATTTCATAACTGAAATATAATGATGTAGTACAAAAAGCAGTTTGTTTATTTGGAAATCAATTTGCCTGTGTTTTATTCTATTTTTTTAACCTGTTTATAGTGAGAAATGTGGGTAGCCATGAAAATTCATGAACTGGATATCAAAATGTTACATATAATTTAGAAAAAAAGCAAGAAAAATAAAATAGTATACTTTAGCACAAAATCATCCTAAGAAAACATTAGAATAAACAAATTATGTACAGGAAGGAAGGGAGGATAGATATAAGAAAAGAAAAAGGAAAGAAAGAGGAGTGGAATCCCATTAGGCTTAGTTGCTAAGGCAATTTCATATCTATTATACTTAACTAATTTAACAAGGTAGTATTGAAAAATAAGAAGTGGAAAATTTAACCTCCTCAACTTAAGTTTTGGAAACTTTAAAGAAAACATCTCTAAAAAGCTAACTATAACAAACTAATAAAATGAAATGGCATCCTATAATTCCATGGGCTTGAGAGATAATATAATCATGAATTGCCAAACTTACTTCTTACAGTAGTAACTTACCAAAATGGAAAGACAGGTTGACCATAATGTAATACAGAAAACCCCCTTATGTGTGGGAAGTACATTCCAAGACCCCTGAGTGGATATGTGAAACCACTGATAGTACCAAACCATGTATATACACTGTTTTTTCCTATACATACATACCTATGGTTAAGTTTAATTTATATTATTAGGCACAGTAAGGGTTTAACAATAATAACTAATAATAAAATAGAACAGTTATAAAATTATGCTATAATAAAAGTTATATGAATAACTTTGGGGCCATTATTAAGTAAAGTAAGGGTTACCTGAATGCAAGCACTGTGATACCTTGACAGTCTATCTAATAACAAAGATAGCTACTAACTGACTAGTAGATGGGGAGCATATACAGTGTGGAGACTATGGACAAAGGGATGATTCATGTCTTTGGTGAGATGTCACTATGATTCTCCGAACAGCACACAATTTATAACTTATAAATTGTATATTTTTGGAATGTTCCATTTAATATTTTCTGACCATAGTTGACTGTGGATATCTGAAACCACAGAAAGTGAAACCACAGGTAAGGAGGAACTACTGTGTCATGTATTATAAATAAACAACTTAGTACAATTTAGAAATCCTGTTCTTCCAGATTTTACCTCTTTCTATTTTTTTTTTAATTAAAGTTTTTTGGTGACTAATGTTAGTAAAGTTACATAGATTTCAGTTATACAATTCTGTATTACATGTACTGTGGTTTCTCTTCAGATCATATAAATATTTCACCTTCTCTATATTTTTAATAACACACTTTTGGTGGTATTTTCCATCCTGAACAGGATACACATTTATTTTATGTGAAATCAGAAAAGTGAGAATAAAAGGTTATACTTTGGAAGGAAACTGATATTTCTTAAGAAAAAAATAACGACTAGATATAGTCATTCTAAAGAAAATGGAGGCAGTAATGTCTAAATCTCAGTAAAGATGTAGGGGCTAAAGTAAAGACAGCCATTGCGGTCAGAATTGAAATTCTAGTTTGTTAATTCAGTAGGACCCACAAGAACATTTAAAATTTTTGAGCTCATACAGATTTACAAAATCGCCAAGGTCATTGAGAAAGAAATCATGTCTCTTTCTAAAATCAGGATCTTTATATCCACTCATCCAGAAAGGTATATCTAACAATGTTCCAATTTGAGTAGTTATAGTAAGATGTAATATTTTTCCAACCTTCGTACATAAGTTATTAAAGTTGGCACAGCAGCAAAACTTTTAGATTTGACTGAATGAAGATTCCTTAAATACAAAAATTACATTATCCATGCACACAAATGATGAATGCACATATTAGGTAAAGCTTCTTATTTTCTTACTTTTATACATAATCATATCATAAAGAAGCTGCCTTATGTAGACTACATTTCTGGGTGTACTAAAAAAATACTGTAAGTATATATGCGCAAGTTCAGTATATTTCAAAATGTAACCTCCTTGAGAATAGAAGCTATACATTTCAACATATACGGTCTCAAAGTCTAGGATGGCAGAGGAAGTATGGAACAATTCAGAAAATATGTATTGAATAATTCATTCAGAATGACATCATAGAAATGGAGCGTGAGATAAGTCTCAAGAAATCGCCCCTGGAATTTAAAACAAATTGAACAGATATAATTCCACAAAGGACTCCCTGTGCAGTAGACAGGCAAAACTAAAAGATACACAACTGAAATAATGTAAAGGTGGGCAAATTGGATGAGTGGGGAAGGAAGGAAGGAAGGGGGAAATATGGAGATGTGGGCCAGAGCTCAGAACACTGAGCTCCCTGCGTTCTGGAGCAACAGCAGTCATTGTAGAGGGAAGAACTTAAAGTGCTGATGCTCTCCTCATGGCCCTGACTCCCGCCTGAGGGATCAGAATATAACACAGCTGAACACAATGCTCACCACAGAGACCTCTAAAAAAAGACTAAGGGAATGAGGATGAAAACAGTTGTGTAAGCCCTCACTGCCAAGCAGAGGATGGAAGGCACAGTCATGGAGACTAGCCGACCCCACCCCACCCTACTAGAGCTCACCTCACCCCACCTGACCAGTGCTAGAAGTGGAATAGTAGCAAGGAACATAATATTTGCAGTTCTGAGAATTGTGGCCTACAGCCATGGACTCACAGCCCAAATATTTCCAGTGAAGGGTAGGGAGACTTGGATGCAGGACTGGCTTAGCTAGTGGTTGCTGCCATTGCTCAGTGCCACCTTTCACAAGCCCCTGCCTCCACTGATATGGTTGGATGCCCGAATGGGGAAACAAAGGCCCTGAAACACACAGACCCTGAACCTGGTGAAGGAAGAGCTTTGGAAATTCAGAAGCTCTCCACATCCCCCAACGGAGGCAATGTCCTGAGACCTAGGTGAACTGCTCACAAAGGAGAAGCCCATCTTCCAGGGAATCCTCCCATTGTGTAAGAAGCGAGAACAGTGCAGAGAAAATATAACACTACAGTGTAAGATACAATAAAAGGCTGCAGTTTGGAAGAAAATAAAACATTCAACCAACACCTACTGGAAAGCAAAAAAAAGACTTCTTCCTACCAACCTGTTGTAGAACTCACTCCTGTAGATGCCTAGGAAGAAAAATAATAAATAACTAATTGCCATGAATAACCAAGGGAACAAGGCAGGTCAGAAAGAAAATTAAAATTCTCCAGAAAATGAACATAAAGACATGAAAATGTGTGACTTAAATGACAGAAAATTCAAAATTGCAGTTCTGAAAAAATTCAGCAAGTTGCAAAAAAACGCAAATAGGCAGTTTAATGAACTCAGAGGCAAAATCAAAGAACAACATGAGCATTTTACCAAAAAGACTGAAAATTTAAAAAAAGAACTAAGTGGAATTTCTGGAGATTAACAACTCAATAAAAGAAAAGAAGAATGAAATAGCCAGCTTAGATAATAGAGCTGACCAGATGGAGGAAAGAATCAGTGACATTGAAGACAGAAATCTTGAAATGACACAGATGGAAGAAGAGACAGATTTGAGAGTTCAAAGATATGAAAGAACTCTACAAGAACTTTCTGACTCCATCAAAAAGAGCAATAGAAGAATAATGGGCATACCAGAAGGAGAAGAAAGGGAGAAGAGAACAAAGAGTATGTTTAAAACAAATAGCCGATGAGAACTTCCCAAATTTGAGGAAAGAATCAGACCCTCAAATCCAAGAAGCAAATAGAACACCTAATTACCTCAATCCAAACAGGTCTTCTCCAAGGCACATTGTATTAAAGCTGTCAAAAATCAATCACAAAGAAAAAATCCTCAAGGCAAACAGGGAAAAGAAGATGGTAACCTACAAAAGAAAGTCCATTATATTATCATCAGAATTTTCAGCAGAATCTCTACAAGCCAGAAGGGAGTGGAATCAAATATTCAACCTATCGAAAGAGAGAACTTATGAGCAAAGAATAACATATCCAGCAAAAATATTATTTAGATATAAAGGAGGAATAAAGACCTTCCTAGATATACAAAAGCTGAGGGAATTTTCTAACACATGACCTGCACTACAAGAAATACTGAAGGAGGCTATTCGACCTGAAACAAAAACGGAAAAGATTACAAATTCGTGAGTAGTAGTATGAACAGACAGACAGAGGCAAGGAATGGCAACCTCTACAACAAATAAGAGACTATACACTTAAACATAACATACAGATTAAAGAAGAAAAAAAAAAAACTTAAAAAAAAGAGGGAAAAGAGACTGGCTACTGCAGCACAGAAATCAACTCACAGCAGAAATAGGGATAATTTGTGACAAGAAAAACATAAAAGGGGAGAGAGTAAAGCTCTGAACCGACACAAGGGAATGGAGAAAGAAAGCATGCTAAAGTACATGGGATATTCTAAACATGAAACTTTCTTTTACATAAACTTAATGGTAACCACTCACAAAAAATCCAGAACTGAAATATATAACATAATAAAAGAGGAAAAAATCAGTGCTCGCTTCGGCAGCACATGTACTAAAATTGGAACTATACAGAGAAGATTAGCATGGCCCCTGCGCAAGGATGACACACAAATTCGTGAAGCGTTCCATATTTTTTTATCTGATAAGGGATTAACATCACAAATCTATAAAAAACTTACTCAACTCAACTCCAAAAAAACAAACAACCCAATTAAAAAATGGGCAGAAGACTTGAGGAGACATTATTCTAAAAAGGACATACAGAAGGCAAGAAGACATATGAAGAAATGCTCAACCTCACTAACCATCAGAGAAATGCAAATAAAAACCACAATGAGATACCACCTCACTCCAGTCAAAATGACTATCATCAATAAATCAACAAACAACAAATGCTGGCGTGGATGTGGAGAAAAGGGAACACTAGTGCACTGTTGGTGGGATTGCAGCTTAGTGCAGCCACTATGGAAAACAGTATGGAGGTATCTCAGGAATCTGAAAATGGAACTACCCTATGATCCAGTAATTCCACTCCTAGGCATCTACCAGGAAAAATCCAAAACTCCGATTCAAAAATCAGTATGCACTCCTATGTTTATTGCAGCACTTTACACAATAGCCAAGATATGGAAACAACCGAAATGCCCATCGGTGGATGACTGGATTAAGAAGCTGTGGTACATTTATACAATGGAGTATTACGCAGCCATAAAGAAGAAAGGAATCTTATCATTTGCAACAACATGGATGGATCTAGAGAACATTATGTTAAGTGATATAAGTCAGAAAGAGAAAGACAAGTACCATATGATCTCACTTATATGCAGAATCTAAAGAAAATAATATGTGAATGAACTAATCAGAGACAGTTTTCAGGACACAAAGAACAAAACGAGAGTTGTTAGATGGGTGGGGGCGGGGGGGTTGGGGATAAGGGGAAAGGTGAAGGGATTAGGAAGCAGCTGGTAATCACAAGATGGCCTCAGGGTTCTCTGAAAATTTATTTGGGGAACTTATTCAATAATGTTGTAAAGATTTTGTTGGGTATCCAATGGACATGCGTCCTATTTGGGAGACCACCTCAGGGATACTGTGGATGCCTGATCATGGCATTGTACACCAGAAGCTAAACATTAATGAATGCCAACTATAATTTTATATATATAATGTGATGGCTCGGTGTGAGGTCGGAGGGATAATGAATGGGGGGAGGGGAGTTGACAATGTGAGGGATATAAATGATGAACGTCTAAGTATTACCTTGTCTTGTACAACTGAAACTAATAAAAAAAAGAGTAAATTTTTTTTTTTAAAAAAAGAGGAAACAATCATAGAATATCACCACACTGAAATAATGGACAGCAACAAAATGGAAAAGAAACAGTGGAGACACAGTCCTACCATAAAACAAAACATAAAATGATAGGAAATCCTCATATATCATTAATCACCTTAAATGTAAATGGACAGAAGTCACCAATCAAAAAGGCATAGAGTAGCAGAATGGATTAGAAAACCAAACCGAACCATATGCTGCCTCCAAGAGGTGAATCTAAGCTAAAAAGACAAATATAGACTCAAATGAAAGTGTGGAAATTTGCACCCCAAGCAAATAGTATTTTAGGAAAGCAGATGTAGCTATACTAATATCAGACAAAACTGACTTCAGGATTAAAAGATAAAAACAAAGATGGACATTTCATAATGATAAAAAGAACTATACAACAAGATTACATAACAGTAATCAACATTTATGCTGCAATCAGGGAGCACCAAAATGTACAAAACAACTACTAACAGAACTAAAGGGAGAAATCCAATATACAATTAGAGGAGGGGACATAAATTCATCATTGACACCTATAGATTGATTATCTAAACAGAAAAAAATAATAATAATGAAATATCAGCCCAAAAGACACACTGGATGAAATGGAAATAATTGAGACTTATAGAGCATGTCATCCTAGAACATCAGACTATACAGTTTTTTCTAGTGTACATGGAACATTCTGAAGGATATAATATACATTGGGACATAAAACCAGCTTCAGAAAATTTAAGGAATTTGAAATCATAGCAAGCATATTCTCTCATCACCAGGTTTTGAAATTGGATATCTACTGCAAAAAGAAAGCAGGAAAAATCACAAATAAGTGGAGATTAAAACACGGAGTTTTAAGGAATGACTGGGTGAAAGAACAAATCAGAGGAGAGATAAAAATATAAATAAAAAGAAATGAGAATGAAAATACATATTACCAAAAATTGGGAGATGCAGCAAAAGCAGTTTTAAGATGGAAACTTATATTATTACAGATCAATCTCAAGAAACAAGAAAAATACCAGACAAATAACCTCACAGAACACCATAAAGAAGTAGAAAAAGAAGAACAAATGAAACCCAAAGGCAGCAGAAAAAATAAATAATAAAAATCAGAGCAGAACTAAATGAAACAGAGGAGGGGAAGAACAATAGAAAAAAAATTAATGCAGAAAAGAGCTGATTCTTTTAAAAGATTAATAAAATTGACAAACCCTTGGCTATACTCAAAAAGATAAAAAGAGAAAAGATACAAATAAAATCAGCAATGAAAGAGGAGAAGCCACAAAAACACAAAAAAAAATCATCCAAGAATAATATGAAGGACTATATGCCCCCAAATTCGATAACCTAGAAAAAATGAACAAGTTTTAAGAAACATATAGCCTTCCTAGGCTGATTCACAAAGAATTGGAAAATCTAAGTAGACTGATCACCAGTAAGGAAATTCAATCGGTCATGCAAAACCCTCCCAAAAACAAAAGTCCTGGACCAGAAGGCTTCACTAGTGAATTCTACCAAACATTCATAGAATATCTAATACCTCTCCTATTCAAACTGTTCCAAAAAAAAATTGAAGAAGTAACAATACTCCCTAACTTATTTTATGAGGCCAATATTACCCTGATACCAAAAGCTGGTAAGGATCACACACACACACACACCCACACCACACACACACACACACAATACAGACCAATATTTCTGGTGAATATAGATACAAAAATCCTAAACAAAATTCTAGCAAATCAAATGCAACAATGCTTTAAAAAGATTATCAGTCATGACCAAGTGTGGTACATCCCAGGGCAGAAGGATGGTTCAGCAAAAGCAAATAGATCATTGTGGTACACCACATATACAAACAAAGGACAAAATTATACTATTATATCAACAGATGCAGAAAAATCTTTTGACAAGATACAACATCCATTTATGATTAAAACATTTAATTAAACGGGTATAGAAGGAAAGTACCTTAACATAATAAGGGACATATATGACAAACCCTCAGCTAATCTCATAATTAACGGTGTAAAATTGAAATATTTGTTCTATATTTAGGAACATGACAGGGCTGTCCTCTATCACCTGAATTGTAAACATAATATTGGAAGTCTTAGAGCAGTCAGGCAATAGAAAGAAATAAAGGCATCCAAATTGGGAATGAAGTTAAATTGTCATTCTTTGCAGAGGACTTGATGCTATACATAGAAAATCCTAAAGACTCCACCAAAAAACTATTAGAAACAATACAGGAAAACAGTCAAGTTGTCGGCTATAAAAGCAATGTATGTCTTGTTCTTTTTGGTTTATATACCACATATCAGTGAAATCATAGGGTTCTCCGCTTTATCTGTCTGACTTATTTCACTTAGCATTATACTCTCAAGATCCATCCATGTTGTCACAAATGCTCCTATATCATCTTTCCTTAACGCGGAATAGTATTCCATTGTGTATATATACCACAACTTCTTTATCCATTCATCTGACTCTGGGTGGTGAACACACAATGGGATTTATAGACGATGTAATACAGAATTGTACA
Organism: Rhinolophus hipposideros; assembly: GCF_964194185.1. Taxonomy (NCBI): domain Eukaryota; kingdom Metazoa; phylum Chordata; class Mammalia; order Chiroptera; family Rhinolophidae; genus Rhinolophus; species Rhinolophus hipposideros. The sequence goes on from NC_138046.1 coordinate 29,912,817, forward strand.
CCTGAAATCTATGTAAATTTACTAACAATTGTCACCCCAATATATTTAATAAAAAAAAAAAGTTGAGAAAAAAAAAGCAATGTAAAACTCCATTGCATTCCTATATACCAACAATGAAATCTCAGAAAAAGAAATAAAAAAAAAAACAGTCCCTTTTCCAATTTCAACAAAAGAAAAATAAAACACCTAGGAATAAACATAACAGAATGTGAAAGTGCTATATACTGAAAACTATAAGACGTTTTTGAAAGAAATTAAAGAAGACACAAAGAAATGGAAAGACATTCCGTGCTCATGGATTGGAAGGATCAGCATAGTTAAAATAACCGTATTACCCAAAGCAATATACAGATTTAAAGCAAACCCCATCAAAATCCCAATAGCATTTTTTAAAGAAATAGGACAAAAAATCATCAGATTTGTACGGAACCACAAAAGACCCTGAATAATCAAGCAATCCTAAGGAAAAAAAACAAAAACAAAAAAACAATGCTGGAGGTATTATACTCCCTGACTTCAGCTTGTACTACAGGGCAACAATAATCAGACAGAATGATATTGGCAGTAAAAGAGACACACAGACCAATGGAATAGAATTGAGAACCCAGAAATAATCTCACAAATACAGACATACCATTTTCGACAAAGAAGCCATAAACATACAATGGAGAAAGACAGCCTCTTCAATAAATGGTTCTGAGAGAATTGGAAAGCCACTTGCCAGAGAATGGAAGTGGACTGCTATCTGCCACCATGTACTAAAATTAATTCAAAATGTATCAAAGCCCTAAACATAAGATTTGAAACAATAAACTTGATAGAAGAAATCATAGGTACTAAGCTTATGGATCTTGGATTCCAAGAGCATTTTACGAATTTGACTCCAAAGGCAAGGAAAGTAATAGTTAAAATAAATGAACGGGAAAATATCAAACTAAAAAGCTTCTGCACAGCAAGATTAACCATCAACAAAATAAAGAGGTAATCAACCAAATGGGAGAAGATTTTTGCAAACAATGCCTTTGGTAAGGGGCTTATATCCAAAACACATAAGGAACTCATACAACTCAACAAGAAAAAAACAAAAACAAATACAAAAACAAAACAAAAAAAACAATCCAATTAAAAAATGGCCGGAAACCCTGAAGAGACTTTTCTCCAAAGAGGATGTACAAATGACCAGGAGACATATGAAAAAGTGCTCAACATCGCTAATCATCAGAGAAATGCAAATGAAAATCACAATGAGGTAGCACTGCACACCAGCTACAATGTCTATCAACAAAACAAATAGTGACAAATGTTGGAGAAGCTGTGGAGAAAAAGGAAACTTCATACATTTTTGTTGGGAATGCAGATTGGTGCAGCTGCTATGCAAGGTAATGTGGAGGTTCCTCAAAAAATTAAGAATAGAATTACCATGTGACCCCATAATCCCTCTCCTGGGTATCTACCCAAAACATCCGAAAAAAAAAATTTCCATAAAAAAATATGTAGTCCAATGCTCATTGAAGCTTTCTTTATTGTGGCCAAGACATGAAAACAACCAAAGTATTCTTCAGCAGATGAATGGACATAGTACTTGTGGTATATATACACAATGGAATACTATTTGCCCATAAGAAAAGAAAATATGAAATAGTACCATCTATGACAACATGGATGGATCTTGAGATTATAATGCTAAATTAAATAAGTCAGATAGAAAAATTAGAGAACCATATGATTTCACTGATATGTGGTATATAAAACTGAAAACAAGAAAAGAACAAGAGAAACAAATGAATAAACAAAAACTCATAGACATAGACAATAGTTTAGTGATTACCAAGATGTATGGGTGTGGAGGGTTCTAGAAGAGGGCAAACAGGGTCAAATATATAGTGATGGAAGGAGAACTGACTCTGGATAGTGAACACACAATGTGAAATATAGATGATGTGTTACAGAATTGTACACCTGAAATCTATGTAACTTTACTAACAATTGTCACCCCAATAAACTTTATTTTTGTTTTAAAAAGAAGAGAAATGAACAAAAGAAACAGAAACAGACACATAGATACAGAGGATAAACTGATATTTACTAGATGAGAGGTACTTGGGGCCCTGGATGAAAACATTTAAGGGATTAAAAAGTACAAATTGATAGATGGAAAAGAGTCACAGGGATTTAAAGTAAAGTTTGTGGAACAGGACCATTTTTGACAACATGGATGGATCTTGAGATTATAATGCTAAGCGAAATAAGACAGAAAAACCAGAGAACCATATGATTTCACTGATATATGGTATATAAACCAAACCAACAAAAGAACAAGACAAACAAATGAGAAACAAAAACTTATAGACACAGACAATAGTTTAGTGGTTACCAGAGGGTGAAGGGGGTAGTAGATGAGAGTAAAGGGGATAAAATATATGGTGATGGAAGGGGAACTGACTCTGGGTGGTGAACACACAAAGGGATTTATAGATGATGTAATCAAGAATTGTACACCTGAAAACTATGTAAGTTTCCTAACAATTGTCACCCCATAGACTTTAATTTAAAACAAACAAACAAACAAAAAAAACAACAAGAACAATGCAGGACATGGTGACATCAAAAAGGAACACCCAGGGAGCCACAGGTAGTGGAGTCATACCACTGTAATCTTGCTGGTGGCTGGGTTGGAGACACAAAAAACAGGAGCCACACTATCTACATCCTGCAGTCTGCTTCTCTGTCAACCAACCTCACTTGCTAGCTGCAATCTTCCGTGCTAACTGTAAGCTGCTCTTGCTAGCTCAGCCACCATCTTCTTGCTAGCCCCCCAGTTTATGCTAGTGTAGCCATGGCAGTTATATTACTGGCCAATAGCTCACTGGTTACAGCTGATGGCCATCCAATCAAAGTTGATGGCCATTTACTACCAGAGCCAGCAAGTTTCCACTTGAGTGCAATAGCCTGGAAACTGCACTCCTGGCTCTGTCCCCACATCCTCTTTTAACAGGAAGGCCGGGTTTTCAACAGAAAAGTCTACTCAGACATTTTTTTTAGCAGTATTTCAATTTGCTCCAGGATACTAACCTAGATATTTGGATTGAGTACCTTTGGAATGGTTATGGGAAATCTGTATATTTAAAGCCCAAGGTGATTTTTTACAAGGTCACGCTGGGAAACAATGGCTTATTATCATCCAAGCACTGATTTAGTAAATACTTGCAGACACTTCTTTTAATACTCATCCAAACTAGTACAATAAAGAAGTCACATAGCGAAAACTTTATTACCCCTTTTAGGTTCCCACCAAATGAGAGAAAATGTCTTTGAAGCTATGATTTTTGAAGTACTGCTGTTTATCATAAGGACCATCATAACCAAGTAATATTAAGAATAGTCAAAAATACACTGGGGATGTCCAAATGATTCACATAATTTTAAAATTTAAGGCTTTCTAGTCTTTTGAATTAAAAAAAAATAGATCATGATAAAGAGATAAGTATCAGACTCAGTTTTCCTTATAGTTATTTAAATCACTGTTGGCAATTTATGTGACTAGATTTAAAGTAAAGAGGTCTTTTAAACAGTGTTAAGATATATATGTATATATATATATTTTTTTTCACACTGAATGTTTTATCACGAGCTTTCAATGAATTGTTATATTGTACTGAATTTATCATAGCAAGTTATTTATTACATGTTCCCTTATTCATGTTGTTACCCTGCTCAGTGAAAAATAATTTATATTTTCTTGACATTTACTTGTTGATAGTAGTTTTTATAACCTTGCATTTTGGTTCTACTATTCATTTTATCCATGATGATTTGTGATGTGATGTAAATATATTACAAAAGCCTTCTCAGTTTTATGCATAGTGAATCGTAATACTGGCACACTGTCTTTGTGTATGAGGTCAATAAGTAGAATTAAAATATATTATTAATACAATATTCTAGAATTAAGCAAAAATGATGGAAAGTTTAACCAACTTTTAATTCAGTAAGGAATACATGTATACCTATTTATTTTTATATAAATTACCTTTTCATTTTTTTCATAGCTATAAGGACAGTTACCCCAGTATTCAGATAACAAACTGTGATGGATTATGTTCAATAAATGTTGTTCCTGTTCATTTGGCTGTGTCTCATAAACCAAATAAAATTGTCAAAATAGGGAAAATCCAACTGGAATGCTCTATTTACTGGGATAACTTATATGCATAATTACAGGCTGAAAGATATACACTATACTGAAGTGTTTCCTCAATCAACAAAGGAAGATTGAATTATGCCCAGTGCAGTACTTCCAGTCAAGGTGATGGAGCAAATAAATGCTGCACTTGCATCTTTTTGAGACCACATCAAAATTATAACTAAACTGCATAACAACCATAATTGAGAATTGCCTGAAGTCTAGCTGGACAGAAGTCCTATAAATAAGGATAAACAAAAAAAGCCAAGATGAAACTGACTTTCATGAAACCTCATAAAGGTTCACGAATCCCAGACAAGCACCTTGTGGCCTAGGCATGCCCCTTACCTCTTGCTAAACAGTCCCAAGTCTGGCATTAGTGGCAGCCAACCTCAGTGCACAACTTAGCCTCTCCCAGGCAACTCCAAGCTCAGTGCAGGTGGAATACATTTGCATACTACTTTGTGGCTCATGCCAGGTAGCCCCAGAGAGGGCACAGGTGGAGGCTAAACATGGCCTATGGCACGGCCCCTACCAGGTGGCCCTGGGGCTGATAATCCTGATGGCCTGCTTCAGACCAGGCTGGAGCATCACCTCGCTACCTCCACAGATGAAAAAAAAAAACAAAGGATAGACTGGAAAAACACCAAAGCTTACTGAAGTGAATATTGCTCTGGTCATTCCTTGCACAACCGATCCTCCACTGTAATCATGGCCATTCTTCATCACCTATCGGTCTAAGGGTCAATTCCTCCCATTGATGTGGAAAGCAATCAATACCAACTACAACAGGAAGGCTCACACAAACCACAAAATATACACACCTGGAGCACCTGGCTCTAGTAACTGGGAAAATGGCACCAGAGTGTCCCATGAAACAACTACTACATAAGGCAAGTCTACTAAAACTGGGAGACATAGCAGCCCCATCTAATACACAGAAACAAACACAGAAGGGCAGCCAAAATGGGAAGACGAAGAAACATGTCTCAAATGAAACAACAGAAAAAAAAAAACAAAACTCTAGAATATAGACACAAGCAATATACCAGATGCAGAGCTCAAAACACTGGTCATAAGAATACTCAATGATCTCAGGAAGCACTTCAACAAAGAGATACAAAAAATATAAATGGAGATATGATGTCTGAAAATTAAGTTCATGAACTCATCCTAGAAAAAAGTGCTACATGCATTATTGCTTAATATCACTATGGTCACCTTTGAGGTACTCCCTTTGGGAAGCTATACACCAATGCCAGTAACTAGTCCACCCTTCCAAGCAGTTTTGGAACTCTTTTTTTCTGGAATGGCCATCAGAGATGTCGTCATTATTACCCTTGATGTCCTGAACGTCATAAAAATGTCTTCCTTTCAATATTTCCCTCACCGTATGGTCAAGAAAGATGTCATTGGGGGCCAGATCAGATGAGTAGGGAAGGTGTCCCAACACTTTTATTTGTTTACTGTCTAAAAACTCCCTCACACACACTGTCGTGTGAGCTGGTGCATTGTCGTGATGCAAGAGCCATAAATTGTTGGTGAAAAGTGCAGGTCATCTAACTTTTTCATGTAGCCTTTTCAGCACTTCCAAATAGTAAACATGGTTAACTGTTTGTCTAGTTGGTACACATTCATAATGAATAATCCCTCTGATGTCAAAAAAAGTTTAAGAACATCTTTGCAAGAAGTTCTTGAACTTAACTGACAGACTTCATAGAAAAAAAAAATATAAAAGAGAACCAGTCAGAGATGAAGAGCACAATTACACATACTGAAATCAGGAATACATTAGAGAGAATCAAGGGTAGATTAGATGAAGCAGAGGATCGAGTTAGAGATTTGGAAGATAAGGTAGCAGAAAACACCTAATCAAAGAAGCAAAAAAGGAAAAAAATAAAATCTGAAAAAGAAAATAAGGATAGTTTAAGGGGCCTTTGGGACAGCATAAAGCATACCAGCATTCACATCATGGGTATACCAGAAGAAGAGAGAGAGAGAGAGAGAGAGAGAGAGAGAGAGAGAGAGAGAGAGAGAGAGAGAGAGAGAGAGCAAGTAATTGAAACATATTTTTAAGAAATAATGATGGAAAACTTCCCAAACCTGGTGAAGGAAATAAGGAAATAAACATATATACTCAGGTAGTACAGAGAGTCCCAAACAAGATGAACCCAAAGAGGCTGACATGAAGACCCATCATAATTAAATTGCCAAAAGGTAAAGACAAAAAGATAATCTCTAAAGCAGAAAGCAAAAAGTTAGTTACCTTCAAGGAGCCTCTCATAAGATAATCAGCTGATTTCTCAACAGAAACTTTGCAGGCCAGAAAGGATTGGCAGGAAATATTCAAAGTGATGAATAGCAACTGTAAGACATTTTTGAAAGAAATTGAAGAAGACACAAAGAAATGGAAAGACATTCCATGCTCATGGATTGGAAGAAAAATCATAGTTAAAATGGCCATATTACCCAAAGCAAAATACAGATTTAATGCAATCCCCATCAAAATCCCCATTGCATTTTTTAAAGAAATAGAACAAAAAAATCATCAGATTTGTTTGGAACCACAAAAGACCACCAATAGCCAAAGCAATCTTAAGAAAAAAGAACAATACTGGAGGTATCGCACTCCCTGAATTTAGCTTGTACTACAGGGCTACATTAATCAAAATAGCATGGTATTGGCAGAAAAACAGACACATAGACCAATGGAATAGAACTGAGAACCCAGGAATAAAATTACATAAATTGGGACAGATAATTTTTGACAAAGAACCTAAAAACATACAATGGAGGAAAGACAGCCTCTTCAATAAATGGTGCTGGCAGAATTGGATAGTCACGTGCAAAAGAATGAAACTGGACTGCTATCTGTCACCATGTACCAAAATTAATCCAAAGTGGATCAAAGACTTAAGCATAAGACCTGACACAATAAACTGCATAAAAGAAAACATAGGTACTAAACTTATGAACCTTGGGTTCCAAGAGCATTTTATGAATTTGACTCCAAAGGCAATGGAAGTTAAAGCTAAAATAAATGAATGGGACTATATGAAACTTAAAAGCTTCCGCACAGCAAAAGAAACCATCGACAAAATAAAGAGGCAACCAACTGAATGGGAGAAGATTTTTGCAAACAGTGCCTCCGATAAGGGGCTAATATCCAAAATATAGAAGGAACTTATGAAGCTCAACAAAAAAAGAAACAAACAACCCAATTGAAAAATGGACAGAGGACCTGAAGAGACATTTCTCCAAAGAGGACATACAAATGGCAAATAGACATAAGAGAAAAAGCTCAACATCACTAATCATCAGAGAAATGTAAATGAAACCACAATGAAATATCTCCTCACCCCAGTTAGAATGGTTATCATCAACAAGACAAATAGTAACACGTGTTGGAGAGGCTGTGTAGAAAAAGGAACGCTCCTACACTGTTGGTGGGAATGCAGACTGGTGTCGCCGTTATGGAAGGCAGTGTGGAGGTTCCTCAAAAAATTACGAATAGAATTACCATATGACCCAGCAATCCCTCTCCTGAGTATCTACCCAAAAAATTTGAAAATGTTTATCCATAAACACACGTGTGCTCCAATGTTCATTGCAGCTTTGTTTACGGTGGCCAAGACATGGAAACATCCAAAATATCCTTTGATAGGTGAATTGATAAAGACGTTTTGGTATATATACACAATGGAATACTATTTGGGGGTAAGAAAAGATGATATAGGAACATTTGTGACAACATGAATGGATCTTGAGAGTATAATTGTAAGCGAAATATGTCAGGCAGAAAAAGCAAAGAACCCTGTGATTTCACTGATATGTGGTATATCAACCCAAAACAATAAAAGTACAAATAAACAAATGAGAAACAAGAACTCATAGACACAGACAATAGTTTAGTGGTTACCAGAGGGTAAGGGGTGTGGGGGTGGGAGATGAGGGTAAGTGGGATCAAATATATGGTGATGGAAGGAGAACTGACTCTGGGTGGTGAACACACAATGGGATTTATAGATGATGTAATACAGAATTGTACACCTGAAATCTATGTAATTTCACTAACAAATGTCACCCCAATAAATTTTTAAAAAAGTATATCCTATTAATGCATTGAAACTTTAAGATCTAGAAGTATCATACCAGAAGGATTTGACTCAGTAAATTGAGGTCATAATCAGTGCTCTATCATATTATTTAAACTGTATTAAACTTAGGACTCTTTGATTTCATTAAAGAAATATGTCTTTCTGTTCCCTTGAGAATCTTAGTGGGTAAGAAGGTCAAAATGATCAGTTCTTCACAAATATGAAAATTGACTTCATGAAAAAACTAACCTTCCTCTTATATCTTTTCTCAATATATATTTGGATTAATTAATTAATAAACAAATCTTGAAAACTTTGTTTTTTTATGGATAGTCGTACTTTGAGAAGAAAGTAGCAGCCCTTGGTAAAACATCAATATATTGCAAAAGATTTCAAACTCTGTTCTCATGAGTACTGTGCTGGTATCCTTCAAGGTCTCTACTGGCCACATGTGGCTATTGAGCACTTGAAATGTGGTTAGTTCAAATTGAGGTGTGCTATAATTGTAGAAAACACATTATATTTTGAAGACTTAGTCCAAAAATGTAAATATCTCATTCATCATATTTATATTGTTGACTTACTGAAGCTTTTTTTTCATACATTGAGTTAATTAAATAAACCACTAAAATTATTGCACGCATTTCTTCTTACTTTTTTAACATGGCTATCAGAAAATTTAAAATCACCTATGTATCTCATATTTTATATTTCCAAAGGACAGTGCTGCTCTAAAGTTTCTCCAAAGCAGGGATAAATTGTTGAAAGGAAACAAAAAACAGGTCTTGGAGGCCTACTCTTCTACTTCAACAAGAACAGATCAGAATTAATTTGTTATACATAGCTGGTTCCTGCTTAAGTCTTTGTTTAAGAAAAGGTTGCTAAAAATCAAAGATATCCTTGTTATTAATTACATAAAAGTGTTCATATTTAGGAATGAAAGAAACTGTCTTAGACACTTCTTATGTCACTTATCATCCTCCCCCCGCCTCTCTCTCTCTCTCTCTCTCTCTCTCTCTCTCTCTCTCTCTCTCTCTCTCTCTCTCTCTCTCTCTCTCTCTCTTTCTCTTTTTGGTCCTTTGTTTCACCTCTCCCTGGGATTTGATTCAATGAGTACACATTTAGGTCTGCCTGGGAGAGTTGATAAAACTGTTATCTCATTTTAATTATTAATGTCACTCACTTTCACTATCACAAGTGCTCTAGTTTGGACTATAAGTTATAGGTTACCTGGGCTCTGACCAGCTTTTTCAGGTGCAACCTCAGAGTCCCTGGTATCCTTCCATGACAGTGTGCCTCCTGCTTCCTGTCCCAGGGTTTCTGGTAACACTGCCATAAACACTGTCATGGGAATTAGTGCCCTTGCCCATGTGTGAGCAACTTAGAAATACAAAACAATTAAAGTCACATGAATAAACTTTTGACCAATGGGAGGAGCAAGTAAACAAATTATTCCTTCTGTTTTCTCCCCATACCCTTCCCCTCCAGAGATGGGCTATATATAGTTTGTATAACATGGGGTGGGAGCACAGGTAATCATTTCCAAGAATTAGGTAATCTCATTTAGCAGTAAAGGTTAATAGCACCCCTTCATATTAGCTGTTCCTAATTTCCTGATTTTTCTCTCCTTGTTCCTCACTCCTGCTCCCTAAGATGGGACTCTCTAATAAAACAATAGCATTGAAGCCTTCTCCATCAGGTCTGCTTTCTGGTGAACACACACAAAAATACAGCCTCATCCTAAAAAGCTTAAATCTGCCAGGCTCTGCCAGTTTCCCTGTGTCAACAGCCACCATATACATTTTTCGGCCCTTGGTTGAAAGCTCACATACATGGACACTAATCCGAAATTTAGGCAAAAGAGTTTTAGGGAACTGTATTTCAGAATGAATCAGCATTAAAAAATCCTGTATTGATTCACGCCTGGTTTTGGTAACTGAGCTTCCGCCTCACTTTTTTTCCTAAAGATACAGTCTCCATCTTGTACCTCATTTCTAAGAACCAGATCTACTTCCATATTCCTTTATTCTATACCCCAGACATTCCATGTGGATGAATACCAACAACAAATATATTTTGTTGTCATTTTTCCAGATACTGCATTCTATATGTAGATCAACTTTTAGGTTCTACCCCTTTTCTTCTGTGATTTCATCTACTCCCATAGTTATCAATGCCATGAAAGATAGCAAACAAACTGGGGCAAGACTGTAATTGAGAAAATTCAAAGGACAATCAGGAATAAAACACATTCTCCTGCATCGTAGCCCATTGCTCTTTCTACTTAAATATTTGGGAAATACATAACTGTATGAATGTGCATGCACACACACACACACACACACACACAGAACTAATATTTCAGTAAGTCATCGTAACATGAAGCTACTGAAGGTATCAAACACAAAAAGTGTACACCTTAAAGAGCTTAAAAGAAACAAATTTCTAACAGTAAGTCATTTGACTTCCTGGCATACAGTGAAAAGGAAAAATAAAATAAAACGTAGCCTGTAGCCTCCACTACTGACAAAGATGTTCTTTCATCCAGGAAGTGCTTACATACTGAGTTTCTCTCCATGAAATTTCTAGACCAAAGTTTTATCCAACTTTAATGTATATAAGAAATATTTGTGGAGAATACCAGAAATATTGGTCCTTAAGGATATTATTGTACCATGGCTGGGTCCTGTTTGCCTTACCTCTAATTTTTCATTTATGTGAATGAAAAACAGCTTATTATTTAGACCAATTTGAGCTGAATTTTCTATTACTTGTTTTCTAAATAAAGTGCCTATAATAAACTGTCAACTATACTTAATACTGAAAGAGGGAACAAATTCCCATTAGAACTGGCTTTCGTCTATACAAGCAATGAAGATGGCTTTTATCACTCCTATTATTTGACATGATTCTAGAAGTTCTAGCTAAGGCTTAATAGATATATCTTTTGAAAAGAAGCATCAAACACATTATTTACAAACAAAATAATTTTATGCCTTCAAAACCCAGTAAAATAACTAAAAATGTCGTGAAATTATAAATATTCTGAAATGTGGCCAGGAAAAGTGATACATTCATAAAAATCATTGTAATTCATGTATGTCAACAATAAGCATTTTGAAGCCCTAATGGAAGAAAAATTCCATTAGTAAAGCAGCAATTTATCAAAAAAATTTTAATACATAATGTGTGCAAAAAATCTATAAAATGTGAAAAAAGGATTTTAGTAGCCCAGTTTAACTTCCAGTGTAATTCTTTACTCTTCCTACTTCCCCAAAACTTCTGAGGAGAAATAATGTACAGTTAACCTTGGAATAATATGGGGGATTGCAATAAGGCACCAACCCCCACACAGTCAAAAATATATGTATAAATTTGATTCCCCAAAAATTTAATGACTAATAGCCTACTGTTGAGCAGATGCTTTATCAATAACATAAATAGCTGATTAACATATATTACATTCATATATACTGTAATCTTATAATAAATTAAGCCAGAGGAAAATGTTAAGAAGATCATAAGGACGAGAAAATACATTTACAGTATTCATTGAAAAAATAAACCTTTGTATAAGTGGACTCATGCAGTCAAACTCATGTTGTTCAAGGGTTAACTGTACTTACTATATCAGGTGAGGGGTATGTTAATTAACTTGGTTGTAGTAATAATTTCACAATGCAAATGTATATCATATCACCACATTGTATACTTTAAATATATGTAATTTTATTTGTTAATGATACCTCAATAAAGCTGTGAAAAAATATTGATTAACAGCAAGGACTTTATTGGAACACAATGCTAGCAATTGGAGATTTTGGTATGAGTGAACAGTTTAAAAGCTCAGACTTCTTTGTGGCATGTTCTATATTGCTTTCTTTACTTATTTTTTTTTGTTTGTTTCTATTTTAAAATCACATTCTGTGGGCTGCCACAATGAATCAGGCCTGAGGCTACTTTTGTGTTTGGTGACATTCACCTTCCTCAGATAGGCCAAACTGAAATCAGGGTGAGTTCAAGAGGTTAAGGGGCATCTTCTAAGGCCCCTTAGAACAGCTAGATCAGTCTAGGAAAAGGAGTCTTCAACAGCTATCATGTTTTGCAACTCAGTGCAATCCTGGGATATACATAAGGGGAAATGTTGAAAGCATTAGAGCAAGTTTAATCAATATACTATACTAATATTGACATTTTTTCCTTGCTGAGACTTGGGCATGGTTAGATTGGCTATAGCTATTATAGATAGCTAGTAAAGGATTTACGTATAACAAAGTGACTTTGATTCAAACTGAAAAACTCAAATCTTGAATATATATCAATGTGATATTTTGTGTTTCTATAGTTTTAGTCACAGGAGCAATGCCACACTCTGGTTAGTGGCAAGCTCATTTCCTTTCAAGAAGATTGGCTAATCCTGGAGGATGAAATGAAATAAGCCTTTCAACTGGTTGGAAGGATGTCCTCAACTCTCAGATCCTAGACTTCAAGGTAGCAATGATGAGATGTCTCTGATCATGTGCAATCATGGATGATGTAAATGTCATTCCTGAGTGCAGAATTTTTGATATGAGTGTCAGTGGAAGCAGAAAAATCAGTGTGAGGGCCAGCAGTATAAAAAAGTAGAGTGGAATCTTGGGGAATTGCTGTAGAGAAATTCAGTTTTGTGGAGTTATATCTGAGTTCTGACTATATTGGCAAACTATAAGAGATACCAGTGCTTACCTTCGCCAGGAAGGTAAATATGCTGATGTTGGCATCAGTAGTGACCACTTGTAATGATATCTGTGTCCAGTAAAATAAAGATATCTGGGATTCAGACTAGTAGAAGATTTAGGAAAGAACAAGATAAATTTTTAAAAGATGGGGCAGAAATACCTGAAAATCCTATTCAGAACACACAGGTGTAAATTCTCATAAGTAAGTGGTTTGAGGCAGTGGGATAGAGGGATGCTATGGACTAAATTGTGCCCCCCCAATTCATATGCTGAAACCATAACCCCTAAAGTGATTTTATTTAGAGATAAGGCTTTTAAGGAGGTAATTAAGGTTAAAGGAGGTTGTAAGCAGGGTCCTCATAAGAAGGATTAGTGTCCTTATATGAAAAGAAACCAGAGTTCTCTCTGTCTCTATCTCTCTGTCTCTGTCTCTCTGTCTCTCTCTCTGTCTCTCTCTCTCTCTCCCTCCTCTCCACCATGAGAGGACACAGACAAAAGGCAGCATCTACAAGCTGGGAAGAGAGATTTCCCCAGAAACCAAATTAGCCAGCACCAGGATCTTAGACTCTTAGACTTTCCAGACTCCAGAACTGTGAGAAATAAATTTCTGTTATTTATGCCACTCAGCCTGTGTTACTTTGTTCTGGCTTTCTGAGCAGACTAACACAGAGTTTGGTACCAAGAAGTGTAGTGCTGCTGTAACAAATACCTTAAAATGTGGACATGACTTTGGGACAGAGGCTGGAGGAGTTTTAAGATACATACTAGGAAAAGCCTGGATTGCCATAAAGGGACTCTTAATATAAATATGGGTGTCAAAGGTGATTCTGGTGAGAGCTCAGAAAGAAAAGAGGACGGCTTATAGAGAAAGTCTCCATCTTCTTAAAAAAGATGTAAATAATTATGAAAAAATGGTTGGTGGAAATATGGACGTTAAAGGTCGTTCTGGTGAAGTCTTAGATAGAAATGAGGAACAGGTTATTAGAAACTGTTATATAGTGACAAAGCACTTGGTTGAATTGTGTTCTAATGTTTGGTGGAAAGCAGAAGTTTCGAGTGATGAAATTGGATATTCAGCAGATGAGATTTCTATGTGAAGTGTTGAAGGCGTGGTCTTCCTTCTTACAGTAAAATGAAAGAAGAGAGAAATAAATTGAAGGACTTCTCAAGCTAAAAGGAACCAGAACCTGAAGATTTGGAAAATTCTCAGCTTATTCATACTGTAAAAAATTGAGAAAGCTTGTTCTGAAGAGAACATTAAGGATGTAGCTGAACAATCATTTGATAAGGAGATTAGTATGGGTGTGAACCTCAAACTTAATTAATCATCATAGCAGAAGCCAGTGACAGATATGAAATCATACCAGAAGAAACACTGTGAGCTGGGACTACAGGGAACAGAAAAAGAGACCAAATGACGTAAGCCTTTCTGTTGTGATCATATATATATATATATATATATATATATATATATATATATATATATATAATTTTATATATATATATATATAATTATATATATATATATATATAATTTATATATATAATATAAAATATATGTTATATTTTATCACAAAACCGGGGTTTGTATATATATAGTGAATGCTGCTGCTAGTACCATCCAATGGAAAGGCAGGGATCTTCAATACAGGAAACTGTACATCAAACCTTAGTAACAGTGTGTGATAGGTTTCAACTTGTTCTTCGTGCAGTCAGTCAGGTGTGAGCTACTGTTGAGAGGTGTGTTTTAAAGTGTGTGATAAATCATCCTCCATCATGACAATGCTCAGTGTCACACATCACTTTTGATATATGGCAATTTCTGTCAAATAAAGACATTATGGTGTGTCCTCATCCACCTTATTCACCAGATCTGGCACTGTGCGAATTCTGGCTCTTCCCCAAAGTCCAATGTTTCAGGACATCAAGGCAGCCGTGACAACACAACTAAAGACACTCATGAAAGAGGACTTCTAGAACGGCTTCAGAAAGTGGCAAAAACAGTGGGATAAGTGTGTTCTAAGTGAGGGGGCATACTTTGAGGGTTATTGATGGGAAGGTGTCTCTTACTGTAATAAATCTTTTTATTTTATCATTCACCGTATTGTTTGATCACACCTTGTAAGGAAATGGATCAAAATATTGTCATCAGTTTTCTATGGTATTGGGTTTATGAGTGGCAGTGTAGAGGTGAAGAGTGTACGCTCTCAAGCTAGACTTCCTTGGTTTGAATCCTGTCTCACACTGACAAGTATGACACCCTAGGAATAAGACTTAAGTTTTCTGTACCTTTATTTCTTCATTTGTAAAATGAAAATAACAATAACATCCTCTTTCTCTGGTTATCATATGAATTAATGAAATAATCCATGGGGAAAAATGCAGAGTATCTGACATAGTAAATCCTCAGCCACTGTTACACTATTAGCTAGTACTTTCTTCAAAAATTTCAGTTTTCCACAATACACCTATATTCTTTTATTATCAGAAAATGTTTTATAAAAAGATATATAACAGTATTGAATATATATATATATATATATATATATATATATATATATATATATATATATAATTTGCTTTGTATATATTGCAATCTTGGATTTGCATAAGGTTTGAGATGAGAACATGCTATTAGCATTTATTTTGTAATCCAGCTAATCTGGATTCTAGACAAAGAGTGTATGTACATTTTAATGTGTACTACATTTTAATGTCCATAGCTGTTGCATTCTGTTTCTGACAGTGATTAACTCTGGGGTTTTATACGTGTTATCTAACCTCTCTGTGAAAATTGAGGATAATAATACTGAGCATCTGTGGTTGTGGTGATGATTAAGTTAGATACACTTGAAGGGTTCCTCCCTGCATAGTGACTGGCATACAATAGCCACTCAATCAATATTAGTTTCCATCACCTGCCACTTAACTTTTAACAGGTTAGACCAAGTAGTCTGGCATGCACTACATTCCAGTACAGTTGTTTTCCAATATAGGAATCAAGTCCAGGCCACTAAGTTGATCTTTTTGTCAATGTTTTTATATAGAAAATTGCCAGATATACTTACCATGTTTCCCTGAAAATAAGACCTAGCTAGATAATCAGCTCTAATGAGTTTTGCGGGGCAAAAATTAATATAAGATTCAGTCTTATTTTACTATAATATAGTACCGAGTCTTATATCATATCATATCATATCATATCATATCATATCATATCATAATAATATAATGTAGTTTAATATAATATAATACAATATAATGTAATACAAAACCGAGTTTTATATTAATTTTTGCTCCATAAGATGCATTAGAGATGATTGTCCAGCTAGGTCTTATTTTCAGGGGAAAATTGTAGGTTGTGTAGCCAAAACACAGTTGTATTAACTTTTGGGAATTTTTTGCAATAACCATGGGACAATCTGTAAGATAAGTCTTCAATTACAGTTTTCTACATGGTACACAAATGACTTGATTATTTTAGAAAGCTTCTCTAAGGGATACCCAATCCTTACTGAAATTAAAACCATGTACAGTCTGAAATTCCATTATCTGTACAATTTGATCAGCCAGAAGATGTGAGTCAGGGAGATCGTTTAATATCAGTGCTTCCATAGAGACGACATATTATCATCTGAGGTATAAAGTGAAAGACAACTGTTCATACAATAGCAATTTCTTTTTGCCTAAAATACTCAGGTACTGTGACTATGGTGGCATAATTAACATTGTGGTTTACCCTGTGAAGAATCTCCAAAGACACTTGTAATTAATATGTGAACACAAAGCACTTGAAGATATTATGGGATATCTTGAGTTTTTAATACTAGCAAGGGCTTCTTTTGTCAAAATCTGTTTATTTCTACTCTGTGCATGTAATTGCCCTTGAGTCAGTAGCAATGGGCGTTTCAATGTCATCTGGCATTTTGTGGATAGTCATATCTCCAAACTCATAAGAATGCTTAAAGAACTTAGTGAGAACTTCAACAAAGAGATAGTGAGGGCCCACAGGGCGTTGGGGACAGCACATAACACTGCTGAACCCAATTCTCATGGCAGAGACCTTGGAGAAAAGACTGAGGGAGGAAGGCTGAAAACAGTGGTTTAAACGATCACTGCCAAGCAGATAATGGAAGTCTTAGGCACTGAGACTAGTTGCCCTCTCCGTACACTCTCAGAGCTCGCCCGGCCCCCAACTGCACGGTGCTAGAAGCGGAAGTAGCAGTGTCAAAAAAAAGAACAGAGTATTTGCTGTTCTGAGAATTGTGGACACAGATTCACAGCCCAACTAGTTCTGGAAAGGGAGGGAGCTGTGGAAGCAGAATCCGCTGTGCTAATGGCCGTTGCCATTGCTCTGGGTCTCCTCTCAAAACACACCCTTACCCTGGCCCCAACTATCTGGGCAAAACGCTGCAGGAGTAAACAGAACTGCTGAAATATACTGGCTCTTTATCTGGTGCAGGAAGAGCTTTAAAACTTCGAAAGCTCTCTGCATAACCACATTGACACCGCGCCCTGTGACCCAGGTGAACTAATAACAGAGGAAAAGCCCATCTACAGGGAATCCCCCTATTGTGGGAGAAGCTGGAATAGTGCAGAGAAAACATAGCACTACTATGTGAGACAGAAAAAAAAAGGCTGCAATCAAACAGAAAATAAAACGTTCTACCAACAAGTACTGGAAAACAAAAGAAAGATCTCTTCCTATCAACCTGTTTCAGAAGAGACTCCTGTAGATGTATACAAAGAGAAATAATAAATCAGTAATTGCCATGAATAACCAAGGCAACAAGACAGCTCAGAAAGAAAGTGAAAAGTCTCCAGAAAAGGAACTTAAAAACATGGAAATATGTGACTTAAATTACACAGAGTTCAAGATTGCAGTTCTGAAAAAAACTCAATGACATGCAAAAAAACACAGAAAGGCAATTTAATGAACTCGGAAACACAATCAAAGAACAACATGAGCATTTTACGAAATAGATTGAAAATTTAAAAAAGAACCAAATGGAAATTCTGGATATTAAGAACTCAATAGAAGAAATTAAGAATGAAATAACCAGCTTAGTTAGTAGAGTTGACCCGATGGAGGAAAGAATAAGTGACATCGAAGATAGAAACCTGGAAATTACACAGATCGAAGAAGACAGACAGTTGAGACTTAAAAGAAATGAAAGAAATTTACAAGAAGTTTCTGACTCCATCAGAAAGAGCAATATAAGAATAATGGGCATACCAGAAGGAGAAAAAAGAGAAAGGAACAGAGCATATACTCAAACAAATTGTTGACGAGAACTTCCCAAACTTGTGGACAGAACTGGATCATCCAATCCAAGAAGCAAATAGAACACCTAATTACTTCAACCCCAAAAGGCCTTCTCCAAGGCACTCTGTATTAAAGCTGCCAAAAATCAACAAAAAAGAAAGAATCATCAAGGCAGCCAGGGAAAAGAAGGTGGTAACTTACAAAGGAAAGCCCATTAGATTATCATCAGATTTTTCAGCAGAAACTCTACAAGCCAGGAGGGAGTGAAACCAAACATTCAAACTACTGAAAGACAAAAATTATGAGCCAAGTATAATATATCCAGCAAAGACATCCTTTAGATATCAAGGAGGAATAAAGACCTTTGCAGACATACAGAAGCTGAGGGAATTTGCTAATACACGACCTGCACTACAAGAAATACTAAAGGAGGCTATTCGACCACCATCAAAAGGGACAATTTGTGGCAACCAAAACATAAAAAGGCAGAGAGTAAAGGCCTGACCTGGAATATGGGAATGGAGAAAGTAAGCCTGCTGAAGAAAATGGAATATTCTAAATATCAAATATTCTTTTACATAAACTTAAGGGTAACAACTCAAAAAAATCCAGAACTGAAATATATACGGTAATAAAAGAAGAAACAGAGAGAAACATCACAGAATACCACCATACAGAAATCATAGACAACAACAAAAAGACAAAGAAACAGTGGAGACATGGCCTTATCTGAAAACTAAAGATAGAATGACGGAAAGTCTCACATATCAATAATCATCCTAAATGTAAATGGACTGAACTCACCAATAAAAAGCTACAGAGTAGCAGATTGGATCAAAAAACTAAACCCAACCATATGCTGTTTGCAAGAGACACATCTCTGCTACAAAAACAAGCATAGACTCAAAGTAAAAGGGTAGAAATTGAAATTCCAAGCAAATGGTACCAGAGAAAATCAAGTGTAGCCATAATGGTATCAGATGAGACAGACTTCAGCGTGAAAAAGAAAACAAGAGACAAAGATGGACATTTCATAATGGTAAAGGGGACTATACAACAAGAAGACATGACAGTCATCAATATTTATGCCCCCAATGAGGGAGCACCAAAATATACCAAGCAACTACTAACAGAACTAAAGGGAGAAATTGACCAAAACACAATTATATTAGGGGACTTAAATACACCATCGACAGCTATTGAAAGATCATCCAAACAGAAAATAAATGAAGAAATAGCAGCCATAAATGACACATTAAATGAAATGGACATCATTGACCTATATAGAGCACTGCATCCTAAAACTTCAGACTATACATTTTTTTTTTTTTAGTGTACACGGAACATTCTCAAGGATAGACCATATATTGAAATATAATATCAGCCTCAGCAAATTTAAGACGATTGAAATCATACCAAGCATGTTCTCTGATCACAAGGCTTTGAAATTGGATATCAGCTGCAAAAAGAAAGCAGGAAAAAACACAAATACATGGAAATTAAACAACATACTTTTAAAGAACGACCGGGTCAAAGAAGAAATTAGAGGAGAGATCAAAATATACATAAAAACAAATGACAACAAAAATACATCCTACCAAAATTTCTGGGATTCAGTGATAGCAGTTTTAAAAGGCAAATTTATATCATTACAGGTCTTTCTCAGTAAATAAGAAAAATCCCAAATAAATAACCACACTTAACAACTTAAAGAACTAGAAAAAGAAGAACAAGAGAAACACAATGCTAGCAGAAGAAAGGAAATAACAAAAAAAGAGAGCAGAACTAAATGAAACAGAGAACAAAAAGATAGTAGAAAAAATTAATGTGACAAAGAGCTGGTTCTTTGTAAAGATTAACAAAATCAACAAACCCTTGGGTAGACTCACTAGGATAAAAAGAGAGAAGACATGGGATCAAAATGGCAGCGTGGGGTGAGCCTCTGTAAAGCTTCCCTGGAATTTACAACTAATCGGACAACAATAACTCCACAAAGGATTCCCTGCACAGCAGACAGGCAAGACAAAGAGGCCCACTACTGAATTCACCTCCAGGAGGGCAAATTGCACGAGTGGGGGAGGAGGGAAGGGTGAAGTGCAGGGACGGAACCGCGTGGGCGCAGGACACAGACCTAGCTCAGAGCTTGGAGCTCGCTGCATCCCGGAACTACAGCAGCTGCTGGAGGAGGAAGAACTCGGACTGCTAGGGATCTGCTTATGGCCCAAAGGGCTGAGGGGGTAGCATATAACATGGCTGAACCCAACGCTCACGGCAGAGACCTCGGAGCAAAGACTGAGGGAAGAAGGCTGAAAACGGTGGTTTAAGCCCTCACTGCAGAGCAGAGAGCTGAAGCCTTAGGCACTGAGACTAGCCGCGCCCTCACTACCCTCCCAGAGATTGCACCACCCCAAACTGCCCGGTGCTAGAAGCGATAAAGTAGCAGTATCACATCAAAAGGACAGGATATTTGCTGTTCTGAGAACTGTGGACCGCAGACACAGATTCGCAGCCCAACTAGTTCTGGCAAAGGGGAGGGAGCTGTGGAAGCAGGACCAGCTATGGTGGTGGTCTCCGCCATTGCTCTGGACCACCTCTCACAACTCATCCCGCGCCTGGCCCCACCAATCTGGGCAGATCGCTGCAGGAGTAAACAGAACTGCTTAAACATACGGTCTCTGAATCTGGTGCAGAAAGAGCATTGGAACTTCAAAAGCTCTCCATACCCCCACAGGGACGTGGCGCCCTATGACTCAGGTGAACTGTTAACAGAAGAGAGGTTCATCTCCCAGGGAATCCCCCCATTGTGTGAAAAGCTGGAATAGAGCAGAGAAAACATAGCACTACTGTGTCAGAGAGAAAAAAAGGCTGCAGTCGGAGAGAAAATAAAACATTCTACCAACAAGTATTGGAAAACAAAAGAAAGACCTCTTCCTATCAACCTGTTGCAAAAGCCACTCCTATAGATGTCTAGGAAGATAAATATTAAATCAGTAATTGCCATGAATAACCAAGGCAAAAAGACAGCTCAGAAAGAAAGTGAAAATTCTCCAGAAAAGGAAATTAAAGATATGGAAATATGTGACTTAAATGATAGAGAATTCAAGATTGATGTTCTGAAAAACCTCAAAGAGTTGCAAGAAAACACAGAAAGGCAATTTAATGAACTCAGAAATGCAATCAAAGAACAACTTGAGCATTTTATGAAAGAGATTGAAATTTTAAAAAAAGAACCAAATGGAATTTCTGGAGATTAAGAACTCAATAGAAGAAATTAACAATGAAATAACCAGCTTAGGTAGTAGAGTTGACCAGATGGAGGAAAGAATCAGTGACATCAAAGATAGAAACCTGGAAATTACACAGATGGAAGAAGAAAGAGACTTGGAACTTAAAAGAAATGAAAGCACTGTACAAGAAGTTTCTGACTCTATCAGAAAGAGCAATATAAGAATAATGGGCATACCAGAAGGAGAAGAAAGAGAAAAGGGAACAGAGAATATATTTAAAGAAATTGTTAATGAGAACTTTCCAAATTGTGGACAGACTGGATCCACAAATCCAAGAAGCAAATAGAACACCTAGTCACCTCAATCCAACAGGCCTTCTCCAAGGCACATTGTATTGAAGCTGTCTAAAATTACCACCAAAAAAAGAATCCTCAAGGCAGTCAGGGAAAAAAAGACTGTAACATACAAATAAAAGCCCATTAAGTTATCATCAGATTTTTCAGCAGAAACTCTACAAGCCAGGAGGGAGTGGAAACAAATATTCAAACTATTGAAAGAGAGAAATCATGAGCCAAGAATAATATACCCAGCAAAGATATCCTTTAGATATGAAGAAGGAATAAAGAACTTTCCAGACATACAGAAGCTGAGGGAATTTTCTAATACACGACATGCACTACAAGAAATACTAAAGGAGGTTATTAAACCACCATCAACAGGGACAATTTTTGGCAACTAAGACATAAAAAGGAGGAGAGTTAAGGCCTGAATCAGAATACGGGAATGGAGAAAGTAAGTGTGCTGAAGAAAATGGAATACTCTAAATATCAAACTTTCTTTTACATAATCTTAAGTGTAACCACTCAACAAAAATCCAGAACTGAAATGCATACTGTAATAAAAGAAGAAACAGAGGGAAACAACATAGAATACCACCATACAGAAATCATAGACAACAACAAAAAGGCAAAGAAACAATGGAGACACAGCCTTATCAGAAAACTAAAGATAGAATGACAGGAAATCCTCAGGTATCAATAGTCACCCTAAATGTAAGTGGACTGAACTCACCAATAAAAAGGCACAGAGTAGCAGATTCGATCAAAAAACTAAACCCAACTGTATGCTGTTTCCAAGAGACACATCTCAGTTACAAGGACAAGCATAGACTCAGGTGAAAGGTGGAAATTAACACTCCAAGCAAATGTTACCCAGAGAAAATCAGGTGTAACTTTATAGTTACACCTTTATAGTATATTGATATCCGATGAAACAGACTTCAGGGTGAAAAAGGCAACAAGAGACAAAGATGGACATTTCATAATGGTAAAGGGGAATATACAACAAGAAGACATAACAGTCATCAATATTTATGCCCCCAATCAGGGAGCATCGAAATATACCAAGCAACTACTAACAGAACTAAAGGGAGAAATTGACCAAAACACAATTATACTAGGGGACTTAAATACATCATTGACAGCTATGGATAGATCATCCAAACAGAAAATAAATAACGAAATAGCAGCCCTAAATGACACATTAGATGAAATGGATATCATTGACATATATAGAGCACTTCATCCTAAAACATCAGACTATACATTCTTTTCGAGTGTACATGGAACATTCTCAAGGATAGACCATATATCGGGGCATAAAAGCAGCCTCAGCAAATTTAAGAAGATTGAAATCATACCAAGCATATTCTCTGATCACAAGGCTATGAAATTGCATATCTACTGCGAAAAGAAAGCAGGAAAAAAAAACAAATACATGGAGATTTATTTGTCAACGTTTTTTTTGCTGTGCAGAACTTTTAAGTTTCATATAGTCCCATTCGTTTATTTTTGCTTTAACTTCCATTGCCTTTGAAGTCAAATTCATAAAATGCTCTTTGAACCCAAGGTCCATAAGTTTAGTACCTATGTTTTTTTCCATGCAGTTTATTGTGTCAGGTCTTATGCTTAAGTCTTTGATCCATTTTGAATTAATTTTGGTACATGGTGACAGATAACAGTCCAGTTTCATTCTTTTGTACGTGGCTATCCAATTCTCCCAGCACCATTTATTGAAGAGGCTGTCTTTTTTCCATTGTATATTTTTAGCTTCTTTGTCAAAAATTATCTGTCCATATTTATGTGGTTTTATTTCTGGGTTCTCAATTCTATTCCATTGGTCTACGTGTCTGTTTTTCTGCCAATACCATGCTATTTTGATTATTGTAGCCCTGTAGTACAAGCTAAAATCAGGGAGTGCGATACCTGCTATATTGTTCTTTTTTTCTTAAGTTTGCTTTGGCTATTCGGGGTCTTTTGTGGTTCCAAACAAATCTGATGATTTTTTGTTCTATTTCTTTAAAAAATGCCATTGGGATTTTGATGGGGATTGCACTAAATCTGTATATTTCTTTGTGTGATAGGGCCATTTTAACTATGTTGATTCTTCCAATCCATGAGCATGGAATGTCTTTCCATTTCTTTGTATCTCCTTCAATTTCTTTCAAAAATGTCTTATAGTTTTCAGCATACAGGTCCTTCACATCCTTGGTTAAGTTTATTCTTAAGTATTTTATTCTTTTTGCTGCAATTGCAAAGGGAATTGTATTTTGTATTTTTTTTTCTGAGATTTCATTGTTAGTACATAGGAATGCAATGGACTTTTGTTCGTTGATTTTGTAGCCAGCAACTTTACTGTATTCATTGATTGTTTCTACTATTTTTTTGGTGGAGTCTTTAGGGTTTTCTAGATATAGCATCATGTCATCTGCAAAGAGTGATAATTTAAGTTCTCCATTCCCAATTTTATTTATTTATTTCTGTTGCCTGACTGCTTTGGCAAGGACTTCCAACACTATGTTGAAAAGCAGAGGTGATAGGGGACAGCCCTGTCGTGTTCCTGAAAGTAGAGCAAAGGGCTTCAGTTTTTCACCATTAATTATGAGATTAGCTGAGGGCTTGTCATATATGGCCTTTATTATGTTAACGTATTTTCCTTCTTTACTTATTTTATTAAGTGTTTTAATCATAAATGGATGTTGTATCTTGTCAAATGCTTTTTCTGCATCAGTTGATATAATAATATGATTTTTGTCCATTATTTTGTTTATGTGATGTATCACATTGATGCATTTGCGTTTGTTGAAACATCCTTGTGCCCCAGGGATGAACCCCACTTGGTCTTAATGAATAATCTTTTTAACCAAACGTCTTCTAATTCAAGCCCCTATTTCTCTAAATGCAAGCTACTCTGAGCAGGAGCTCCCCTGTGTGTGTGTGTGTGTGTGTGTGTGTGTGTGTGTGTGTGTGTAATCTACACAACGTTAATCTTCATTGCTACCATAATTGATGTAGTGCATTGGTCTTCAACAAATACTTTGACCACTATTTTCCTGTGTTATGCTAACATGTTGTTCAAGGCCCTATGTCATCATGGTATGTTCTTTTTTTTATAATGGAGACTATATCACTTGATTCTTATTGTCAGACATTTTCCTATACAATTAGGAATGTCATGTCTGGTTCAATCATGTAGAACCACCATTGGAGGATCATTGCATGAACTCTTCAAAGTTCATCTCAAACACAGTCTCTTATTTGTCTTTTTTTCTCCCTCCCTCCTCCTCCTCCTTCTTTCCTCTTTCCTTCCTTTTTTCCTTCATATATTCTGGCATAAATATTTACTCTGTATGAGGTATCATCCTCTAAACAATCCCCCATATTGTAGTGTTAAAAATAGACAGTACATCCCTAAACCATTAAGAGGAGGATCCTCATCTGCGTAAATGAACATCTCTAAAACATGAGTGAAGATATTGAAGAGATGTGGCTTTAAATAAGAGTGTTTTCATTAATTTAGTTATTTGCAGAAAGTGTGGTATGTGTGAGGCCTTATTATTCCATATATTAGCAACCCAGAAAGTAGCTATATTTATCTTTCTGGTTCCATTACGCAGATTAGTTGGTATCAAACTCTTCAATGTGCCAAAAATAAGTAATTTTAACCACCCTGCTACGTCAGTTTCTGTGGTGGACCCCATATCCAACTGTTCGCTAGAAGTTTTCCCTTGTCCTACTTTCTTATTAAAGAAACCATACTTCTTACCATAAATCAAAATTAATAATTTAAGTAAATATTCTATCATTTAAATGACAGTCTTCTCTGTACCACACCTACCCAAAACTATAGCAGCTTAAAATAACAGGGATCTACAGAGGGTAAGGGGCAAGGGGGATGGTAGATGAGGGTAAAGAGTATCAAATATATGGTGATGGAAAGAGAACTGGTGACGAGCACACAATGTGATCTATAGATGATGTATTACTGAACTGTACACCTGAAATCTATGCAACTTTACTAACTATTGTCACCCTAACAAACTTTAACTAAAAACAAAACAAAACAAAACAGGGATCTAAAGAAATCACGAACCAGCATTCAAAGACAACGCAATTACAGATGTTTAAGCAGTTTCCTTTGCTACACACAACATATTTAAAAATATGAACTCTAAGTAATCATTATCCATACTCTTCTTCCTACAGTTTTTCGTTTTCATGGGCTTTTGGTCTGGATGTTTCTAAAGTGCTAAACAGATTATATAATAGATATCCAGTCTCTTTGGAAATGAATCCCACCAGGGAGCCATTAAATTTTGTAGAACTGAGAACTTTAATCATTTTACCTCCAACTCTTCTTTGGGTGTTTTAAGCAGCATGAATGTAGTACACATATTACAGCTGTGAGGCATAAAATGAGCAATGCAAAAGACAATATATTGACTTCAGGGTGGGAATTAAAGTATTGGGCATATCATATTCTTTGAATGAAACTTTCAAATTGGAGACAATCATATAGTTAATGAATCATTTAGGCAGGTTTTCTTTCAGAAAACCATGGATATAAGGCCATGTTTCCTAAAATAATCTTTTGTGGAGCACTTATTCTGAGATGTTATGCAAGGGAAAAAAAGTATGTCATCTTTAGGGGATCCTGAACATTCTTTTCTAGAATATTCACTGTGCTACTGGTATATTAAAGACAGGGCTACGAGCAGCATTAATAAATCATTTAACCTCTTGAACCCAGAGATCTCCAAATGTATTTGCTTAACCTAATATTCCTCCCACACACCCCACGTGACCTTTATTTATTCATCCTGAAAAACTTGCTGTAGAAAATGTTGATGAAACAATTTATTTTCTAAACCAAATAGGAGTCCATTGCCCATTTCAAAGTCCCAGCCTTTGCCCTATACCCCAAGTAACTTATTCTTCAGATAGTATGTCTTAATAACAGTTCTATTATCAAAAAGCTGTCTCCTTTCAAAACTGAACACGGACATGTCAATGCAATAAAACAGAAGGAGATATTACAACAGTCAACAATGACATCTATCTTCCCAGTCTGCCAACTAATAGTCAATTCTTTCATTTACTCTAAAAATCTTTCTCTTGACCCGATTTCTATCTTCAAAACAAGGTTTCATCTCTCTCTTTTCACTACCAAAACACCTATTGGTTTCTTGTCCAATCCAGTCTATCTCAGATAATCGATTTGTATCTACTCAAACATGATATATATTTTAATACCTCTGTGCCTCTGCTTCTTTTCTTCACTCCAGAAATAAGTGACCTCCTTCAACTTTTCACTTGTTGAATTAATAAGCCACCTATTTTTCAGTTTACATATTACTTGCTCTTGAATAATTTTCCTAATTCCTACTTTCATAATGAATCCCTCGTTTCTTAGTATTTTTTATAAAAAAATTGCTCATGAAACCAGTCCATCTAAAATCTGTGCTTAATTTCACATCATATTAAGATTGTTTTTTTTCCCTATATTTTTAGACTGTAAACCTCTTGAGAGCAGGAGGTCATGAGTTAGTCTCCTCTATATTATGTGCAGCAGTGCCTTACACAAACTGGCATTAAATCTACATTTGTTGATTGTGTGAGTAAATGTCAATAACTTGAACTTTGAAGTGAGATCTATTTACTCCCATGGAGAAAGACCCACATTTAACTTCTAGATTTTTGTAATAATCAAACCCGGAATTTACTCAAAACCTGTTTTCATCCTTTCTTAGGTTGTATAACTTTCATTCTTTAATTTGTTAATGCTCACAGCCTTAAGTCTTTATTCTAGAGAAAGGGAATACGTTTCTTTTCTAAATATTTCATGAATAATCTATCACTTGAATTATATTTTGAATTAATAGCATCAAATTCTTCTAGTCTGAGTTATATGACTAGTCTCTGTTCTTGCAAAATCACATTAATATAGGCATGGGACATATAGAAGATACAGGGGATTAATAAAAAATAAAAACTTGACACATAATGATTAATGATAATTACAACATTATCTTCATCTCTCTGTCTCTTTCTCCCCATCCCAAACTCTGGAGCTCAGAATGCTGCCTAATTAAAATATAACATATAAAGAAAAAAAATAATACCATAAAATGCAAGTTCAAGTACTCGGGTAAAGATTCAATGAACATAATTATCTTTATTTTCTTAAAAATGCTAATGACAATAACATAATAATGGAAAAGGAAAAAGTAGGGCCCAAAGCAGTGTTGACAGTAATGAAAGGATACACCATTCAGGGAATGGTATTAATGACCCCAGGCATTTATGAGTTTGAAAGAGAAATGATCAATAAAAAATTCCAAAGGAATAAGGGATGCATGGTCATAGTTTTCCTGGGTTATTGTTCTCCTTCTTCAACTGTGCCACGAAAAGAACTCAATTATGAACACAAAGCATAATGAACCACAGTCATTCCTTCAACTCAACTCTGAAAATAATCTAATTTATAAATTACCTGTAAAGTGTAAGTATCAAATTTCAAATACACTCATATATCCCCCACCAGATGCCAGTAAAAATGAGATGACATGTTTTCTACAGTTATAAGACATTGAATTGGTATAAAGCCAGAACACAATATTGTTGGAAAGTTATTTAACAAAACTTGCACTTAATTCACTTTGATTCTCTCCTCTCAAATGTGCTTCATGAGGAATTAATTCAGGTCACATGTGTGATGAGCTTGTTTCCCCTTATAACTCTGTTCAAAATCCCCATGCCACCAATATACATCAGTTCCCATACTCCAAGATCTTAATATTAAATTAAAAAAATGAACCAAACTGAAACAATAACAACAACTACAACAAAAAACACTGTGCACAATTCTTTTGTGAAGAAAGATGCACATTTCCCAAGATGAAAAAATTTTCCTACTTTGTATACAAACGCTGGTCCCAAAGCACCAACATGCTAAAACACTGGGAAGGAGGCCTAGGCAACAAAATAAAATCTCTCATCTCCCTGTGGGTCACAGAATATAAATAACAGCAACACAGAGCTAATAAGTGGACTCATTTACCCTTTGCTGTGGCTTTCGGGAAACCTTTCATCAAATTTATTGCCAGAGCTGCTGCACATTATTGTGTTCTTTATTAGGCATTCTTCCTGCTGAAGATTAAATCAGAACTTTATGAGTCTGCATGTTCCAGAGTAATGGGTGATTGCAAGTAAGTGAAGAGGTGTCACATTCACATCACTGTAGATGCATGGAATTGTGACCAAATATCCGATGAAATTCTTAACACAGTATATTGGCTTAAACTTGACTTGACAACTCTTTTTGGATGAATGCCAAGTGAGAATGTTTAAGGAACATTTGTGGAAGATGGATAATGCAGAATAAAAACAGTTGTAGTATGTTCCCTCAACTACATCTATAAGATGGAAATACAACTTTTAGGAAAGTGAAATATTGTGTCAAATCACAGGGATTCTTTCTTTCTTTCTTTCTTTCTTTCTTTCTTTCTTTCTTTCTTTCTTTCTTTCTTTCTTTCTTTCTTTCTTTCTTTCTTTCTTTCTCTCTCTCTCTCTCTCTCTCTCTCTCTCTCTCTCTCTCTCTCTCTCTCTCTCTCTTCTTTCTTTCTTCTTTTTTTATTTTTTTAGGAGGACACAGCTCACACTGGCCCATGCGGTGATCGAACCAGCAACCTTTATGCTACCAGCACTATGCTCTAACCAACTAAGCTAACTGGCCACCCCAAAAGTCATAGGGTCTTGTTTCTCATCTCCCTGATGTCATCTGTGCCAAAACCTGAATTGAACTAATAATAATGAACCATATGTTTTATACATCTGTCTAGGACATAAGTTGTCTGGGAATGAATTAGCACTGGCTTAACTTCCATATTTGAAACTAACTTTGAATTTACAATAGTATGCTGACATAAATGACACTTTGAAGTTGTTTACATAATTTTGAATCAAATCAATTCTTCCATCCATCCATTCAATAACTATTGAGTGCCTACTATCCACTAGATACTCTTCAGGTAACAGGGAAATGTTTTTTTGTTTGTTTGCTTGTTTGTTTTTCCCAATTGGAAAAAAAAAAGAAAGCTAAGTTATGTTGATGGTTTAAGTTGTATGTAATGGAAAAATTGAAGGTTGATTAAATTGACCATATAAATACTATCTAAGCATCTTTGCAATCAGAGCTATGTGTAAATCACAAAGCATAATGTCAGACAGATATTTAATAAACCTATGTAGTATATTCAACATAGAGGTCCTGCCTGTATTAGCTATAACCTAAAGTGGGCTTTTGATAATGTTGTTTGATCAAATTTACTGAACACTCAAATTGGCTCCTGTTTTTTTTTAAGAAAAAAAGGATTTTGTATATCTGAACTTAATGTTAAAATGATGTTTACAAATATTAATATCTATATGGCATACCTTTCATCTTTAGTGCAAATGATATCAAATTAAAGGAATTATTGAACAAAAACAACATATGCATTTTTAAATTTAAGAGTATTGTGGTGACAATTGTTAGCAAAGAAACATAGATTTAAGATATACAACTCTGTAACACATGATCTATATATCACTTTGTATGTTCACCACCCAGAGTCAGTCCTCTTTCCATCACCATATACTTGATCCCCTTTACCCTCATCCAACACACTGTTCTAAGAACCTTACAAACATCAACCAAAGATGCTATGAGTTAGGTACTATTATCCTCATTTTACATATGATGAAAATAGAGATAGATGTTCACAAAGCTAGTGAGAGGATATGGCAGTATTATATACCAAGGAGAAGCAGAATTGTTAGTCCCTATATTGAGAGAGAGAGAGAGAGAGAGAGAGAGCGAGAGAGAGAGAGAGAGAGAGAAGCGAAGCAATTTCCTACATTGTAGTTTGGAAACCTTGAACTGTAAATTTTATAAATCTCCTGAATTATTACCTACATTCGTGACTTTGTGATAGTTTATTCAAATTTCCCTATACTTAAAAAAGTACTCATTTGAAATAAAAACAGAAATTTTATTTTTACCATTCTCCTGAAAGAGATTGCTTTATAGTAATCGATGGTGGATGACGTAGAGTTTTACATATGAGGTCTGACAATTAAGTTTGCAAACTTGCTGCAATGATGTTGCTAATCTTTTTTATATCAAAGGGATTACTCATTATGAATTTGTACCAACTGGAAAAACAATTAACCAAGTTTACTATTTGGGAGTGCTGAAAAGGCTGCATGAAAAAGTTAGATGAAAATGATATGAATGTTTCAACAATTTATGGCTCTTGCATGACAACAATGTATCAGCTCACACAGCACTATTTGTGAGGGAGTTTTTAGCCAGTAAATAAATAACTGTTTTGCAACACCCTCCCTACTTACCTGATCTGGCCCCCAATGACTTTTTTCTTTACCTGAAGATAAAGGACATATTGAAAGGAACACATCTCAATGACATTCAGTACATCAAGGGTAATATGACGACAGCTTGAATGGCCATTCCAGACAAAGAGTTCCAAAGTTGCTTTGAAGGGTGGTCTGGTCACTGGAATTGGTGCACAGCTTCCCAAGGAGAGTACTTCAAAGGTGACTGTAGTGATGTTCAGCAATGAGGTACATAGCACTTTTTCTAGGATGAGTTTGCGAACTTAATTGTCATACCATATGCTATCTTTCCTAACTAAATGGATACAATGATTCCTTTGTAATTCTAAAATTTAATGCTTCATTCATTCACAAATAGAAAAATGGCACCTGCTAGTGAAAATGTGGTCACATAGATAATATGGGATAAAAAGCAAAATTAAGGGGCCCGGAAATGGACTCTCATTATTTAGTCTGAAGTAAAATCATTGTTTTTCTTGATTTCGTACAATGCAAACAGGTTGGTTGTGTTTTTCTAAGAAATATTGTTTTAAAATTTTATTTCTGCAAGCCATATTTCCCCTACAAAAAAATGTTCTCTTATTTCTAGAATAGTTTGCTCACTGCTCAACAGGAATATAATCAGCGTGGTCTCTTATATTAAAAATAATACAACTATATATAACTAGGCTATTTCTATGTAGAAATATACTGGAACAATATCTGAAGAGCTTAAATAATTCTACTCATTTAATCTCTACTTCCAGATTTATTTACAAGCTTCCCTAATACCATTCTAATCTTAGTGTGGAAATTTTCCAGGTTAGAACTGTTAATTGGTTCTTGTAAGCTTTTCTTGGACAGTCGTTCTAGCAGAAGTCACTTATTACATTGTGAATACAGTATGATCCCTCTAAGTTTTATATTATTACTAACATTAGTATTTTTGACTATTTATGAACTGATGTAGAAAACCTTGACAAAACATCATTTAAAACCATGCATATATAGACTCAAGTACATATTTGCATATCATTAAGTAATCTGATATTTTCTCAAGACTACAGCAACATAGGACAGATTGAAAATAAGCAAACACACAAACAAAACCTTAGGAATCCTGGAAATTAGGAATTAGGGCACATTTTTGTACAGGCCTACAAGTTATTTTTGTTGATAAAAAAATATCCTTTTGGTATAACATTTTAAAGGTGTGAAATGTGTGAAGGAGCAAAAATATTTTAGAGATTCATATGCAGACATGGAGAATATAAAAATTAGTTGTTATACTAACTATTAACTTCTATGACAAATGATTCAATTGAATTATGTCCACTAACTGAAATATCCATTTGATGATAACTCATCACTTTAGTCTTTCAAAAGGAGCAGGAAGACATATGCTGCTTGATTTTTGGAATGGTAAAATAAATACCATAATTAATGATGAAAAACTGAAGCTCATTGCTCTATATTTAGGAAACAGACAGGGCTGTCCCATATCACCACTGCTTTTCAACATAGTATTGGAAGTCTTAGCCAGAGCATTCAGGCAAGAGCAAGAAACAAAGGCATTTGATATAGGAATGGACAAATTATATTGTCAATCTTTGCAGATGACATGATGCTATATATAGAAAACTTTAAGACCAACGAAAAGCTATTAGACACAATAAGTGAAAACAGTAAAGTTGCCAGCAACAAAATCAATGTACAAGAACCCATTGCATTTTTATACACTAACAATTAAATCTCATAAAAACAAACAAAAAACAAACAAAAATATTCCTTTTGCAATTGCAACACGAAGAAAAAAACCTACTTAGGAATAAACTTAACCAGTGATGTGAAAGACCTATACACTGAAAACTATAAAAACATTTTTTAAAGAAATTGAACAAGACAGAAAGAAATGGAAAGACATTTCGTGTTCATGGATTGGAAGAATCAACATAGTTAAAATGGCCATATTACCCAAAGTAATATACAGATTTAATGCAATCCCCACCAAAATCCCAATACATTTTTTGTTTATAGAAATAGAACAAAAAATCATCAGATTTGTATGGAACCACGAAAGACCTCAAACAGCCAAAGCATTCCTAAGAAATAAGAATAATGCTAGAGGTATCACACTTCCTGGCTTGAGCTTGTACTATTGAGCAACAGTAATCAAAACAGTGTGGTATTGTCAGTAAAACAGACACACAGACCGATGGAATAGAATTGAGAACTCTGAAATAAACCCACATAAATATGGGCAGATAATTTACAATTCAGCCAAAAATATACAACGGAGAAAAGACAGCTTCTTCAATAAATGGTTCTGGGAGAATTGGAAAGCCACGTGCAAAAGAATGAAACTAGACTGCTATCTGTTATGAGGCACCACAATTAACTCAAACTGGATCAAAGACCACAACACAAGATCTGAAACTATAAACTGCACAGAAGGAAGCACAACTACTAAACTTATGGACCTTGGGTTCAATGAGGATTTTATGAATTTGACTTCAAAGTCAAGGGAAGTAAAAGCTAAAACAAATGAATGGGACTATAACAAACTAAAAAGCTGCTTCACAGCAAAAGAAACCATTGACAAAATAAAGAGACAACCAACCGAATGGGAGAAGATTTTTGCAAACAATGCCTCTGATAAGGAGCTAATAGCCAAAATATATCAAGAACTCATAAAGCTGAATAACAAAAATACAAACAGTCCAATTAAAAAAATGGGCAGAAGATCTGAATAGACATTTCTCCAAAGAGGACATACAGGTGGCCAATAGACATATGAAAAGATGCTCAACATCATTAATCATAAGAGAAATGCAAATCAAAGTACTATGAGATATCACCTCACACCAGTTAGAATGGCTATCATCAACAAGACAAAAAATAACAATTTTTGGTGAAGATGTGGAGAAAAAGGAGCCCTCATACACTGTTGGTGGGAATGCAGATTAGTGCAGCCACTATGGAAGGCAATGTGGAAGTTTCTCAAAAAATTAAGAATAGAAATACCATATAACTCTGCAATCTGTCTCCTAGGTATCTACCCAAAAAATCTGAAAATATTTATCCAAAAAGATATATGTGCCTTAGGTGTTCACCGCAGCTTTATTTATGGTGGCTAAGCCATGGTAACAAACAAAGTGGCCTTCGATAGATGATTGGATAAAGAAGATATGGTATATAAAACTGAAAACAACAAACAGACAAGGCAAATGAAGAAACCAAAACTCACAGACACTGACAATAGTTTAATGGTTACAAGAGGTTAAGGGGGGAAGGGGTAGTAGATGACGGTAAAAGGGATAAAATATATGGTTATGGAAGGATAACTGACTCTTGGTGGTATGTAGATGACGCATTGCATAATTGTACACTTGAAATCTATGCAATTTTACAAACAATTGTCATCCCAATAAACTTCAATTTTAAAAAAATAAATTTGCTAGAGGGCTCAGGAGCAGATTTGAGCTGATAGTGGAAAGAATCACTGGATTTGAAAATAAGTAAAGACGATCCATTCTGACACACACACACACACACACACACACACACACACACACACACACACACACACACACATATATATATATATATATATATATATATATATATATATATATATATATATATATATATATATATATTATTCAGAGCCTCAAGACTTGGGGCTACACAGTCCATACCTCACAATAGGATTCTTACAATAAGAAGAGGGACATAAAGAAGCAGAGAGAATATTTTAGGAAATAGTGACCAAAACATTTCCAAATTTGATGAGAAACATTAATGTACACATCCAAGAAACTCAATTGAATCAAAACACGTAAATGTAAACAAACTCCTGCCAAGTGGTGTGTAACAAGGTGGAAAGACAAAGTAACAGAGAAACTTTTAAACAGCAAGAGGTAATCAACTTAACAATAGAACCAAAGTGAGGTTAACATCTTACTTCTAATCAGGATCAATGAGGGCCAGGGGGCAGTGGGTTGGCATACTCAATGTGTGGGAACGAAAAAACAAAGTCTGTTAAGCATTCTATAACCAGCAAAACTTTTTCAAAAAATGAAAAGGCAAAATAGATACTAATACATATGCAAAGATTGAAATAATTTTTACATTTTATATCTGCCTTGCAAAAAAATACTAAAGTAGGTCATCAAAATGGCGGTGTGAGGTAAGCCTCTGGAAATCCTCCCTGGAATTTACAACAAATCGAACCACTATAACTACACAAAGGACTCCCTGCACAGTAGACAGGCAAGATGAAGAGTCTCACTACTAAATTCATCTAAAGGTAGGCAAATTGAGCGAGCAAGGGAGGAGGGAAGGGAGAAGTACTGAGACGGGGCCACGAGGGCGAAGAATGCGGATCTACCTCAGAGCTCCCAGCTAACTGCATCCTGCAATTACTGCAGCTGCAGGAGAGGGAATAATTCTGACTGCTAGGGCTCCGTTTACAGCTCACAGGGCTGAGGGAACAGCATATAACACGGTTGAACAAAACGCTCACGGCTGAACCAAACGCTCACGGCAGAGACTTCAGAGCAAAGACTGAGGGAAGAAGCATGAAAACGGTGGTTTGAGGCCTCACTGCCACAGAGAACAGAAGTCTTAGGCACTGAGACTAACTGCCCCCTCCCTACCTTCCCATAGCTTTCACTGCCCCCACCTGCCCACTGCTAGAAGTGGAACAGTAGCAGTGTCAGATTAAAACAAACAAAAAAAAATATTTGCAGTTCTGAGAACTGTGGAGAACAGTTCTGAGAACAGATTCACAGCCCAACTAGTTCCGGCAAAAGGGAGGGTGCTGTGGAAGCGGGACCAGCTGTGGTGGTGGCCAGTGCCATTGCTCTGGGCCAATTCTCACAACACACCCGCCCTGTCCCCACCTGTGTGGGCAGATCCCTGCAGAAGCAAACAGAACTGCTGCAACACACAGGCTCTGAATCTGGTGCAGGAAGAGCTCTGGAACTTCAAAAACTCTCCACATCCCCACAGTGACGTGGTGCACTATGACCCAGGCAAACTGTTAACAGAGGAGAAGCCTGCCTTCCAGGGAATCCCCGCATTGAGTGAGAAGATGGAATAGTGCAGAGAAAACCAAACACTACAGTGTAAGAGAGAAAAAAAGGCTGCAGTCGGAGAGAAAATAAAACATTCTATAAACATGTACTGGGGGAAAAAAAAGATCTCTTCCTATCAATAGGTTGGAGAACCAATTCCTGTAGATGTTTAGGAAGAGAAATAATAAATCTGTAATTGCCAAGAATAACCAAAGCATCAAGAAAGCTCAGAAAGAAAGTGAAAAGTCTCCAGAAAAGGAACATAAAGATATGGAAATATGTGACTTAAATGACAGAGAATTCAAGATGCAGTTCTGAAAAAACTCAACGAAATGCAAGAAAACAGAAAGGCAGTTTAATTAACTCAGAAACACAATCGAAGTAAAACATGAAGATTTTACCTAAGAGATTGAAATTTCAAAAAAGAACCAAATAGAATTTCTGGAGATTAAGAATTCAATGGAAGAAATTAAAAATGAAAGAGCCAACTTAGGTAGTAGAGTTGACCAGATGTAGGAAAGAATCAGTGACATCAAAGATGGAAACCTGGAAATGAAAGGCATGGAAGGAAAAAGAGACTTGAGACTTAAAAGAAATGAAAGAACTCTATAAGAACTATCTGACTCTATCAGAAACAGCAATATAAGAATAATGGGCATACCAAAAGAAGAAGAAAGAGAGAAGGGAACAGAGAATATATTTAAAAAAATAGTCGATGAGAACTTCCCAAACTTGTGGAAAGAACTGGATCCTCCAATCCAAGAAGCAAATTGAACACCTAATTACCTCAACCTCAACAGTGCTTCTCCAAGGCACATTGTATTGAAGCTGTCTAAAAACAATGACAAAGGAAGAATCCCCAAGGAAGCCAGGGAAAAGAATACGGTAACATACAAAGAAAAAACCATTAGATTATCATCAGATTTCTCAGCAGAAACTATACAGGCCAGGAGGGAGTTGAACCAAATATTCAAACTGTTGAAAGAGAGAAATTATGAGCCAATAATAATATACCCAGCAAAGATATCCTTTAGATATGAAGCAGAAATAAAGACCTTTCCATACATACAGAAGCTGAGGAATTTTCTAATACATGACCTGCCCTACAAAAAATACTGAAGTAGGATATTCGACCACCATGAACAGGGGCAATTAGTAGCAATCAAAACTTAAAAAGGGGAAGAGTAAAGACCTGAATCGGAATACGGGAATGGAGATAGTAGGATGCTATGAAAATGGAATACACTAAATATGAAACTTTCTTTTACATAAATTTAAGAGTAACCACTCAAAAAACAATCCAAGGTTCAGCCAGTAATAAAGTCTCATGCAGTACGCGAGTTGGGTTAAGGCAGGATTTTAGGGAATCACTAGAGTGGGAAGAGTTGTGGCCACCAGATTAATGAGGACTCTGGTTTGGTGCCAGTGCTGAGCCTGGAGGACTCAGCAAAAGTCTCAGAGCAGAGAGGAGAAAAATGGCGGCGTGAGGTGAGCCTCTGTAACGCTCCCCTGGAATTTACAACGAATCGGACAACAATAACTCCACAAAGGACTCCTTGCACAGCAGACAGGCAAGACGAAGAGGCCGACTACTGAATTCACCTCCAGGTGGGTGAATCGCGCGAGCGGGGGAGGAGGGAGAGGAGAAGTGCGGAGACGGAGCCGCGCGGGCGCAGGACACAGACCTAGCTCAGAGCTCGGAGCCCGCTGCTCCCGGAACTACCGCCGTTGCGGGAGAGGGAAGGACTCAGACTCCTAGGGCTCCGCTTACGGCCCACAGGGCTGAGGGGGCAGCATACAAAACCGCTGAACCCAACGCTCGCTCAGGGCAGACCTCGGAGCAAAGACTGAGGGAAGAGGGCTGAAATCGGTGGTTTAAGCCCTCACTGCCGAGGGGAGAACGGAAGCCTTAGGCACGGAGACTAGCCACCCCCTCCCTACCCTCCCAGAGCTCGCCCCGCCCCGACCTGCCCGGTGCTAGAAGCGATAAAGTAGCAGTGTCGGATCAAAGGACAGAATATTTGCTGCTCTGAGAACTGTGGACCGCAGACACAGATTCGCAGCTCAACTAGTTCCGGCAAAGGGAGGGAGCTGTGGAAGCAGGACTGGCTGTGGTGGTGGTCGCCGCCATTGCTCTGGGCCACCTCTCACAACTCACCCCGCCCCTGGCCCCACCTATCTGGGTGGATCCCTGCAGGAGTAAACAGAACTGCTGAAACAAACGGGCTCTGAATCTGGTGCAGAAAGAGCTTTGGAACTCCAAAAGCTCTTCGCATACCTATCAACCTGTTGCAAAAGACACTCCTGTAGATGTCTAGGAAGAGAAATAGTAAATCAGTGATTGCCATGAATAACCAAGGCAACAAGATAGCTCAGAAAGAAATTGAAAAGTCTCCAGAAAAGGAACTTAGAGATATGGACCTTTGTGATTTAAATGACGGAGAATTCAAGATCGCAATTCTGAAAAAACTGAACGAGATGCAAGAAAACACAGAAAGGCAGTTTAATGAACTCAGAAACACAATCAAAGAACACCATGAGCATTTTACAAAAGAGATTGAAATCTTGAAAAAGAACCAAATAGAATTTCTGGAGATTAAGAACTCAATAGAAGAAATTAACAATAAAATATCCAGCTTAGGTAGTAGAGTTGACCAGATGGAGGAAAGAATCAGTGACATCGAAGATAGGAACCTGGAATTTACACAGAGGGAAGAAGAAAGAGACTTGAGACTTAAAAGAAATGAAAGAACTCTACAAGAACTTTCTGACTCCATCAGAAAGGACAATATAAGAATAATGGGCATACCAGAAGGAGAAGAAAGAGGGAAGGGAACAGAGAATATATTCAAACAAATCGTCGATGAGAACTTCCCAAACTTGTGGACAGAACTGGATCCTCGAATCCAAGAAGCAAATAGAACACCTAATTACCTCAATCCCAACAGGCCTTCACCAAGGCACATTGTATTGAAGCTGTCTAAAATCAATGACAAAGAAAGAATCCTCAAGGCAGCCAGGGAAAAGAAGACGGTCACTTACAAAGGAAAGCCCATTTGATTATCATCAGATTTTTCAGCAGAAACTCTACAAGCTAGGAGGGAATGGAACCAAATATTCAAACTATTGAAAGAGAGAAATCATGAGCCAAGAATAATATATCCAGGAAAGATCTCCTTTAGATATGGAGGAGGAATAAAGACCTTTCCAGACATCCAGAAGCTGAGGGAATTTTCTAATACACGACCTGCACTACAAGAAATACTAAAGGAGGCTATTAGACCACCATCAACAGGGACAACTTGTGGCAACCGAAACATAAAAAGGGGGAGCGTAAAGGCCTGAACTGGAATATGGGAATAGAGAAAGTAAGCGTACTGAAGAAACTGGAATACTCTAAATATCAAACTTTCTTTTACATAAACTCAAGGGTAACCACTCAAAAAACATCCAAATCTGAAATATATACTGTAATAAAAGAAGAAACAGAGGGAAACATCATAGAATACCACCACACAGAAATAACAGACAACAACAAAAAGGCAAAGAAACAATGGAGACACAGCCTTACCAGAAAACTAAAGACAGAATGACAGGAAATCCTCACATATCAATAATCACCGTAAATGTAAATGGACTGAACTCACCAATAAAGAGACACAGAGTAGCAGATTGGATCAAAAAACTAAACCCAACCATATGCTGCCTACAAGAGACACATCTCAGCTACAAGGACAAGCATAGACTCAAAGTGAAAGGGTGGAAATTGACACTCCAAGCAAATGGTACCCAGAGAAAATCAGGCGTAGCCATAATGATTTCCGATGAAACAGACTTCAGGGTGAAAAAGATAACAAGAGACAAAGATGGACATTTCATAATGGTAAAGGGGACTATACAACAAGAAGACATAACAGTCATCAATATTTATGCCCCCAATCAGGGAGCACCGAAATATACCAAGCAACTACTAACAGAACTCAAAGGAGAAATTGACCAAAACACAATTATACTAGGGGACTTAAATACATCATTGACAGCTATGGATAGATCATCCAAACAGAAGATAAATAACGAAATCGCAGCCCTAAATGACACATTAGATGAATTGGACATAATTGACATATATAGAGCACTTCATCCTAAAACATCAGACTATACATTCTTTTCTAGTGTACATGGAACATTCGCAAGGATAGACCATATATTGGGACACAAAATCAGCCTCAGCAAATTTAAGAAGATTGAAATCATACCAAGCATATTCTCTGATCACAAAGCTTTGAAATTGGATATCAACTGCAAAAAGAAAGCAGGAAAAAACACAAATACATGGAGATTAAACAACATACTTTTAAAGAATGTTTGGGTCAAAGAAGAAATTAGAGGAGAGCTCAAAAGATACATAGAAACAAATGACAATGAAAATACATCCTACCAAAATTTTTGGGATGCCGCGAAAGCAGTTTTAAGACGGAAATTTATATCATTACAGGCCTATCTCAAGAAACAAGAAAAATCCCAAATAAATAATCTCATGTTACACCTTAAAAAACTAGAAAAAGAAGAACAAGCGAAACCCAAGGTCAGCAGAAGAAAGGAAATAACAAAAATCAGAGCAGAACTAAATGAAATAGAGAACAAAAAGACAATAGAAAAAATTAATGTGACAAAAAGCTGGTTCTTTGAAAAGATTAACAAAATCGACAAACCCTTGGCTAGACTCACTAAGATAATAAGAGAGAAGACACTAATTAACAAAATCAGAAATGAAAAAGGGGAAGTTATCACGGACACCACAGAAATACAAAGGATTATCCAAGAATACTATGAAGGACTATATGTCACCAAATTTAATAACTTAGAAGAAATGGACAAGTTCTTAGAAACATATAGCCTTCCAAGGCTGAATCATGAAGAACTGGAAAATCTTAACAGGCCGATCACCAGTAACGAAATTGAATTAGTCATCGAAAACCTTCCCAAAATCAAAAGTCCTGGACCAGATGGCTTCACCAGTGAATTCTACCAAACCTTCAAAGAGGATCTAATACCAATCCTGCTCAAAGTCTTCCAAAAAACTGAAGAAGAGTCAGTACTCCCTAACTCATTTTATGAGGCCAACATTACCCTGATACCAAAACCTGGTAAGGACAACACAAAAAAAGAAAACTACAGACCTATATCTCTGATGAATACAGATGCTAAAATCCTAAACAAAATTCTAGCAAATCGAATACAACAATGCATTAAAAAGATTATTCATCACGACCAAGTGGGGTTCATCCCCGGGGCACAAGGATGGTTCAACATTCGCAAATCCATCAATGTGATACATCACATAAACAAAATAAAGGACAAAAATCATATGATTCTATCAATTGATGCAGAAAAAGCATTTGATAAGATACAACATCCATTTATGATTAAACACTTACTAAAATTGGTATAGAAGGAAAATACCTCAACATAATAAAGGCCATATACGACAAGCCCTCAGCTAATCTCATAATTAATGGTGAAAAGCTGAAGTCCTTTGCTCTACGTTCAGGAACACGACAAGGTTTTCCCCTATCACCTCTGCTTTTCAACATAGTGTTGGAAGTCCTCGCCAGAGCTATCAGGCAAGAGAAAGAAATAAAAGGCATCCAAATTGGGAATGAAGAAGTTAAATTGTCACTCTTTGCAGATGACATGATGCTATATATAGAAAACCCTAAAGACTCCACCAAAAAGCTATTAGAAACAATCAATGAATACAGTAAAGTTGCTGGCTACAAAATCAACGAACAAAAGTCCATTGCTTTCCTATATACCAACAATGAAATCTCAGAAAAAGAGATAGAAAAAACAATTCCTTTTGCAATTGCAGCAAAAAGAATAAAATACCTAGGAATAAACTTAACCAAGGATGTGAATGACCTTTATGCTGAAAACTATAAGACATTTTTGAAAGAAATTGAAGAAGACACAAAGAAATGGAAAGACATTCCGTGCTCATGGATTGGAAGAATCAACATAGTTAAAATGGCCATATTACCCAAAGCCATATACAGATTTAATGCAATCCCCATTAAAATCCCAATGGCATTTTTTAAAGAAATAGAACACAAAATTATCAGATTTGTTTGGAACCACAAAAGACCCCTAATAGCCAAAGCAATATTAAAAAAAAAGAACAATACTGGAGGTATCACACTCCCTGATTTTTCCTTGTACTACAGGGCTACAATAATCAAAACAGCTTGGTATTGGCGGAAAAACAGACACATAGACCAATGGAATAGAATTGAGAACCCAGAAATAAAACCACATAAACATGGACAGATAATTTTTGAAAAAGAAGCTAAAAACATACGATGGACGAAAGACAGCCTCTTCAATAAATGGTGCTGGCAGAATTGGATAGCTACGTGCAAAAGAATGAAACTGGACTGCTATCTGTCACCATGTACCAAAATTAATTCAAAATGGATCAAAGACTTAAGCATAAGACCTGACACAATAAACTGCATTGAAGAAAACATAGGTACTAAACTTATGGACCTTGGGTTCAAAGAGCATTTTATGAATTTGACTCCAAAGGCAATGGAAGTAAAAACTAAAATAAACAAATGGGATTATATGAAACTGAAAAGCTTCTGCACAGCAAAAGAAACTATTGACAAAATAATGAGGCAACCAACTGAATGGGAGAAGTTTTTCGCAAACAGTTCCTCTGATAAGGGGCTAATATCCAAAATATACAAGGAACTCATGAAACTCAACAACAAAAAAACAAACAACCCAATTGAAAAATGGAGAGAGGACCTGAAGAGACATTTCTCCAAAGAGGATATACAAATGGCAAATAGACATATGAAAAAATGCTCAACATCGCTAATCATCAGAGAAATGCAAATGAAAACCACAATGAGATATCACCTCACCCCAGTCAGAATGGCTTTCATCAACAAAACAAATAGTAACAAGTGTTGGAGAGGCTGTGGAGAAAAAGGAACTCTCATACACTGTTGGTGGGAATGCAGACTGGTGCAGCCGCTATGGAAGGCAGTGTGGAGGTTCCTCAAGAAATTACGAATAGAATTACCATATGACCCAGCAATCGCTCTCCTGGGTATCTACCCCAAAAATATAAAAGCATTTCTCTATAGAGACACGTGTACGCCAATGTTCATTGCAGCTTTGTTTACGGTGGCCAAGACATGGAAACAACCAAAATGTCCTTCGATAGATGAATGGATAAAGAAGTTGTGGTACATATACACAATGGAATACTATTCGGCGTTAAGGAAAGATGATATAGGAGCATTTGTGACAACATGGATGGATCTCGAGAGAATAATGCTAAGTGAAATAAGTCAGACAGAAAAAGCAGAGAACCCTATGATTTCACTGATATGTGGTATATAAACCAAAAAGAACAAGACAAACAAATGAGAAACAAAAACTC
The DNA here is from genome assembly GCF_964194185.1 of Rhinolophus hipposideros. Taxonomy (NCBI): domain Eukaryota; kingdom Metazoa; phylum Chordata; class Mammalia; order Chiroptera; family Rhinolophidae; genus Rhinolophus; species Rhinolophus hipposideros. The sequence continues at coordinate 29,956,552 of NC_138046.1, forward strand.
ATAGACACAGACAATAATTTAGTGGTTACCAGAGGGTAAGGGGGTGGGGGGTGGGTGATGAGGGTAAAGGGGATCAAATATATGGTGATGGAAGGAGAACTGACTCTGGGTGGTGAACACACAATGGGATTTATAGACGATATAATACAGAATTGTACACCTGAAATCTATGTAAATTTACTAACAATTGTCACCCCAATAAAATTAATAAAAAAAAAAACAATCCAGAACTAAAATATATGCTGTAATAAAATAAGAAACAAAGGGAAGCATCATAGAATGCAACCACACACAGATAATAGACAAAAACAAAAAGGCAAAGAAACAATGGAGACACGTTCTTAACAGAAAATCAAAGATAGAATGATAGGAAATCCTCACATATCAATATTCACCCTAAATGTAAATTGACTGAACTCACCAATAAAAAGGCACAGGGTAGCAGGTTGGATGAAAAAACTAAACCCAATTATACGCTGTCTCCAAGTGACACATCACAGCAACAAGGACAAACGTAGATAAAAGTGAAAGGGTGGAAATTGACACTCCAAGCAGATGGTACCCAGAGAAAATTACGAGTAGCTATACTGATATCAAATGAAAAGACTTCAGGATGAAAAAGGTAACAAGAGACAAAGATGGACACTTCATAATAGTAAAGGTGACTAAACAACAAGAAGACATAACAGTCATCAACATTTATGCCCACAATCAGGGAGCACTGAAATATACCAAGCAACTACTAACAGAATTAAACAGATACATTGACCAAAACACAATTATACTAGGCGACCTAAATATGTCATTGAAAGCTATGAATAGATCATCCAAACAGAAAATAATGAAATAGCAGCCCTAAGTGACACATTGGATGAAATGGACATAATTGACATTTATAGAGCTCTTCCTTCTAAAACATCAGACTATACATTTGTTTATAGTGTACATGGAATATTCTTAAGGGTGGACAATATATTAGGACATAAAACTAACCTCAGCAAACTTAAAAAAGATTGAAATAATACCAAATATATTCTCTGATCACAAGACTTTGAAATTGGATATTAACTGCAAAAAGAAAGCTGCAAAAAACACAAATACATAGAGATTAAGCAACATACTTATAAGAATGAACAGGTCAAAGAAAAAATTGGAGAAGAGATTAAAAGATACATAGAAACAAATGAGAACAAAAATACATTTTACCAAAATTTGGGGGATGCAGTGAAAGCAGTTTTAAGAAATAAATTTATGTCATTATAGGCCTATCTCAAGAAACAAGAAATATCCCAAATAAATAACCTCATATTACACCTTAGAGAACTAGAAAAAGAAGAACAAATGAAACCCAAGGTCAGCAGAAGAAAGGAAATAAAAAAATAAAAAGAAAAAAACAGAGCAGAACTAAATGAAGTAGAGAACAAAAAGACAATAGAAAAAAATTAATGTGACAAAGAGCTGATTCTTTGAAAAGAGTAACAAAATAGACAAACCCTTGGCTAGACTCACTAAGATAAAAAGAGACAAGACACTAATTAACCAAATTAGAAATGAAAAAGGGGAAGTTATAACAGATGCCAGAGAAATACAAAGCATCATCCAACAATACTATGAAGGACTGAAGTTGACGAAATGCTCAAGTTCTTAGAAATATATAGCTTTCCAAGGCTGAAACACGAAGAAATGGAAAAATCTAAACAGACCGATCACCAGTAAAGAAATTGAATCAGTCATCCAAGATCTTCCCAGAAGCAAAAGTCCAGGACCAGATGGCTTCACTAGTGAATTCTGCCAAACCTTCAAGGAGGATATAATATCAATCCTGCTCAAACTTTTCCAAAAAATTGTAAAAGAGACAGTACTCACTAAATCATTCGGTAAGGCCAACTTTATCCTGATATCAAAACCTGGTAAGGACTACACACAGAGAACTACAGACCAATATCTGTGATGACTACACATGGAAAAATCCTAAGCAAAATTCTAGCAAATCGAATGCAACAATACATTAAAAAGATTATTCATCACGACCAAGTGGGGTTCATCCCAGGGTCACAAGGTTCAACATAGACAAATCCATCAATGTGATACATCACATAAACAAAATAAAAGACAAAAATCATACGATTATATCAATTGATGCAGAAAAAGCAATTGTAAAGATATAACATCCATTTATGACTAAAACACTTAATAAAATAGGTATAGAAGGAAAACAGCTTAACATAATATAGGCCATATATGACAAACCCTCAGCTAATCTCTTAAATAACGGTGAAAAAATGAAGCCCTTAGCTCTATATTCAGGAACAGAAATGGGCTGTCCCCTAACACCTCTGCTTTTAAACATAGTGTTGGAAGTTTTCGCCAGAACAAGCAGGCAAGAGAAAGAAATAAAAGGCATCGAAATTGGGAATGAACAAGTCAAATTGTAACTCTTTGCAGATGACATGGTGCTATATATAGAAAACTCTAAAAACTCCACCAAATAGCTATTAGAAGCAATCAATGAATGCAGTAAAGTTGCAGGTTACAAAATCAAACTACGAAAGTCCATTGCATTCCTATATACTAAAAATGAAATCTCAGATAGACAATTTAAAAAAAAATCACTTTGCAGTTGCAGCAAAAAGAATTAAATACCTAGGAATAAACTTAACCAAGGATGTGAAAGACCTATATGCTGAAAACTAAAGACATTTTTTTTTTAATTTATTAGTTTCAGGTGTACAAGACAAGATAATACTTAGACGTTCATCATTTATATCTCTCACACTGTGAACCCTCCCTCCCCACATCCACTATCCCTCCTACCTCACACTGAGCCAGAACATTATATATATATATATATATATATATATATATATATATATGTTATATACATATATATGTGTGTGTGTGTATATATATATATATATATATATATATATATATATAATTATAGTAGGCATTCATTAATATTTAGCTTCTGATGTACAGTGCCATGATCAGGCATCCACATTTTCCCTGAGGTGGTCTCCCAAATAGGACGCATGTCCATCGGATACCCAACAAAATCTTTACAACATTATTGAATAAGTTCCCCAAATTAATTTTCAGAAAACCCTGAGGCCATCTTGTGATTACCAGCTGCTTCCTAATCCCTTCACCTTTCCCCTTATCCCCACCCCCACCCCCGCCCATCTAACAATTCTCGGTGTGTTTTTTTTGTGTCCCCAAAACTGTTTCTGATTAGTTCATTTACATATTCTTTTCTTTACGTTCCGCATATAAGTGAGATCATATGGTACTTGTCTTTCTCTTTCTGACTTATTTCACTTGACATAATGTTCTCCAGATCCATCCATGTTGTTGCAAATGATAAGATTTCTTTCTTCTTTATGGCTGCGTAATACTCCATTGTATAAATGTACCACTGCTTCTTAATCCAGTCATCGACCTATGGGCATTTCGGTTGTTTCCATATCTTGGCTATTGTGTAAAGTGCTGCAATAAACATAGGAGTGCATACTGATTTTGAATTGGAGTTTTGGATTTCTCCTGGTAGATGCCTAGGAGTGGAATGACTGGATCATAGGATAGTTCCATTTTCAGATTCCTGAGATACCTCCATACTGTTTTCCATAGTGGCTGCACTAAGCTGCAATCCCACCAACAGTGCACTAGAGTTCCCTTATCTCCACATCCACGCCAGCATTTGTTGTTTGTTGATTTATTGATGATCGCCATTTTGACTGGAGTGAGGTGGTATCTCATTGTGTTTTTTTTTCAAATTAATTTTATTGGGGTGACAATTGTTAGTAAATTTACATAGATTTCAGGTGTACAATTCTGTATTACATCGTCTATAAATCCCATTGTGTGTTCACCACCCAGAGTCAGTTTTCCTTACATCACCATATATTTGATCCCCTTTACCCTCATCACACACCCCCGACCCCCTTACCCTCTGGTAACCACTAAATTATTGTCTGTGTCTATGAGTTTTTGTTTCTCATTTGTTTGTCTTGTTCTTTTTGGTTTATATACCACATATCAGTGAAATCATAGGGTTCTCTGCTTTTTCTGTCTGACTTATTTCACTTAGCATTATTCTCTCGAGATCCATCCATGTTGTCACAAATGCTCCTATATCATCTTTCCTTAACGCCAAATAGTATTCCATTGTGTATATATACCACAACTTCAACTTCTTTATCCATTCATCTATCGAAGGACATTTTGGTTGTTTCGATGTCTTGGCCACCGTAAACAAAGCTGCAATGAACATTGGCGTACACGTGCCTTTATAGAGAAATGCTTTTATATTTTTCGGGTAGATACCCAGGAGAGCGATTGCTGGCTCATATGGTAATTCTATTCGTAATTTCTTGAGGAACCTCCACACTGACTTCCATAGCGGCTGCACCAGTCTGCATTCCCACCAACAGTGTATGAGAGTTCCTTTTTCTCCACAGCCTCTCCAACACTTGTTACTATTTGTTTTGTTGATGAAAGCCATTCCGACTGGGGTGAGGTGACATCTCATTGTGGTTTTCATTTGCATTTCTCTGATGATTAGCGATGTTGAGCATTTTTTCATATGTCTATTTGCCATTTGTATATCCTCTTTAGAGAAATGTCTCTTCAGGTCCTCTCTCCATTTTTCAATTGGGTTGTTTGTTTTTTTGTTGTTGAGTTTCATGAGTTCCTTGTATATTTTGGATATTAGCCCCTTATCAGAGGAACTGTTTGCGAAAATCTTCTCCCATTCAGTTGGTTGCCTCATTATTTTGTCAATAGTTTCTTTTGCTGTGCAGAACCTTTTCAGTTTCATATAATCCCATTTGTTTATTTGAGTTTTTACTTCCATTGCCTTTGGAGTCAAATTCATAAAATGCTCTTTGAACCCAAGGTCCATAAGTTTAGTACCTATGTTTACTTCAATGCAGTTTATTGTGTCAGGTCTTATGCTTAAGTCTTTGATCCATTTTCAATTAATTTTGGTACATGGTGACAGATAGCAGTCCAGTTTCATTCTTTTGCACGTAGCTATCCAATTTTGCCAGCTCCATTTATTGAAGGGGCTGTCTTTCCTCCATTGTATGTTTTTAGCTTCTTTGTCAAACATTATCTGTCCATATTTATGTGGTTTTATTTCTGGGTTCTCAATTCTATTCCATTGGTCTATGTGTCTGTTTTTCCGACAATACCGAGCTGTTTTGATTATTGTAGCCCTGTAGTACAAGGAAGAATCAGGGAGTGTGATACCTCCAGTATTGTTCTTTTTTTTTAATATTGCTTTGGCTATTCGTGGTCTTTTGTGGTTCCAAACAATTCTGATGATTTTTTGTTCTATTTCTTTAAAAAATGCCATTTGGATTTTAATGGGGATTGCATTAAATCTGTATATGGCTTTGGGTAATATGGCCATTTTAACTATGTTGATTCATCCAATCCATGAGCACAAAATGTCTTTCCATTTCTTTGTGTCTTCTTCAATTTCTTTCAAAAATGTCTTATAGTTTTCAGCATATAAATCCTTCACATCCTTGGTTAAGTTTATTCCTAGGTATTTTATTCTTTTTGCTGCAATTGCAAAAGGAATTGTTTTATCTATCTCTTTTTCTGAGATTTCATTGTTGGTATATAGGAAAGCAATGGACTTTGTACGTTGATTTTGTAGCCAGCAAATTTACTATATTCATTGATTGTTTCTAATAGCTTTTTGGTGGAGTCTTTAGGATTTTCTATATATAGCATCATGTCATCTGCAAAGAGTGACAATTTAACTATTTCATTCCCGATTTGGATGCCTTTTATTTCTTTCTCTGGCCTGATAGCTCTGGCGAGGACTTCTAACACTATGTTGAAAAGCAGAGGTGATAGGGGAAAACCTTGTCGTGTTCCTGAACGTAGAGCAAAGGACTTCAGCTTTTCACCATTAATTATGAGATTAGCTGAGGGCTTGTCGTATATGGCCTTTATTATGTTGAGGTATTTTCCTTCTATACCAATTTTAGTAAGTGTTTTAATCATAAATGGATGTTGTATCTTATCAAATGCTTTTTCTGCATCAATTGATAGAATCATATGATTTTTGTCCTTTATTTTGTTTATGTGATGTATCACATTGATGGATTTGCGAATGTTGAACCATCCTTGTGCCCCGGGGATGAACCCCACTTGGTCGTGATGAATAATCTTTTTAATGCATTGTTGTATTCGATTTGCTAGAATTTTGTTTAGGATTTTAGCATCTGTATTCATCAGAGATATAGGTCTGTAGTTTTCTTTTTTTGTGCTGTCCTTACCAGGTTTTGGTATCAGGGTAATGTTGGCCTCATAAAATGAGTTAGGGTGTACTGACTCTTCTTCAATTTTTTGGAAGAGTTTGAGCAGGATTGGTATTAGATCCTCTTTGAAGGTTTGGTAGAATTCACTGGTGAAGCCATCTGGTCCAGGACTTTTGATTTGGGGAAGGTTTTTGATGACTGATTGAATTTCGTTACTGGTGATCGGCCTGTTAAGATTTTCCTGTTCTTCATGATTCAGCCTTGGAAGGCTATATGTTTCTAAGAACTTGTCCATTTCTTCTAAGTTATTAAATTTGGTGACATATAGTCCTTCATAGTATTCTTGGATAATCCTTTGTATTTCTGTGGTGTCCGTGATAACTTCCCCTTTTTCATTTCTGATTTTGTTAATTAGTGTCTTCTCTCTTTTTATCTTAGTGAGTCTAGCCAAGGGTTTGTCGATTTTGTTAATCTTTTCAAAGAACCAGCTTTTTGTCACATTAATTTTTTCTATTGTCTTTTTGTTCTCTATTTCATTTAGTTCTGGTCTGATTTTTGTTATTTCCTTTCTTCTGCTGACCTTGGGTTTCGCTTGTTCTTCTTTTCTAGTTTTTAAGGTGTAATGAGGTTATTTATTTGGGATTTTTCTTGTTTCTTGAGATAGGCCTGTAATGATATAAATTTCCCTCTTAAAACTGCTTTCGCGGCATCCCAAAAATTTTGGTAGGATGTATTTTCATTGTAATTTGTTTCTATGTATCTTTTGAGCTCTCCTCTAATTTCTTCTTTGACCCAGTCGTTCTTTAAAAGTATGTTGTTTAATCTCCATGTTTTTGTGTTTTTTCCTGCTATCTTTTTGCAGTTGATATCCAATTTCAAAGCTTTGTGATCAGAAAATATGCTTGGTATGATTTCAATCTTCTTAAATTTGCTGAGGCTGATTTTGTGTCCCAATATATGGGCTATCCTTCAGAATGTTCCATGTACACTAGAAAAGAATGTATAGTCTGATGTTTTAGGATGAAGTGCTCTATATATGTCAATTATGTCCATTTCATCTAATGTGTCATTTAGGGCTGCGATTTCGTTATTTATCTTCTGTTTGGATGATCTATGCATAGCTGTCAATGATGTATTTAAGTCCCCTAGTATAATTGTGTTTTGGTCAATTTCTCCCTTTAGTTCTGTTAGTAGTTGCTTGGTATATTTCGGTGCTCCCTGATTGGGGGCACAAATATTGATGACTGTTATATCTTCTTGTTGTATAGTCCCCTTTACCATTATGAAATGTCCATCTTTGTCTCTTCTTATCTTGTTCACCCTGAAGTCTGTTTCATCGGAAATCATTATGGCTACACCTGATTTTCTCTGGGTACCATTTGCTTGGAGTGTCAATTTCCACCCTTTCACTTTGAGTCTATGCTTGTCCTTGTAGCTGAGATGTGTCTCTTGTAGGCAGCATATGGTTGGGTTTAGTTTTTTGATCCAATCTGCTACTCTGTGTCTCTTTATTGGTGAGTTCAGTCCATTTACATTTAGGGTGATTATTGATATGTGAGGATTTCCTGTCATTCTGTCTTTAGTTTTCAGGTAAGGCTGTGTCTCCATTGTTTCTTTGCCTTTTTGTTGTTGTCTGTTATTTCTGTGTGGTGGTATTCTATGATATTTCTGTCTGTTTCTTCTTTTATTACAGTATATATTTCAGATTTGGATGTTTTTTGAGTGGTTACCCTTGCGTTTATGTAAAAGAAAGTGTGATATAGAGTATTCCAGTTTCTTCAGTACGCTTACTTTCTCTATTCCCATATTCCAGTTCAGTCGTTTACGCTCCCCCTTTTTATGTTTCGGTTGCCACAAGTTGTCCCTGTTGATGGTGGTCTAATAGCCTCCTTTAGTATTTCTTGTAGTTCAGGTCGTGTATTAGAAAATTCCCTCAGATTCTGGATGTCAGGAAAGGTCTTTATTCCTCCTTCATATCTAAAGGAGATCTTTGCTGGATATATTATTCTTGGCTCATGATTTCTCTCTTTCAATAGTTTGAATATTTGGTTCCATTCCCTCCTAGCTTGTAGAGTTTCTGCTGAAAAATCTGATGATACCTAACGGGCTTTCCTCTGTAAGTTACCGTCTTCTTTTCCCTGGCTGCCTTGAGGATTCTTTCTTTGTCATTGATTTTAGACAACTTCAATACAATGTGCCTTAGTGAAGGCCTGTTGGGATTGAGGTAATTAGGTGTTCTATTTGCTTCTTGGATTCGAGGATCCAGTTCTGTCCACAAGTTTGGGAAGTTCTCATCGACGATTTGTTTGAATATATTCTCTGTTCCCTTCCCTCTTTCTTCTCCTTCTGGTATGCCCATTATTCTTATATTGCTCTTTCTGATGGAGTCAGAAAGTTCTTGTAGAGTTCTTTCATTTATTTTAAGTCTAAAGTCTCTTTCTTCTTCCCTCTGTGTAAATTCCAGGTTTCTATCTTCGATGTCACTGATTCTTTCCTCCATCTGGTCAACTCTACTACCTAAGCTGGATATTTTATTGTTAATTTCTTCTATTGAGTTCTTAATCTCCAGAAATTCTATTTGGTTCTTTTTCAAGATTTCAATCTCTTTTGTAAAATGCTCATGGTGTTCTTTGATTGTGTTTCTGAGTTCATTAAACTGCCTTTCTGTTTTTCTTGCATCTCGTTCAGTTTTTTTAGAATTGCGATCTTGAATTCTCTGTCATTTAAATCACAAAGGTACATATCTCTAAGTTCCTTTTCTGGAGACTTTTCACTTTCTTTCTGAGCTATCTTGTTGCCTTGGTTATTCATGGCAATCACTGATTTACTATTTCTCTTCCTAGACATCTACAGGAGTGTCTTCTGCAACAGGTTGATAGGTATGCGAAGAGCTTTTGGAGTTCCAAAGCTCTTTCTGCACCAGATTCAGAGCCCATATGTTTCAGCAGTTGTGTTTACTCCTGCAGGTATCCGCCCAGATAGGTGGGGCCAGGGGCGGGGTGAGTTGTGAGAGGTTGCCCAGAGCAATGGCGGCGACCACCACCACAGCCAGTCCTGCTTCCACAGATCCCTCCCCTTTGCCGGAACTAGTTGAGCTGCGAATCTGTGTCTGCGGTCCACAGTTCTCAGAGCAGCAAATATTCTGTCCTTTGATCCGACACTGCTACTTTATCGCTTCTAGCACCGGGCAGGTGGGGGCGGGGCGAGCTCTGGGAGGGTAGGGAGGGGGTGGCTAGTCTCCGTGCCTAAGGCTTCCGTTCTCCGCTCGGCAGTGAGGGCTTAAACCACCGATTTCAGCCCTCTTCCCTCAGTCTTTGCTCCGAGGTCTGCCGTGAGCGAGCGTTGGGTTCAGCGGTTTTGTATGCTGCCCCCTCAGCCCTGTGGGCCGTAAGCGGAGCTCTAGCAGTCCGAGTCCTTCCCTCTCCCGCAGCTGCGGAAGATCCGGGAGCAGCGGGCTCCGAGCCCTGAGCTAAGTCTGTGTCCTGCGCCCGCGCGGCTCCGTCTCCCCACTTCTCCTCTCCCTCCTCCCCCGCTCGCGCGATTCACCCACCTGGAGGTGAATTAAGTAGTGGGCCTCTTCGTCTTGCCTGTCTGCTGTGCAAGGAGTCCTTTGTGAAGTTATTGTTGTCCGATTCGTTGTAAATTCCTGGGGAGCGTTACAGAGGCTCACCTCACGCCGCCATTTATTTCCAATCTCTCATTGTGGTTTTTATTTGCATATCTCTGATGGTTAGTGAGGTTGAGCATTTCTTCATATGTCTTCTTCCCTTCCGTATGTCCTTTTTAGAAAAATGTCTCCTCAAGTCCTTTGCCCATTTTTTAATTGGGTGGTTTGTTTTTCTGCAGTTGAGTAAGCTTTTTATAGATTTGTGATATTAATCCCTTATCAGATATATCATTGGTGAACATCTTTTCCCATTCAGTAGGATCCCTTTTTGTTTTATTGATGGTTTCCTTTGCTGTGAAAAAACTTTTTAGTTTGATGTAATCCCACATATTTATTGTTCCTCTTACTTCCCTCGCGCAAGGGGATATATCAGTGAAAATCTTACTCCGGATAATGTCCATTAAGTTTCTTCCTATATTTTCTTATAGATATTTTATGGTTTCAGATCTTACATTTAAGTCTTTAAGCCATTTTGAATTTATTTTTGTATATAGTATAAGGAGGTGGTCCAGCTTCATTTTATTGCATGTGTCTGTCCAGTTTTCCCAACAGCACTTATTGAACAGACTGTCTTTACCCCATCGTACATTCTTGTTTTTATTTTATTAGATTAGATGGGCATATAGGCATGGATTTCCTTCTGGACTCTCTATTCTGTTCCACTGCTCTATGTGTCAATTTTTATGCCAGTACCATGCTGTTTTGATTACTGTAGCCTTGTAGTATAGTTTGAAATCAGGTATCGTTATACCTACCCCTTTGTTCTAATTTCTCAAGATTGCTGAGGCTTTCCGGGGTCTTTTATGGTCCCATATAAATTTTAGGATTACATGTTCTATTTCTGTGAAAAACGTTGTTGGTAGTTTGATAGGAATTGCGTTGAATATGTATATTGCCTTAGGCAGTATGGACATTTTAACTATATTAATTCTTCCTATCCTTGAACATGGAATGTGTTTCCATCTATTTATGTCTTCTTTCATTTCTTTCTTCAGTGTCGTATAATTTTCTGAGTATGGATCTTTTACATCTTTGGTTAAATATATTCCCAGAAATTTTATAGTCTTTGGAGCAATTGTAAATGGAATTGTCTTTTTAATTTCTCCTTCGGATATTTTATCATTGGTGTATAAAATGCAACTGATTTCTGAATATTAATTTTATATCCAGCTACTTTGCTGAATTCATCTATTAGTTCTAATAGTTTCTTGGTGGAGTCTTTAGGGTTCTCTCTATATAGTATCATATCATCTGCATATAATGATGATTTTACTTCCTCCTTACCAATTTGGAGGCGTATTATTTCTTTCTCTTGTCTGATTGTTGTTGCTAGAACTTCCAGCACTATGTTGAATTGAAGTCGAGAAATTGGGCAAACTTGTCTTGTTCCTGATCGTAGGGGGAATGGTTTCAGATTGTCCCCATTGAGTATGACGTTAGCTGTGGGTTTGTCATATATGGCCTTCACTATGTTAAGATATGATCCCTCTATTCCCACTTTCTTAAGGGTTTTTATCATAAATGTCTGCTGTATTTTATCAAATGCTTTTTCTGCATCTATTGATATCATCATGTGATTTTTATTTTTCATTTTGTTAATGTGGTGTATAACATTAATTGATTTGCAGATGTTGAACCACCCCTGCATACCAGGGATGAATCCCACTTGATTATGGTGTATGATCTTTTTAATGTATTGCTGAAATCTGTTTGATAATATTCTGTTGAGAATTTTTGCATCTATGTTCATTAGAGATATCGGCCTGTAGTTTTCTTTTTTTGTGGTGTCTTTGTCTGCTTTTGGGATCAGAGTTATTGTGGCTTCGTAAAAAGTTTTTGGGAGTCTTTCCTCCTTCTCGATTTTTTGGAAGAGCTTGAGGAGAATTGGTGATAATTCTTTTATGAACGTTTTGAAAATTCACCTGTAAAGCCCTCTGGACCAGAGCTTTTGTTTGTTGGGAGATTATTGATTACTGATTCAATTTCCCTGGTGGTAATCAGACTGTTCAGGCTTTCTGTTTCTTCTTGAGTTAGCCTTGGAATGTTGTGCGACTCTAGAAAATTGTCCACTTCTTCCAGATTGTCAAATTTGTTGGGATATAGTTGCTCATAGTAATTTCTTAATTATTTTTGTATTTCTGTGGTGTCTGTTGTCACTTCTCCTCTTTCATTTCTGATTTTATTAATTTGGGTCCTCTCTCTCCTTTTTTTAATGAGTCTGGCTAGAGGTTTGTAAATTTTGCTTATCTTCTCTAAGAACCAACTATTGGATTCATTGATCTTTTTTATTGTTTTTCTGGTTTCTATTTCATTTATTTCTGCTCTGATCCTTATTATCTCCTTCCTTGTGCTCCCTTTGGGCTTATTTTGCTGTTCTTTTTTCACATCCCTTAAGTGTCAAGACAAACTGTCAATTAGTAATGTTTCTTGTTCCTTTAGGTAGGCCTGCAGTGCTATGAACTTCCCTCTTAGGACTGCTTTCGCAGCATCCCATAGATTTTGGGTCATCGTGTTCTCATTCTCATTTGTCTCGAGATATATTTTGATTTCTTCTTTGATCTCCTGCTTGACCCATTCATTATTTATTAACATGTTATTCAGCCTCCATGAATTGGTGTGTCTTCCTGTTTTTTTTTTTTCCTGTAGTTCATTTTTAATTTCATAGCACTCTGGTCAGAGAAGACAGTTGGTATGATTTCAATTTTCTTAAATTTATCAAGGCTTGTTTTCTGTTCTAACATATGATCTATCTTGGAAAATGTTCAATGTGCATTTGAGAAGAATGTGTATTCTGCAGCATTGGGGTGAAATGCTCCGAAAATATCGATTGAATCCAAGTAGTCCAATGTGTCATTTAAGGCTGTTGTTTCCATATTGATTTTCTGTCTGGAGGACTTCTCCTTTGTTGTCAGAGGTGTGTTGAAGTCCCCTACCATGATAGTGTTACTGTTGATCTCTGTCTTTATGTCAGTCTGTACCTGTTTTATATATTTAGGCACTCCTATGGTACGTGCATAGATGTTTATTAGGGTTATGTCCTCTTGTAGGATTGATCCCTTTATTATTATATAGTGTCTATCCTTGTCTTTTTTATGTTCTTCATTTTAAAGTCTATTTTGTCAGATATAAGTATTGCAACTCCAGCTTTTTTTTCGCTTCCATGTGCATGAAATTTGTTACTCCAACCCTTCACTTTCAGCCTGTGTGTGTCTCTTGATCTGAGGTGAGTCTCTTGTATACAGCGTATGCAAGGGTCTTCCTTCCTTATCCACTCAGCCACCCTATGTCTCTTGATTGGAGCATGTAATCCGTTTACATTTAAAGTGATTATTGATAGGTACATAGTTATTGCCATTTTTAAATTTGTAGTAAATTGTTTTCATCTTTCTTCTATTACAGAAGTCCTATTAGTATTTCTTGCAATGCTGGCTTGTTTGTAATAAATTCTTTTTCAGTTTGTTCGTTTCTGGGAAGCTCTTTATCTCTCCATCAACTTTAAATGATAGCCTTGCTGGATAAAGCAATCTAGGTTGTAGGCCTTTGTGTTCCATCACTTTGAGTATCTCCTGCCACTCCCTCCTGGCCTTCAATGTTTCTGTAGAAAAGTCATTTGATAGTCTTTGGGAGTTCCCTTGTTTGTAACCTTCTGCTTTTCTCTTGCTGCTTTTAAGATTCTCTCTTTGTCTTTAAGCTTTGCCATTTTAACTATAATGTGTCTTGTTTTAGGCCTGTTTGGGTTTATCCTGGTTGGAACTCTCTGCATTCCTGGGCTTGTATATTGGTTTCCTTCGTCAGGTTAGGGAAGTTTTCGGACATTATTACCTCAAATATTTTCTCAATCTTTTGCTTCCTCTCTTCGCCTTCTGCCATTCCTATGATGTGCATGTTGTTGGGCTTGATGTTATCCCAGAGGTCTCTTAACACATCTTCATTGTTTTTTATTCTTTTTCTTTCTGTTGTTCACTTTGGGTGATCTCTGCTAACTTGTCTTCTGAGTTTCTGATTCGATCCTCTGCTTCATCTAACCTGCTGATCATTCCTTCAAGTGAGTTCTTAATTTCAGTAATTGTGTTCTTTAGTTCTAGCTGGTTGTTCGTTAAGATTTCTACATCCTTTTTTAGTTCTAACTGTTTGTTCTTTATGATTTTTATACCCTTCTTTATGTCTTCTCTAAGCTCCTTAAACATTCTTATCACCAGTGTTCTGAACTCTGTCTCTGACAGGTTGGTTACCTCTGCTTCATTTGGTTCCAGTTGTGGAGGTTTCCTCTGTTCTTTTATTTGGAACATGTTTCTTTGTCTCCCCATTCTGACTGACTCTCTGTGTTTGCTTTGATGTATTAGGAAGATCCCCTAGAGCTCTTAGTTCTTGCTGGGTTATCTTATTTATTATGTGTCTTTAATATTTGACTTGGACTACTTCGTTCTTCTCCTCTGCCTGTGCTCCACAGGTGGCTCGTGTGTTTATTATATTGTCCTGTTGAAGAAGAACTTTAATTGCTTTTTGCTTGTGAGTAGGTGGGTTTAACTCCTAGGTCGTCTAGTTGTGAGAGTTGGTTCTGCCCACCACAGGGTGTTCTGCTGGGTGAGGGTTGGCCACTTAAATGAGGTTTGGCCTCTATGGGCTCTTGTGCCTTCAGAGAATTCCCTCTGAGTATGTGACTTGTAGGTCAAATCCGGTAGTACTCTGATTTGGTCTAGAGTTGGCGTCTGGATATGTTGAATCTTGTGCCTCTTAAGCTGGGCCCTGTTAGGGCAGTTTCAGCACAAATCAAGTTACCACGTACAACAACAACAACAACAACAACAACAACAACAACAAAGAAAACAAATTAAGTACATTCACATGTAAAATACAACCGACAAACCCCACTCAACATAGGCAAAGATATCAAAGAAATAAAGACAGAACAATGCAAATCACAACAAGCAGAAAAAAAATCAAAACAAACAAACAAACAAAAAACACCAAGCAAAGCAAAACAGGAAGCAGCACCAGTCTTGGCTTAAGCCCACCAAGTAATTTCCAGGTTGTCCTCCACGGTGCCGAATAGTTCCCTGCCTATTGCGCAGGCAGCGCTGGTCACCTGGTGCCCAGAGTGAATTTGGGAGTGTAGATTTAAAAGCGAGGGGCTGAGGGGTCTGGATGACAGTTTTCAGAGAGACCGTGCAGTTTCTGTCCTTTCCTGCACAAATGCACACTGAGAGAAGCTCCACCAGCCCTGTGCCCAGTACTGCTGATTCTTAGGGCCCTCCTTCCGTGGGTGTGTGGGAGGGGGTGGGCGGGAGATTTCTAAGCTGCTGAAAGCCGGGAGCTGCGTCTGTCGCTTACTGCTGAACTCAGGGTGTGCTTCCGCGGTTGCCCTTGCCCCGCCCCCGGCCAGCCAGAGAGGGTGGGGGCTGGGGATGGAGCGGTCTTCTCTCTCCCAGGCCAGCCACGTCACACTCCTCCCAAAGGCCCGAAAAGGTGGTGGTTGGGGGTGTGGGAGTCTCCTCTCTCTTCATCCAGTGAAAATCCCCTCCTCCAGCCTCTTCCAAAGGTTAGAGCTGGCTGCCAATCTTCCCAGTGCCTGAGCACAGACGCCCGTCTGTAATCTGACACGACTCCTCAGTTCAGGGGTCAGTTTCAGTCTCTGGAAAGGCGGGGGGGGATTCGAAAAGTGGGGTGAGGGGCCCAGGCGTGGCGTCTGAGTTCTTTGTCTGCCCTAAGGCCCACGAGCTGCCCGCCCCGGAGGGAGCGATCAGCTGTGGGACGCAGGGAAAGAGCCCACCTCCTGGACCCTGCGCTGTGCGCTGCACCCTGGAATCCCATGGGAATCTAGAGCCCTAGGTGCTGCCTGCCGCTGCTGCTGTGGGCACGCTGCAGGGCCGCGGCTCTACCGTGGGGGGTGGGGAGAGCGCGGTGCGTTTCCTCTTGCCCTCCTCGCTCCTGCCCCACTTGCCCAACTATCGCACCCGAAAGCAAACCTTCCACGAGTCTGCGCTCCGTCCTGGGTGCAGCTCGGCGTTCGCCATCTGATCTGGGCTCCGCCGTGCGGGGGAGGGGTGCGTTTCCACTCGCGCCCCTCTCTCTTCCCCCTCTTGCCCAACTAGTGCACCCCAAAGTAAATGTTTTACGAGTCTGTGCTCCGTGCTGGGCACCGCGCGGCAGTCGCTGTCCGGCCTTGGCTCCGCCATGGCGGGGGCGGGGGGGGGGGGCGCGCTTCCACTTTGCTGTCCTGCCTCCTCCCCTGCTCGCAATCAGCTCTCACCTTCAGGTAATTCCTCCACGAGTCTCTCCGCTGTTCTGCATGATGAGCAAAGGACTCCTCGATGTTCTATATGTCCAGATTGCCAGACAATTCTCGGGGAGGATTCAAAACTAGCGCCTCGCCTCCGCCATTCCCATGACCTCACTCTCCTAAAGACATTTTTAAAGAAATTAAGGAAAACACAAAAAATAGAAAGAAATTCCATACTCATGGATTGGAAGAATCAACATAGTTAAATGGCCAGATTACCCAAAGTAATATACTGATTTAATGTGATCCCCATCAAAATCCCAAGGGTATTTTTTAAAGACATTGAACTAAAATCATCAGATTTTTTTAGAACCACAAAAGATCCTGAATAGCCCAAGCAATCTTAAGAAAAAAGAACAATGCTAGAGGTGTCACACTCCTTGAGTTTAGCTTGTACTATCGGGCAACAATAATCAAAACAGCATAGTATTGTCAGAAAAACAGACATATAGGCCAATGGAATAGATTTGAAATCTCAGAAATAAAACCACATAAATATGGAAAGATAATTTTTGGCAAAGAAGCAAAAACTATACAATGTAGGAAAGACAGCCTCTTCAAAAACTGGTGCTGAGAGAATTGGAAAGCCACATGCCAAAGAATGAAACTGGATTGCTATCTGTCATAATGTACCAAAATTAATTCAAAGTCGATCAAAGACTTAAGCATAAAACCTGACACAGTAAACTGCGTAGAAGAAAACATAGGTACTAAACTTCTGGACCTTGGGTTCAAAGAGTACTTTATAAATTTGACTCCAAAAGCAAGGGAAGTAAAAGCTGAAATAAATGAAAGGGACTATATCAAAATTGAAAGCTTCTGCACAGCAAAAGAAACCATCAAAGAAATGAAGAGGCAACCAACTGAATAGCAGAAGATTTTTTGCAAACACTGTCTCCGATAAGGGGCTAATATCCAAAATATACAAGGAACTCATGAAACTCAACAACAAAAAGAGAAACAATCCAATTGCAAAATTGGCAGACCACCTGAAGAGACTTTTCTCCAAAGAGGACATAAAATGGCAAATAGACATAAAAAAATGCTCATCATCACTAATCATCAGAGAAATGCAATAGAAACCACAATGAGATATCACTTCACCCCAGATATAATGGCTATCATCAACAAGACAAATAGTAACAAGTGTTGAAGAGACTGTGGAGAAAAAGGAAACCTCATACATTGTTGGTGGGAATGCGGACTGGTGTAGTCACGATGAAAGCAGTGTGGAGGTTCCTCAAAAACTTACGAATAGAATTACCTACCGTATGACCCAGCAATCCCTCTCCTGTGTATCTACCCAAAAAATCTGAAAACATTTATACATAAAGACATGTGTGCTCCAATGTTCATTGCAGCTTTGTTTACAGTGGCCAACACATGGAAACAACCAAAATGTCCTTCAATAGTTGAATGGATAAATAAGTTGTGGTACATATACACAATGGAATACTATTCGGCGTTAAGGAAAGATGATATAGGAACATTTGTGACAATATAGATGGATCTTCAGATTATAATGCAACAGGAAATAATTCAGACAGAAAAAGCATAGCACCATGTGATTTCACTGATATATAATATATAAACCAAAAACAACAAAAGAACAAGCCAAACAAATGAGAAACAAAAACTCATAGACACAGACAATAGTTTAGGGGTTACTGGAGTAAATTGTCTGAGGAGGGGGTGGAAGATGAGGGTAAAGTGGATCAAATACATGGTGATTGAAGGAGAACTGACTTGGGTGTTGAACACACAATGGGATTTATAGATGATGTAATATGTAATACAGAATTGTACACCTGAAATTTATGTAACTTTAGTAACAATTGTCACCTTAATAAACTTTAAAAGAAAAATCAACTGTTCTTCTCAAGGATTGATCTGAAATTGTTAAATGGAGTACCTTTTATCTTTAGCTAACATGGAAGGAGTGACATCAGAACTCCCATTTCTACAGTTTTTGGGTTTTCTAAACAAATACTTAAACAATGATATCTGACCACTGTTGCAAAGATGGGTAGTCCATTTAGCATGCAATTTACAAAGAGTTTTCCCATCCTTCATAATTATTGTACAATATCCTCCATCATATAAACTTTTTACAGTCACAGAGTTAGTTAAATAATGAATGGGAGACAAGATTGAAATATTCTGTCAAATTAAAGCTTCAAATGTTGAGAATGAAGACATAGAATGAGGAATCAAACTATGGTGTCTTTCCTTCAGACTCCAAAAGAATTATCCTTTTGTTGGTGAGTTTTATTGTGGTATGATTGACATATAAGGATTGTATATATATTTAAGATGTATAGCTATATATTGTAAATAATCATCACAGTCAAGCTCCATCACCTCACATAGTTGCATGTGTGTGTGTGTGTGTTTGTGTGTGTCCATGTGTTTCGTGAGCACACTTAAGATCTACCCTCTTAGCAAATTTCAAGTGTACAATACAGTATTACTAACTTTGGTAACATCACTGTACATTATATCTTCAGAACTTATTCATCTTGCATAACTGAAACTATAATTCTCATAGGATTCAAGTGTAGAGTGTTGTTAATCTATGAGTATGTTCTAATATTCTGTTATTATGATATTTTCATGTGCTATTTTAAAGTCATTTCCCAATTAACAACCTACATATTGAATCAATGTTATCCATTACAGGTTTTAGAAAAAGAGTCTCTATTGAATTCTATTGTTCTCATATGTGATGGAAATGAAGGGTGATATGTGACATTGAAGTTCTGGGCCTGCACTTCTTGCATGTCAGTAATGTAAGGCAGAATGCAGTCTCCCTTTCCAAATAAACAGTCAATAGACATTTATTAGCTACCTGTCATGTGCTCAGTTATATATATATAGATAGATATAGATATACTGGGCCCATTGAAAAGCTCAAACAAACAGAAAACACATTATGGATGCCTTCATAAAGTGGAGGAGCTTATATACTAGCTGAGATGAAAAAATGTATACTCAGGAAAAAGCTGGACAACAAAACAAGATACATATTTGAGGTAATGTAGAACAGATAATCCTATGGAAATGTCTATATCTTGATATTTTCATATATGAATCATCACTTTTCTTCCATTGTTCATCTTTTTCATGGAGAAAGTGATAATAACCTACTACATTCCTTCAGGGGACATTATAAAGATAAATGAACTAACCGTTGTAAAGGGGTTTGAATGCAGAGAGTAGAAGGTATTAGAAAAATGCAATGAAAAAGAACTTCTAAATCTCCTTTATCCAATCATCTTTTTTCCCCCCAATGGAATACTATTCTGCCATAAGAGAAGCGAAATAGTACCATTTGTGACAACATGGACGAATATTGAGATTATTATGTTAAGCGAAATAAGTCAGACAGAAAGAGTCGAGAACCATATGAGTTCACTGATATGTGGGATATAAAACTGAAAGGAAGAAAGGAACAAGAAAAACAAATAAAAAAACAAAAACTCATGGACACAGACAATAGTTTAGAGGTTACCAGAAGGTAAGGGGGGAGGGGGAATGGTAGAAGAAGATAAAGGGGGTCAAATATATGGTAATGGAAGGAGAACTCACTCTGGATGGTAAACACACAATGTGATATGTTGATGCTGTATTATAGAATTGTGCACTTGAAACCTATGTAATTTTACTAACCATTGTCATCCCACTAAATTTAATTTAAAAAATGAACTTATAAATCAGGGCTTGTTTGGTTGTAAGGAAAGACTAATAAATCATTTACTTGCTTACTTTCATTTTCTTCTGTATTTAACAATTAAGCCTTTTTAAAATACCTGGTATTTAAACTGGCAACAAATAAATAACAGTAAATTGCTCTGAAACATCGTAACAACCTTTTTAAATAAACACAGTGCCTATTTTTAGCTATGCCTTTATTTTGAAATGGTCCTTTAAAAATAGCTGTGGCACTGGTCTGTAATCATAGAGGAAAGCATTGAATGCATCTATTTGTCAGTGATTGCAAATGAGGGGGAGCAGAATATATGACCCAAACATGCCACTTTGTCATGTGGATTATTTTGAGTTTAAGGCAATTAAGGCCTAACAGTCTCAGGAAGAACATTTCTGTTTTTGTTTGTATGTTTTACCTCTGGAATAAATTAGATGGAGGGCTTCTACCTGGAAGAGAACTATTACCAGAAATAACTTAAAATCAGATTTACCTGCTCTTCCCATCTTCCTGTGAATTGTCTACCTCTCTCCATAACCTTCCAGACTCCTACCCACTTCTTCTTGGCTAAGGATGGTATATAACCCTCAATTGCCTGTCTGTGAGCCTGATATCTTTGGGGTTCCTATACGTAGAATATTAATTTTTTTCTCCTTTTAATCTGTTTTACGTCAATTTAATTATTAGACCAGATGAAGAATCTAGAAAGGAAGAGGACAATTTTTGTTTTCTCTCCTACACAAGAAATTGCTGTATACTAGAAGCGATGTGTGACATGGAGTGTTGTCATGATGGAGGACGATTTATAGCACATTTTGAAACACACCTTCTCTCAACCATAGATCACACCCAACTGACTGCACCAAATAAGTTGAAACTTTTCACATACTGTTACTAAGGTTTGATGCACTGCTTCCTGATGCCCGTATTGAAGATCCCTGTCTTTCCTTTGGATGGCATGCATGGCAGCAACATTCACTGTACTTTCTGATCACTACAGAAAGACTCCATGTCACACATCACTTCAGGTATGGCAATTTCTGTCAAATAAAAACATTACGGTGTTCTCTCCTCCACCTTATTTACCAGATCTGGTACTGTGCAACTTCTGGCTTTTCCCCCAAAGTCAAAATGATTCAGGAGGACATGGAGGACACCACAATAGCACAACAAAAGATACTAACAAATGAGGAAATCCATAACTGCTTCAGAAAGTGGCAAGAACGATAGGATAAGTGTGTTTGAAATGAGGGGAAGTATTTTTAGGGGGATTAATGGCAATGTGCCTTTTACTGTATTAATATTTTTTTTAATTTAAATATTCACTATATTTGTTGATCACACCTTCGTATGCTGAGTGTGCCATAGATATCTCAATTTCAAGTCTCTAAATGATGTCTTTGAGTTATTTATTTTTAAACCCCAAATCTTCAATTTATGTATGCTGGTACTGGGAAGTATTTCTTTCTTAAATCCTTCCATCCTTTCCTTACTTCCTTCCTTCTCTTTTTTAATTGCTGGGGAAGAATGGTAATTTAATCAAATTCCTTAGTTTACAGCACATTATCAGTTACCAAATTGTATAAAGCTCCTCTCCTATCTCTTTGTAAATTCATTAATTTACTTATTTTTAATTTTTTATTGTTATCTTAATTATCCACTTTCCTTCCTCCTTATTTATAGGTGACCATTATAATGCGTTTAATGTGTATTTTCTGTTTGAAGGTATGCTTTGAAATGTGTGTTGCTATTTTGTGTGAATGTTTGTAATTTATACGAATGTCATTGATTTTAAACAAATTTTTGTTAACAATGACATAGCACTTTCCCTGTGCCAGTCACTATTCTAAGCATCTTCACATGTACTAACTCATTTAATCATCACAATAACATTATGCTGTAGGAACTATTATTATCCCCCAAAACACAAGACAAAACTAAGGCACAGAGAGTTTAAGTAACTTGGCCAAGGTCACACAAACAGTTAGAAAGTATAACAGCTTGGATAAAAACTTACACTTCTGGTAATAGAATGAATGTATGAGGTCTGACAATTATGTTCGCAAATTCATCCTAGACAAATTGCTACATACTACATTGTGGAATATCACTACAATCGCCTTCAAAGTACACCCCTTGGGAAGCTATGCACTGATGCCAGCACCTAGTCCACCCTTCAAAGCAATTTTGGAACTGTTTTTCTGGAATGGCCATCAGAGCTCTCATCGTATTAACCTTGATGTCCTGAATGTCATCAAAATCTCTTCCTTCCAATATTTCCTTTATATTTGGATGAAGAAAGAAGTCATTGGGGGCCAGATCAGGTGAGAAGGGAGGGTGTTCCAATACAGTGATTTGTTTACTCGCTAAGAGCTCCCTCACAGACAGTGCCTTGTGAACTCGTTCATTGTCGTGATGAAAGAGCCATGAATTGTTGGTGAAAAGTTCAGGTCGTTTTCTTCTAACTTATTCATGCAGCCTTTTCAGCACTTCCAAATAGTAAACTTCGTTAACTGTTTGTCCAGTTTGTACAAATTCATAATGAATAATCCCTCTGATATCAGAAAAAGTGGGCAACATTGTTGCAACGCATTTGGGAACTCACCTGTCAGACCTCATATATACTTAACGACTATGTGAAACTGCCTCTTATTCTGTGATCTTATCATATTTCTCTTTTTTAAATTTTCTGGGGTGACAATTGTTAGTAAAATTACATAGATTTCAGGTGTACAATTCTGTATTACATCATCTATAAATCCCATAGTTCACCACCCAGAGTCAGTTCTCCTTCCATCACCATATAATTGATCCCCCTTAACCTCATCTCCCACTCCCCACTCCCCTTACCTTCTGATAACCACTAAACTATTGTGTGTGTATATGAGTTTTTGTTTCTCATTTATTTGTCTTGTTCTTTTGTTGTTTTTGGTTTATATACCACATATCAGTAAAATCACATGGTTCTCTGCTTTTTCTATATGACATATTTTGCTTAGCATTGTACTCTCAAGATCCATCCATGTTGTCACAAACGTTCCTGTATCATCTTTTCTTACCGCCGAATAGTATTCCATTGTGTATATATAACACAACATCTTTATCCATTCATCTCTTGAAAGACAGTTTGGTTGTTTCCATGTCTGGGCCACTGTAAACAAAGCTGCAATGAACATTGGAGCACACATGTCTTTATGGATAAATGTTTTCAGATTTTTTGGGTAGATACCCAGGGGAGGGATTGCTGGGTCATATGGTAATTCATTCTTTTTTCAATTTATTTATTTATTTATTTATTTTTTAATTTATTAGTTTCAGGTGTACAAGACAAGGTAATACTTAGACGTTCATCATTTATATCCCTCACACTGTGAACCCCCCTCCCCCCATCCACTATTCCTCCGACCTCACACTGAACCATCACATTACATATATAAAATTATAGTTAGCATTCATTAATGTTTAGCTTCTGGTGTACAATGCCATGATCAGGTATCCACAGTATCCCTGAGGTGGTCTCCCAAATAGGACGCATGTCCATCGGATACCCAACAAAATCTTTACAACATTATAGAATACCTTCCCCAAATTAATTTTCAAAAAAACCCTGAGGCCATCTTGTGGTTACCAGCTGCTTCCAAATCCCTTCACCTTTCCCCTTGTCCCCAACCCCCTCCCACACACCCATCTAACCACTCTCGGTTTTTTCTCTGTGTCCCCAAAACTGTCTCTGATTAGTTCATCCACATAGTCTTTTCTTTAGATTCCATATATAAGTGAGATCATATGGTACTTGTCTTTCTCTTTCTGACTTATTTCACTTAACATAATGTTCTCTAGATCCATCCATGTTGCTGCAAATGATAAGATTTCTTTCTTCTTTATGGCTGCGTAATACTCCATTGTATAAATGTACCACAGCTTCTTAATCCAGTCATCTACCGATGGGCATTTCGGTTGTTTCCATATCTTGGCTATTGTGTAAAGTGCTGCAATAAACATAGGAGTGCATACAGATTTTTGAATTGGAGTTTTGGAATTCTCCGGGTAGATGCCTAGGAGTGGAATTACTGGATCATAGGGTAGTTCCATTTTCAGATTCCTGAGATACCTCCATATTGTTTTCCATAGTGGCTGCACTAATCTGCAGTCCCACCAACAGTGCACTAGCGTTCCCTTTTCTCCACATCCGCGCCAGCATTTGTTCTTTGTTGATTTATTGATAATAGCCATTTTGACTGGAGTGAGGTGGTATCTCATTGTGGTTTTTATTTGCATTTCTCTGATGGTTAGTGTAGTTGAGCATTTCTTAATATGTCTTCTTGCCTTCTGTATGTCCTTTTTAGAGAAATGTCTCCCCAAGTCCTCTGCCCATTTTTTAATTGGGTTGTTTGTTTTTTTGGAGTTGAGTTGAGTAAGATTTTTATAGATTTGTGATATAAATCCCTTATCAGATATATCATTGGCAAATATCTTTTCCCATACAGTAGGATCCCTTTTTGTTTTATTGATGGTTTCCTTTGCTGTGAAGAAACTTTTTAGTTTGATGTAATTCCACATGTTTATTTTTTCTCTTACTTCGCTCGCGCGAGGGGATATATCAGTGAAAATCTTACTCCGGGTAATGTCCATGAAGTTTCTTCCTATATTTTCTTCTAGATATTTTATGGTTTCAGATCTTACATTTAAGTCTTTAAGCCATTTTGAATTTGTTTTTGTATATGGTGTAAGGAGGTGGTCCAGCTTCATTTTCTTGCATGTGTCTGTCCAGGTTTCCCAACACCACTTATTGAACAGACTGTCTTTACCCCATCGTACATTCTTGCTTCCATTGTCGTAGATTAGATGGGCATATAGGCATGGATTTACGTCTGGCCTCTCTATTCTGTTCCATTGATCTATGTATCTATTTTTATGCCAGTACCATGTTGTTTTGATTACTGTAGCCTTGTAGTATAGTTTGAAATCAGGTATCGTTATACCTCCCACTTTGTTCTTATTTCTCAAGATTGCTGAGGCTATCCGGGGTCTTTTATGGTCCCATACAAATTTCAGGATTACATGTTCTATTTCTGTGAAAAACGTCGTTGGTAGTTTGATAGGAATTGCGTTGAATATGTATATTGCCTTAGGCAGTATGGACACTTTAACTATATTAATTCTTCCTATCCATGAACATGGAATGTGTTTCCATCTATTTATGTCTTCTTTCATTTCTTTCTTCAGTGTTGTATAATTTTCTGAGTACAGATCCTTTACATCTTTGGTTAGATTTATTCCCAGATATTTTATAGTCTTTGGAGCAATTGTAAATGGAATTGTTTTTTTAATTTCTCCTTCTGCTATTTTATCATTGGTATATACAAATGCAACTGATTTCCGAATATTAATTTTATATCCTGCTACTTTACTAAATTCATCTATCAGTTCTAATAGTTTCTTGGTGGAGTCTTTAGGGTTCTCTATATATAGTATCATATCATCTGCATATAATGATAATTTTACTTCCTCCTTACCAATTTGGATGCCTTTTATTTCTTTCTCTTGTCTGATTGCTGTGGCTAGAACTTCCAGTACTATGTTGAATAGAAGTGGAGAAAGTGGGCAACCTTGTCTTGTTCCTGATCTTAGGGGGAATGATTTTAGCTTTTCCCCATTGAGTATGATGTTAGCTGTGGGTTTGTAATATATGCCCTTTATTATGTTAAGATATGATCCCTCTATTCCCACTTTCTTAAGGGTTTTTATCATAAAAGGTTGCTGTATTTTATCAAATGCTTTTTCTGCATCTATTGATATGATCATGTGATTTTTATTTTTCATTTTGTTAATGTGGTGTATCACATTATTTGATTTGCGGATGTTGAACCACCCCTGCATACCAGGGATGAATCCCACTTGATCATGGTATATGATCTTTTTAATGTATTGCTGAATTCTGTTTGCTAATAATTTGTTGAGAATTTTTGCATCTATGTTCATTAGAGATATCGGCCTGTAGTTTTCTTTCTTTGTGGTGTCTTTGTCTGCTTTTGGGATCAGGGTGATAGTGGCTTCGTAAAAAGTGTTTGGGAGTCTTCCTTCCTTCTGGATTTTTTGGAAGAGCTTGAGGAGAATAGGTGATAATTCTTTTTTGAACGTTTTGAAAAATTCACCTGTAAAGCCATCTGGTCCAGGGCTTTTGTTTGTTGGGAGATTATTAATTACTGATTCAATTTCCCTGGTGGTAATCAGACTGTTCAGGCTTTCTGTTTCTTCTTGAGTTAGCCTTGGAAGGTTGTGCGCCTCTAGAAAATAGTCCATTTCTTCAAGGTTGTCAAATTTGTTGGCATATAGTTGCTCATAATAATTTCTTACAATTTTTTGTATTTCTGTGGTGTCTGTTGTCACTTCTCCCCTTTCATTTCTGATTTTATTAATTTGGGTCCTCTCTCTCCTTTTTTTAATGAGTCTAGCTAAAGGTTTGTCAATTTTGTTTATCTTCTCTAAGAACCAACTCTTGGATTCATTGATCTTTTGTATTGTTTTTCTGGTTTCTATTTCATTTATTTCTGCTCTGATCCTTATTATCTCCTTCCTTGTGCTCCCTTTGGGTTTATTTTGCTGTGCTTTTTCCAGATCCCTTAAGTGTGAAGATAAACTGTCAATTAGTGATGTTTCTTGTTTCTTTAGGTAGGCCTGCAGTGCTATGAACTTCCCTCTTAGGACTGCTTTCGCAGCATCCCATAGATTTTGGGTCGTCGTGTTCTCATTCTCATTTGTCTCAAGATATCTTTTGATTTCTTCTTTGATCTGCTGCTTGACCCATTCATTATTTAGCAACATGTTATTCAGCCTCCATGAATTGGTGTATCTTCCTGGTTTTTTTCCCCTGTAGTTTATTTCTAATTTCATAGCACTGTGGTCAGAGAAGACAATTGGTATGATTTCAGTTTTCTTAAATTTATCAACGCTTGTTTTGTGTCCTAACATATGATCTATCTTAAAAAATGTTCCATGTGCACTTGAGAAGAACGTGTATTCTGCAGCATTGGGGTGAAATGCTCTGAAAATATCAATTAAATCCAACTGCTCCAAAGTATCATTTAAGGCTGTTGTTTCCATATTGATTTTCTGTCTGGAGGACCTGTCCCTTGTTGTCAGAGGTGTGTTGAAGTCCCCTACTATGATAGTGTTGCTGTTGATCTCTGTCTTTATGTCCATCAGTACCTGTTTTATATATTTAGGTGCTCCTATGTTAGGTGCATAGATGTTTACTAGGGTTATGTCCTTTTGTCGGATTGATCCCTTTATTATTATATAGTGCCCATCTTTGTCTTTTAATATGTTCTTCATTTTAAAGTCTATTTTGTCAGATATAAGTATTGCAACTCCAGCTTTTTTTTTTGCTTCCATTTGCATGAAATATGTTACTCCAACCCTTCACTTTCAGCCTGTGTGTGTCTTTTGATGTGAAATGAGTCTCTTGTATACAGCATATACAAGGGTCTTGCTTCCTTATCCACTCAGCCACCCTATGTCTCTTGATTGGAGCGTTTAATCCGTTTACATTTAAAGTGATTATTGATAGGTACATAGTTATTGCCATTTTTAAATTTGTAGTAAATTGTTTTCATCTTTCTTCTATTTGCAGAAGTCCTTTTAGTATTTCTTGTAATGCTGGCTTGGTTGTAATAAATTCTTTCAGTTTGTTCTTTTCTGGTAAGCTCTTTATCTCTCCATCAACTTTAAATGATAGCCTTGCTGGATAAAGCAATCTAGGTTGTAGGCCTTTGTGTTCCATCACTTTGAGTATCTCCTGCCACTCCCTCCTGCCTTCAATGTTTGTGTAGAAAAGTCATTTGATAGTCTTATGGGAGTTCCCTTGTATGTAACTTTCTGCCTTTCTCTTGCTGCTTTCAAGATTCCCTCTTTGTCTTTAAGCTTTGCCATTTTAACTATAATGTGTCTTGGTGTGGGCCTGTTTGGGTTTATCCTGGTTCGAACTCTCTGCACTTCCTGTGCTTGTATGTTGGTTTCCTTCATCAGGTTAGCGAAGTTTTTGGACATTATTACCTCAAATATGTTCTCAATCCCTTGCTTCTTCTCTTCGCCTTCTGGTATTCCTATGATGCGCATGTTGTTGCGCTTGATGTTGTCCCAGAGGTCTCTTAACACATCTTCATTGTTTTTTA
This sequence comes from Rhinolophus hipposideros, assembly GCF_964194185.1. Classification (NCBI taxonomy): domain Eukaryota; kingdom Metazoa; phylum Chordata; class Mammalia; order Chiroptera; family Rhinolophidae; genus Rhinolophus; species Rhinolophus hipposideros. The sequence goes on from NC_138046.1 coordinate 29,984,654, forward strand.
TTCTTTTTTCTTTCTGTTTTTCAGTTTGAGTGATCTCTGCTAACTTGTCTTCTAAGTCGCTGATTCGATCCTCTGCTTCATCTAACCTGCTGGTCATTCCTTCAAGTGAGTTCTTAATTTCGGTAATTGTGTTCTTTAGTTCTAGCTGGTTGTTCGTTAAGATTTCTACATCCTTTTTTAGTTCTAACTGGTTGTTCTTTATGATTTCTATATCCTTCTTTATGTCTTCTCTAAGCTCCTTAAACATTCTTATCACCATTGTCCTGAACTCTCTCTCTGACATGTTGGTTACCTCTGCTTCATTTGGTTCCAGTTGTGGAGGTTTCTTCTGTTCTTTTATTTGGAACATGTTTCTTTGTCTCCCCATTTTGACTGACTCTCTGTGCTTGGTTTGAAGTAGTAGGAAGATCCCCTAGAGCTCTTAGTTCTTGCTGGGTTATCTTATGTAATATGTGTCCTTTATAGTTGACTTGGACTACTTTGTTCTTCTCTGCATGTGCTCCACAGGTGGTTCGTGTGTTTAGTATATCGTCCTGTTCAAGAAGAACTTTAATTGCTTTTTGCTTGTGAGTAGGTGGGTTTAACTCCTAGGCCGTCTAGTTGTGAGAGTTGGCTCTGCCCACCGCACGGTGTTCTGCTGGGTGAGGGTTGGCCACTTAAATGAGGTTTGGCGTCTATGGGCTCTTGTGCCTTGAGAGAATTCCCTCTGGGTGTGTGACTTGTAGGTCAAACCCGGTAGTACTCTGGTTTGGTCCAGATTTGGTTTCTGGATATGTTGAATCTTGTGCCTCTTAAGCTGGGCCCTGTTAGGGCAGTTTCAGCACAAATCAAGTTACCAAGTACAACAACAACAACAACAACAAAGCAAACAAATCAAGTACAAAGTACATTCACATGTAAAATACAACCGACAATCCCCACTCAACATAGGCAAAGATATCAAAGAAATAAAGACAGAACAAAGCAAATCACAACAAGCAGAAAGAAAAAAAGAAGAAAAGAAAGAAATAAAAAAAAGAAAAAGGAAAGAAAAGAAAAAAAGAGAAAGAAAAAAAAGAAAAGAAAAGAAAAGAAAAAACTAGAATAAAAGAAAAGAAAAAGAAAAAAAAGAAAGAAAAAAAAACCAACCAAACAAACAAACAAACACACCCACACACACACACACACTAAAAAAAAAAAAAAAAAAAAACCACCAAGCAAAACAAAACAGAAAGCAGCACCAGTCTTGGCTTAAGCCCACCAAGTAATCTCCAGGTTGTCCTCCGCTGTGCCAAAGTGTTCCCTGCCTATTGCGCAGGCAGCCCTGGTCACCGGGTGCCCAGAGTGAATTTGGGAGTGTAGATTTAAATGCGAGGGGCTGAGGGGTCTGGATGACAGTTTTCAGAGAGACCGTGCAGTTTCTGTCCTTTCCTGCACAAATGCACGCTGAGAGTAGCTCCACCAGCCCTGTGCCCAGTACTTTTGAGTCTTAGGGCCCTCCTTCCGTGGGTGTGTGGGAGGGGGCGGGCGGGAGATCTCTAAGCTGCTGAAAGAAAAAGAAAAGAAAAGAAAAAACGAGAAAAAAAGAATAAAAACACAAACACACCCACACACACACAAAAACAAACAAACAAACAAACAAACAAAAAAACACCAAGCAAAGCAAAATAGAAAGCAGCACCAGTCTTGGCTTAAGCCCACCAGGTAATCTCCAGGTTGTCCTCCGCCGTGCCAAAGAGTTCCCTGCCTAGTGCGCAGGAAGCGCTAGTCACCTGGTGCCCAGAGTGAGTTTGGGAGTGTAGATTTAAATGCGAGGGGCTGAGGGTTCTGGATGACAGTTTTCAGAGAGACCATGCAGTTTCTGTCCTTTCCTGCACAAATGCACGCTGAGAGTAGCTCCACGAGCCCTGTGCCCAGTACTCCTGAGTCTTAGGGCCCTCCTTCCATGGGTGAGTGGGAGGGGGCGGGCGGGAGATCTCTAAGCTGCTGAAAGCCAGGAGCTACGTCTGCCACTTACTGCTGAACTCAGGGATTGCTTCCACGGTTGCCCTTGCCCCGCCCCAGGCCAGCCAGAAAGGGTGGGGGCTGGGGATGGAGGGGTCTCCTCCCTCCCAGGCCAGCCACTCACACTCCTCCCGCAGGCCTGAAAAGGTGGTGGCTGGGGGTGTGGGAGTCTCTTCTCTCCTCGTCCAGCGAAAATCCCCTCCACCCAGCCTCTTCCAAAGGTCAAAGCTGGCTGCCAATCTTCCCAACGCCTGAGTGCAGACGCTCCTCTGTAATCTGACACTACTCCTTAGTTTAGGGGTAGTTTAAGTCTCTGGAAGGGCGGGGGGAGGATTCGAAAAGCGCGGTGAGGGGCCCAGGTGTGGCGTCTGAGTTCTTTGTCTACCCTAGGGCCCACAAGCTGCCCGCTCCAGCGGGAGTGATCAGCTGTGGGACGCAGGGAAAGAGCCCACCTCCTGGACCCTACGCTCTCCGCTGCACCCTGGGTTCCCGTGGGACTCTAGAGCCCCGGGTGCTGCCTGCCGCTGCTCCTGTGGGCACTCACCTCTTGCTCTCCTCGCTCCTCCCCCGCTCGCCCAACTAGCGCACCTCAAAGCAAACCTTCCACGAGTCTCCGCTCCGTCCTGGGAGCCGCGCAGCCCAGCTGTTGCTGTAAGGCCTGGGCTCCGCTGTGTGGGGTTTAGTGTTTTCACTTCGAGTCCCTCTCTCCTCCCCCGCTTGCCTAACTAGCTGTGGGGACAAAACCCCAAAAAGCAGTTTCCAGGCTCTCGGCCTCACATAGAAAGGTGCTGGCTCGGGTAGTAAATGGCCATCAACTGTTATCAGATGCCAGCAGCTGTGGCTAGTTGGCCGTCAGCTGTAACCCGCAGGCCATTGGCCACTAGTATAACGGCTGTGGCTACGCTAGCAGAAAAGGAATGGGGGCTAGCAAGAAGATGGTGGCTGGCAAGCGCGGACTGCTGTTGGGCAGATTATGTAGATCCTGCTTTCTGTGTCTCCAGCCCAGCCGCCAGCGAGAATATATTGGTTTGATTCCCCTATCTATGGCTCCGTGGGTGTTCCTGTTTGGCCTTACCGTGTCCTGCGTTCTTGGGCGGGGAGCGGGAGCAGAGACCCTGCACGACAAATGGCGCAGCGAGCAGGGTCTCCTGCGTGACACTAGCACACTCCAAAGCAAACCTTCCACGAGTCTGCGCTCCGTCATTCTGGGTGCCGTGGGAGCGGTTGCCGTTGGCCTTGGCTCCGCGGGGGTGGGGGTGGGGGGCCGCTCTTCCACTTAGCTGTCCTGCCTCCTCCCCTGCTTGCAATCCGCGCACACCTTCAGGTAAATTCCTCCACGAGTCTCCCCGCTGTTCTGCGTGTTCTATATCTCCCTGTGTCTTTAGAGCTGCGGTTTACCGCCACTGCCGCAGCCGCCGCCGCAGCCGCCGCCGCCGGCTTGATTCCACCACGAGACTCCGCGTTTCCTCTCCGCTCCCTTCTTTCTTCCCCTGCTCGCCCAATTTGCGCACCTTCAAGTAATCCTTCCACAAGTCTTTTAGGAGTCTCTTAGCTGTTCTGCGTGATGAGCGAAGAGTTGTTTGATGTGTTATATGTCCCATTTGTAATAAAATCTGGTTGAGAACTCAGAAAATGTGCCCCGCTGCCGCCATTCCTATGACGTCACTCAGTAATTCATTTTTTTAAAAAATTTATTTATTGGAGTGAAAATTGTTAATGAAATTACATAATTTCAGGTGTACAATTCTGTATTGCATCATCTATAAATCCCATTGTGTGTTGTCAGTTCTCCTTCCATCAGCATATATTTGATCCCCCTTACCCTCATCCTTAATCTCTGGTAACCAGCCTCCTTAATCTGGTACCCCAGCCACCTTAATCTCTGGTAACCACTAAACTATTGTCTGTGTTTATGAGTTTTTGTTTCTCACTTGTTTGTCTTGTTTTTGGTTTATATACCACATATCAGTGAAATCATAGGGTTCTCTGCTTTTTCTGTCTGACTTATTTCACTTAGCATTATACTCTCAAGATCCATCCATGTTGTCACAGATGTTCCTATATCATCTTTCCTTAACGCCGAATACTATTCCGTTGTGTATATATACAACAACTTCTTTATCCACTCATCTATCGAAGGACATTTTGGTTGTTTCCATGTCTTGACCACCGTAAACAAAGCTGCAATGAACATTTTCGTACATGTGTCTCTATAGAGAAATGCTTTTATATTTTTGGGGTAGATACCCAGGAGAGCGATTGCTGGGTTGTATGGTAATTCTATTCGTAATTTCTTGAGGAACCTCCACACTGCCTTCCATAGCGGCTGCACCAGTCTGCATTCCCACCAACAGTGTATGAGAGTTCCTTTTTCTCCACAGCCTCTCCAACACTTGTTACTATTTGTCTTATTGATGAAAGCCATCCTGACTGAGGTGAGGTGATATCTCATTGTGGTTTTCATTTGCATTTCTCTGATGATTAGCGATGTTGAGCATTTTTTCATATGTCTATTTGCCATTTGTATATCCTCTTTGGAGAAATGTCTCTTCAGGTCCTCTGTCCATTTTTCAATTGGGTTGTTTGTTTTTTTGTTGTTGAGTTTTATGAGTTCCTTGTATATTTTGGATATTAGCCCCTTATCAGAGGAACTGTTTGCGAAAATCTTCTCCCATTCAGTTGGTTGCCTCATTATTTTGTCAATAGTTTCTTTTGCTGTGCAGAAGCTTTTCAGTTTCATATAATCCCATTCGTTTATTTTAGTTTTTACTTCCATTGCCTTTGGAGTCAAATTCATAAAATGCTCTTTGAACCCAAGATCCATAAGTTTAGTACCTATGTTTTCTTCAATGCAGTTTATTGTGTCAGGTCTTATGCTTAAGTCTTTGATCCATTTTCAATTAATTTTGGTACATGGTGACAGATAGCAGTCCAGTTTCATTCTTTTGCACGTAGCTATCCAATTCTGCTACCACCATTTATTGAAGAGGCAGTCTTTCCTCCATTGTATGTTTTTAGCTTCTTTGTCAAAAATTATCTGTCCATATTTATGTGGTTTTATTTCTGGGTTCTCAATTCTATTCCATTGTTGTATGTGTCTGTGTTTCCGCCAATACCAAGCTGTTTTGATTATTGTAGCCCTGTAGTACAAGCAAAAATCAGGGACTGTGATGCCTCCAGTATTTTTCTTTTTTTTTTAATATTGCTTTGGCTATTCGGGGTCTTTTGTGGTTCCAAACAAATCTGATGATTTTTTGTTCTATTTCTTTAAAAAATGCCATTTGGATTTTAATGGGGATTGCATTAAATCTGTATATGGCTTTGGGTATTATGGCCATTTTATTTATGTTGATTCTTCCAATCCATGAGCACGGAATGTCTTTCCATTTCTTTGTGTCTTCTTCAATTTCTTTCAAAAATGTCTTATAGTTTTCAGCATATAAATCCTTCACATCCTTGGTTAAGTTTATTCCTAGGTATTTTATTCTTTTTGCTGCAATGGCAAAAGGAATCGTTTTTTCTATCTCTTTTTCTGAGATTTTATTGTTGGTATATAGGAAAGCAATGGACTTTTGTATGTTGATTTTGTAGCCAGCAACTTTACTGTATTCATTGATTGTTTCTAATAGCTTTTAGGTAGAGTCTTTACGGTTTTCTATATATAGCATCATGTCATCTGCAAAGAGTGACAATTTAACTTCTTTATTCCCAGTTCGGATGCCTTTTATTTCTTTCTCTGGCCTGATAGCTCTGGCGAGGACTTCCAACACTATGTTGAAAAGCAGAGGTGATAGGGGACAACCTTGTCGTGTTCCTGAACGTAGAGCAAAGGGCTTCAGCTTTTCACCATTAATTATGAGATTAGCTGAGGGCTTGTCGTATATGGCCTTTATTATGTTGAGGTATTTTCCTTCTATACCAATTTTAGTAAGTGTTTTAATCATAAATGGATGTTGTATCTTATCAAATGCTTTTTCTGCATCAATTGATAGAATCATATGATTTTTGTCCTTTATTTTGTTTATGTGATGTATCACATTGATGGATTTGCGAATGTTGAACCATCCTTGTGCCCCGGGGATGAACCCCACTTGGTCATGATGAATAATCTTTTTAATGCATTGTTGTATTTAATTTGCTAGAATTTTGTTTAGGATTTTAGCATCTGTATTCATCAGAGATATAGGTCTGTAGTTTTCTTTTTTTGTGTTGTCCTTACCAGGGTTTGGTATCAGGGTAAAGTTGGCCTCATAAAATGAGTTAGGAAGTACTGACAATTCTTCAATTTTTTGGAAGAGTTTGAGCAGGATTGGTATTAGATCCTCTTTGAAGGTTTGGTAGAATTCACTGGTGAAGCCATCTGGTCCAGGACTTTTGATTTTGGGAAGGTTTTGGATGACTGATTCAATTTCATTACTGGTGATTGGCCTGTTAAGATTTTCCAGTTCTTCATGATTCAGCCTTGGAAGGCTATATGTTTCTAAGAACTTGTCCATTTCTGCTAAGTTATTAAATTTGGTGGCATATAGTCCTTCATAGTATTCTTGGATAATCCTTTGTATTTCTGTGGTGTCCGTGATAACTTCCCCTTTTTCATTTCTGATTTTGTTAATTAGTGTCTTCTCTCTTATTATCTTAGTGAGTCTAGCCAAGGGTTTGTCGATTTTGTTAATCGTTTCAAAGAACCAGCTTTTTGTCACATTAATTTTTTCTATTGTCTTTTTGTTCTCTATTTCATTTAGTTCTGGTCTGATTTTTGTTATTTCCTTTCTTCTGCTGATCTTGGGTTTCGCTTGTTCTTCTTTTTCTAGTTCTTAATGTGTAACATGAGGTTATTTATTTGGGATTTTTCTTGTTTCTTGAGATAGGCCTGTAATGATATAAATTTCCCTCTTAAAACTGCTTTCGTGGCATCCCAAAAATTTTGGTAGGATGTATTTTCATTGTCATTTGTTTCTATGTATCTTTTGAGCTCTCCTCTAATTTCTTCTTTGACCCAGTCGTTCTTTAAAAGTATGTTGTTTAATCTCCATGTATTTGTGTTTTTTCCTGCTTTCTTTTTGCAGTTGATATCCAATTTCAAAGCTTTGTGATCAGAGAATATGCTTGGTATGATTTCAATCTTCTTAAATTTGCTGAGGCTGATTTTGTGTCCCAATATATGGTCTATCCTTGAGAATGTTCCATGTACACTAGAAAAGAATGTATAGTCTGATGTTTTAGGATGAAGTGCTCTATATATGTCAATTATGTCCAATTCATCTAATGTGTCATTTAGGGCTGCGATTTCGTTATTTATCTTCTGTTTGGATGATCTATCCATAGCTGTCAATGATGGATTTAAGTCCCCTAGTATAATTGTGTTTTGGTCAATTTCTCCCTTTAGTTCTGTTAGTAGTTGCTTGGTATATTTCGGTGCTCCCTGATTGGGGGCATAAATATTGATGACTGTTATGTCTTCTTGTTTTATAGTCCCCTTTACCATTATGAAATGTCCATCTTTGTCTCTTGTTACCTTTTTCACCCTGAAGTCTGTTTCATCTGATATCATTATGGCTACACCTGATTTTCTCTGGGTACCATTTGCTTGGAGTGTCAATTTTTATCCTTTCACTTTGAGTCTATGCTTGTCCTTGTAGCTGAGATATGTCTCTTGTAGACAGCATACGGTTGGGTTTAGTTTTTTGATCCAATCTGCTTCTCTGTGTCTCTTTATTGGTGAGTTCAGTCCATTTACATTTAGGGTGATTATTGATATGTGAGGATTTTCTGTCATTCTGTCTTTAGTTTTCTGGTAAGGCTGTGTCTCCACTGTTTCTTTGCCTTTTTGTTGTTGTCTGTTATTTCTGTGTGGTGGTATTCTATGATGTTTCCCTCTGTTTCTTCTTTTATTACAGTATATATTTCGGATTTGGATGTTTTTTGAGTGGTTACCCTTGAGTTTATGTAAAAGAATGTTTGATATTTAGAGTATTCCAGTTTCTTCAGTACGCTTACTTTCTCTATTCCCATATTCCAGTTCAGGCCTTTACGCTCCCCCTTTTTATGTTTCGGTTTCCACAAGTTGTCCCTGTTGATGGTGGTCTAATAGACTCCTTTAGTATTTCTTGTAGTGCAGGTCGTGTATTAGAGAATTCCCTCAGCTTTTGGATGTCTGGAAAGGTCTTTATTCCTCCTGCATATCTAAAGGAGATCTTTGCTGGATATATTATTCTTGGCTCATAATTTCTCTCTTTCAATAGTTTGAATATTTGGTTCCATTCCCTCCTAGCTTGTAGAGTTTTGGCTGAAAAATCTGATGATAATCTAATGTGCTTTCCTTTGTAGGTTACCGTCTTCTTTTCCCTGGCTGCCTTGAGGATTCTTTCTTTGTCATTGATTTTAGACAGCTTCAATACAATGTGCCTTGGTGAAGGCCTGTTGGCATTGAGGTAATTAGGTGTTCTATTTGCTTCTTGGATTTGAGGATCCAGTTCTTTCCACAAGTTTGGGAAGTTCTCATCGACGATTTGTTTGAATATATTCTCTGTTCCCTTCCCTCTTTCTTCTCCTTCTGGTATGCCCATTATTCTTATATTGCTCTTTCTGATGGAGTCAGAAAGTTATTGTAGAGTTCTTTCATTTCTTTTAAGTCTCAGGTCTCTTTCTTCTTCCATCTGTGTAAATTCCAGGTTCATATCTTCGATGTCACTGATTCTTTCCTCCATCTGGTCATCTCTACTACCTAAGCTGGATATTTTATTGTTAATTTCTTCTATTGAGTTCTTAATCTCCAGAAATTCTATTTGGTTATTTTTCAAAATTTCAATCTCTTTTGTAAAATGCTCATGGTGTTCTTTGATTGTGTTTCTGAGTTCATTAAACTGCCTTTTTGTGTTTTCTTGCATCTCGTTCAGGTTTTTCAGAATTGCAATCTTGAATTCTCTGTCATTTAAATCACAAATGTCCATATCTCTAAATTCCTTTTCTGGAGACTTTTCACTTTCTTTCTGAGCTATCTTTTTGCCTTGGTTATTCATGGCAATCACTGATTTACTATTTCTCTTCCTAGACATCTACAGGAGTGGCTTCTGCAACAGGTTGATAGGTATGCGAAGAGCTTTTGGAGTTCCAAAGCTCTTTCTGCACCAGATTCAGAGCCCGTATGTTTCAGCAGTTCTGTTTACTCCTGCAGGGATCCACCCAGATAGGTGGGGCCAGGGGCGGGGTGAGTTGTGAGAGGTGGCCCAGAGCAATGGCGGCGACCACCACCACAGCCAGTCCTGCTTCCACAGCTCCCTCCCCTTTGCCGGAACTAGTGGAGCTGCGAATCTGTGTCTGCGGTCCACAGTTCTCAGAGCAGCAAATATTCTGTCCTTTGATCCGACACTGCTACTTTATCGCTTCTAGCACCTGGCAGGTGGGGGCGTGGCGAGCTCTGGGAGGGTAGGGAGGGGGTGGCTAGTCTCGGTGCCTAGGGCTTCCGTTCTCTGCTCGGCACTGAGGGCTTAAATCGCCGATTTCAGCCCTCTTCCCTCAGTCTTTGCTCCGAGGTCTGCCGTGAGCGAGCGTTGGGTTCAGCGGTTTTGTATGCTGCCCCCTCAGCCCTGTGGGCCTTAAGCGGAGCCCTAGCAGTCCGAGTCCTTCCCTCTCTCGCAACTGCGGAAGATCCGGGAGCGGATCAGAGCACTGAGCTAGGTCTGTGTCCTGCGCCCTCGCGGCTCCTTCTCCGAACTTCTCCTCTCCCTCCTTCTGGCTCTCGCGATTCACCCACCTGGAGGTGAATTCAGTAGTGGGCCTCTTCTTCTTGCCTGTCTGCTGTGCAAGGAGTCTTTTGTGGAGTTATTGTTGTCCGATTTTTTGTAAATTCCAGGGGAGCGTTACAGAGGCTCACCTCACGCCGCCATTTTTTTCCCCTCCTCGTAAGAAATATTTTAACAAAAATCTTTGGTTCTTATGAAATGTCCAGAGTATTGTTAATCAGTACCTGTTTTAGTAAGCTTTGAATGCTATAATAGAATACCATCAACTGGGTGGCTTAAACAATAGAAATTTATGGTCTCATACTATAGTTCTGGAGGTTAGAAGTCTAAGATCAATATACTGGCAAATTCAGTTTCTGGTTAGGGCTCTATTCCTGGCTTTCAGAAGGTTACCTTCCTGCTGTGCCCTCACATGGTCTCTCTTTCTTCCTTTCTTTCTTTCTTCCTTTCATTAAAGTTTATTTGTGTGACAATGATCGGTAAAGTAACATGGGTTTCAAGTGTACAATTTTGTAATACATCACCTATATAACACATTGCTCACATGGTCTTTCCTCTGTTGTGGTTGGCAGAGCTCTGGTGTTTTTTTTTTTTTTTCCTTTTCTTATAAGGACAACAGTCCTAGCGAGTTAAGCCCCATCCTTATGATCTCATTTAACATTGATTACTTCTTTAAAAAAAATCTTTCTCTACATCAATTACACTGGAGATTAAGGCTTCAAGATATGAATTTGGAGTAGACACACTCCAGTGCATAACAGTACCTGAAATTATTATATTGCAAAACTATAATATTGCAAACATTAAAGGATTACATTATATTTTTGATTTTAAACTAAAGTTTATTGGGGTGACAATTGTTAGTAAAGTTATATAGGATTCAGGTGTAAAATTCTGTAATAATTATCTATAACTCACATAGTGTGTTCACCACCCAGATTCAGTTCTCTTTTTGTCACCATATGCTACACCCCATTTACCCTCTTCTAGAGCCCCCTGCCCTCCTGACCCTCTGGTAACCACTAAACTATTGTCGATGTCTATGAGTTTTTTTTTCCTTTATTTGATTCTCTTTTTCTTTTATTGTTTTCAGCTTTATATACCACATATCAGTGAAATCATATGGTTCTCTACTTTTTCTGTCTGACTTATTTCATTTAACATTATATTCTCAAGATCCATCCATGTTGCCACAAATGGTCTTATTTCATCTTTTCTTACTGCTGAATAGTATCCCATTGTGTATGTATACCACCACTTCTTTACCCATCATCTATCGAAAGACATTTTAGTTGTTTCCATGTCTTGGCCACCGTAAATAAAGTCCCAATGAATATTCAGTTTATTTTCTGTTCTTTTGATCCCATACTGCTACTGTTCTGCTTCTAGTACTATGCAGGTATGGGTGGAGTGAACTCTGGTAGGGTAGGAAAGGGGTAGCTAGGTTCAGTGCCTAAGGTTTCTGTTCTCTGCTCGGCAGTGAGGGCTTAAACTACCGTTTTCTGCCTTTTTCCCTTAGTCTTTGCTCTGATGTCTCTGCCATGAGCATTGGGTTCAGCTGTGTTATATGCTGTTCCCTCAGCCCTTTGGGCCATAAGCACAGCCCTAGCAGTCTGAGTTCTTCCCTCTCCCACAGCTTCATTAGTTTTGGAATGCAGCATGCTCGGAGTACTGAGCTAGCTAGGTCTGTGTTCTGCACCTGCACAGCCCTGTCTCAATACTTCTCCATTCTCTCCTCCCCCACTTGTGCAATTTGTCCACCTTTAGATGACTACAATAGTGCACCTCTTAGTCTTGCCTGTCTGTTGCACAGAGTCCTTTGTGGAGTCATAGTTGTTCAATTTGTTGTAAATTATGGGGAAGATTTCAAGAGGCTCACCTCACACCACCATTGTTCTGACGTCATCTCCTTAATTTTTCAAAACTTTGCATTCTAGAGACCTGAGAATAAAATTGGGCAAGTGGTCATTTTGACGTAATGAATAGCTCCTGATATGATTAAGTTTATCTCCAGATCCAAATCCTAACTTTTAAAATAAAGTTTACATTATGAACGCAAAATCAATTTACAATAACACGTGTAGAATACAGTGAAATGTAAGGGTTTATTTCGTTTTGAGTTACATTTTGCTGCTTTATACATCTGTATAGAATCTTTAGACAGAATGACTATTTGAGAAGAATCAAAATGTAATTGTAGACAAAATAAATAAATAAAAAATCTTCTATAGTTCTTTGTTGTCAGATTATATAACATGGTTTTAGTTCAGCATTTGATGTGTTGTTAATTTTAAGGATATTAAGTGTGTTGAAGAAATAAATTATAAAATAAAGGTTAATCTTTGAAAATAATGTTATCAATTATGGGCATTTAAGAAGACTGAATTCCACATACATTTACATACACCGGAAGAGATAGAAATGTTGAGTTTATAGGTATTGTTAAATACCTATTAAAATATAAATAATAGGTTATAGTCATTATGGAAGTGATATAGTTGTTTATTGATATAAATAATAATCTTAGAAGATCATGTATAGATTGACAACATGCAATAAATCAATTGAAATAATTCCATTCCAAGCAACTTATTCACTGAATTAACCTCTGCCAGGTTTGTATTTAAGAAGGTAAACATAGAGAGAGGTGATATACTAGTCATGATTAATGCTCTGAAATTTAAATAAAATCCTCTGGTTCTGCTCTGAAATTTAAGTAGAGACATTTTAATTCCTCTCATCCTAATCTCAAATCTTCAAATCAAATTTCTAAAATTATGTAGAATATGTAGAAAGAGTATCTGCAGTCTATCTGTTACCAATGACGTTCACATGCCAGTCATGTCTGCGTCAAGAGAGGCTGTATTGAAATGGTCTCCCTAAAAAGACAAGTGCCTATCTGACACCCTACAAATTCTTTACAACACTTTGGGAGGGGTGTAAATATCTAACTATTACATTGTTTTGTACACCTGAAACTAATAAAAAGAGAGACAGAGAGAGAGAGAGAGAGAGAGAGGCTCGATTGAGAGAAAGGTGTGACAAAATGTGTTTTACTCAATATATAGGATAAGACTCATTCTGCCTGCACACTTACATACTTGAGAAATAATTGGAAGAGGACTCTTAGCTCACAGCGACTAGATTTAGAAGCAATCAAGAGATGGTGGGTGTCGAGAGGGAGATCCTGCTCGTTGTGCCATTTGTCACGTGGGGCGGCCTGTGGGGTCTCTGCTCCCGCTCCCCACATAAGAACGCAGAACATGGCTAGGCCAAAAAGGAACACCCACGGAGCCATAGGTAGGGAAGCCATACCACCATAGTCTCGCTGGCAGCTGGGTTGGAGACACAGGAAGCAGGAGCCACAGCGTCCACAACTTGCCATCCACCTCTCTGCAATCCACAACTTGCACTCTGCCTTGCTAACTGCAATCTGCGCTTGCCAGCTCAGCCACCATCTTCTTGCTAGCCCCCACTTTTTGTTAGCATAGCCACAACAGTTATATTAGTGGCCAATGGCTCACTGGTTACAGCTGACGGCCAACTAGCCACAGCTGATGGCCATCCAATCACAGTTTATGGCTATTTACTACCTGAGCCAGCACCTTTCTATGTGAGGCGGAGAGCCTGGAAATTGCTCTCTGGGGCTCTCACCCCACAGTGGGCCAATCTTGATCATGTCAGCCCTTCTGGAAAACAGACAAAGTGCACAGGCAATGAAGAGAAACTGTCCTGCAGCTCTATAATCCTGGTGCCAACTCTGTTATATAAAAGTGGAGTACAGCATTAGGAATAGAAGCAGTGGAAGTGTAATGGCTGTATGAGATGTCAGAGGGGTAGTAGATGGAGGGAGGGGGGTTATCACTGTGTGAGGGATATAAATGATAAATGTTTATCTATTACATTGTTTTGTACACCTGAAATCAATTTGTTTAAAAATGTTAAAAAATAAATAAATGAAAGTAGAGGCATTTACTACTGCAAGCTAGTAAGATGCCCCACGTCTGGCTGACCTTTTGTTGCCCTAAAATATGCAAACAGATAGCTACAAAGACTATAAGCTCATTTTATCTCTGGCTGTGTATTTTACCTAATCCCCATAGGTTTCTGACTTCTAAGGAAATCAGTGTTTTTTGGGTTTCATTTTGCATGCAAATAAAAACAAAGCCAACTGTAGTGTGCGTGTGTGTGTTTGTGTGTGTGTGTGTGTGTGTGTCTGTGTGTGTTTGTGTCTCAAAAGATGAATCCCAAACTGTAAAAGTTCACATCTATGCATAGGGGAATGGAGTACAAGGGGCATGGTGGGATATCAACTTTTTATATCTCCTTTTTATATTCCTATATTACACACGTTTTTAATCATCTTTTAAAAAGGAAAATAAAAATAAAATGTAAATGAAAGTTCCTATACATTTAGAATTTAGAAAATCTCTTTAAACATAACGTCAAGTGTAAGAGTAGCATTGATGTTTACCATTTGAATACCTCAACATCAAAAGGTAAGATAAATAGAGAGAAAAGAAAAGGAAAATAATTTTGAAAATTGAAAGGCCAATAGAAAATTTAGAAAAATGTCCCTACAAAATGACTAAGGGATATTTTCCTTAATACATACAGTGTTCTTACAAATCATTAAATCAATGAACACCTCAAAGTAGACTATAATCTTTGAGGTGTAGGTCTTTTAGTTATAGCACATAGTACATACTTAAAAAGTATTTCCTGTAAACATATTTTAAGTTTATCCGGGTGACAATTGTTAGTAAAGTTACATAGGTTTCAGATGTACAATTCTGTAATACATCATCTATATATCACACAGACCAAGAATCATATCCTCTCTGAAGTCTTTTCTATTCCCCTCTCCACATTATCTTTAGGGCCATCAGGTCACCTTATATGTTTTCTTGTCATTGAGTTTATTTTGTTGTGTTATAATTTGATGGCATAATTGTCTTCCCAAATGGATTTAATTCTCAAAGACAAGGGTATTTTTTCTTCATTTTTAAGTTGCAGTTTAATTGACATATAGAATTATATTAGTTTTAGGTGTACAATGTGATGACTCAATAGTTGTATATATTGTGAAATGATCAGAAAATTAATTATTTATAGAAGTACTTCTAATACCTAACAACTTCAAGATTATGGTAGGTGCTCCATGTTTATTGTATTGAATGAAACTTATACAAAATCTAAATGGAAATTTAATCTTCATTTCCAAAAAAAAAGAAATTAATTTTAATTATAGTATGCTAGATTATTTTAAAAATTATATTTTCTC
Source organism: Rhinolophus hipposideros (assembly GCF_964194185.1). NCBI lineage: Eukaryota > Metazoa > Chordata > Mammalia > Chiroptera > Rhinolophidae > Rhinolophus > Rhinolophus hipposideros. The sequence goes on from NC_138046.1 coordinate 29,999,663, forward strand.
TTCCTTAAATTCTATTAGTCTTTACTTAAAGTTAAGGTTTTAAAATTTAATTTTATATTTAGTACTAAATTTTGCAAACTATATTCCATAGCATGTTAGATTAATTGTCCAACATCTTCTATTTTCACTATAATCAAGAGACACTGATCTTACTCTAGAAAGTGTTCTCTGGCTTAACTAGAGTTAGAGTGGCAACAGTAGTGGTATTGGCAAGTTTTATTTTTGTGTTGATTTGCCATGTATATCTGGGACTATTTATTACAAATTAACATGAGGAAGTCCCCAGTAAAACTTTTTAAAGTCTTAGGAAAAAATGTCAATAGGGTTTTCCTATAAATAATCAATAATACTATGAGGGATAGCTCTTTGAGTTATCACACAAGTGAGTATCCTGATTTGTGGTCCCTTTACTACAACAGTAAAGTTTTTTTTCATAGTCTCAGTCTATACTCCTAACCTCAATCTTTTAATGTCTATTATTTTACTAGAAAAAATGTGAAAAGATCAGTCCTTCTTTGATCCTGAAAAAGAAAAAAAAAAAGAAGAAAGTACATGTATACTGAATGAAGAGGAATCTTATCTCATTTTCTACAGAGGATAATGAATGTTTACTGTGAAACAAACATTGTTTAATATTTTACGTAATTTTAAGTATAAAATACCTAATAAAGTAGGTTATAGATAGTAAAGAACAAATTAGACACAAAGCTCTGATATTTTATTTTTTCTGGTTACTCCTTAGACCTTGGGTTCTTGTATGATTTAGTTGTTGCTTTTATTTCACATTTTAGATTAAAGTAGTGTCATGTAGGGTGTCATGCAGGGTCTCAGCTCCCATTCCCCACATAAGAACGCAGGATATGGTGAGACCGAAAAGGAACACCCACAGAGCCATAGACAGGGAAGTCATACCACTATACTCTCGCTGGTGGCCGGGAGAGACACACACAGTAGGATCCACATGATCCTCCTGCCCAGAGTCAGACACCATTTCTACATGGCTGGAATCCTGCTCACCATGCCAAGCATCTGATTGGGTGGAGGCCTCAGTGCAAGATGTCCACAACCCTTAGAGCCTACAGCAGCAGCAGATTACCAAAAAGAAGGCAACACCTTCTATGGCCAAGAGGGTGGTGTGCTATCTGCAGGCTCGAGTCTCCCAGGAAGACCACGCCTCCTGTTCCCGGTGAGGCTCCTCATGGGCCTTCTGAAACTGAGCTTTCGTACATATAAACTGCTCCATTACCTTATAGAGAGTTTCGGCCGTCACCAAACCCTGCTCACAGCACCATGTGTCTTCCCACATAAGAATACAGGATATGGTGAGGCCAAAAAGGAACACCCACAGAGCCATAGATAGGGGAGTCATACCACTATATTCTCTCTGGTGGCCGGGTGAGACACACACAATAGGATCCACATGATCCGCAACCTGCCATCCACATTTTTCTGCCTGCTAACCAATCAACTAACCAACGAATGCAGTCATGACAGTTAAGTCAGCAGCCAGTTAGCCAACTGGCTACAGCCAACAGCCAACCACCACCTGAGCCAGCACCCCCACATGCGAGGCCGAGAGCCTGGAAACTGCTCTCTGGGACTCTGACCTCACTAGTAGATTTGCTATTGGTGTAACACTATGTTTTCAGATTTTATGTTTCTTTTCTCTGCTATAGCTGAAATTTTCTCACCTTTAAAAATGAAACCTGGCTTATATCTGGTGCATTACAGGACATATTTAAACTTTATTAAGTCATTCATATAGCGTATTTTAGCTACTCTGGATGAGAAATTATCTGCTCACTGTCCATTTAGTGAATTAATGTATGACCTGACATGGAACAAAAAGTAAGAGATGGAAATCACATTTAACTGAAACCATTTTGGCTTTAATTCAATTTATTAAGCCCTAGAAATGTAAATTATGCACATTTATTATGTACTTAAATCAACATACCAAGATGGTGGGGAAAATGCCTATTTATAATATAGTGTAAATTTCAACTAATGTTTGGATAAATTCATGGAAACTTACTCAAACATGCCTGTCAAATTGTATTTTAAATCAACACAAGTTTAATATTAAAGGGAAAGAATGGCTTGGTCAAATGTGATTTGAATTCAGCCAGAGTGAAAACTCTTGATTATTTCCTAGAGGCCATTGTTTATAGCAAAACATCCCTAACATTTTAAGCATCAAAGAAGAAAATTCAATACTAATGCCACATATTTATCTATCTTTTCTCTTGTCCTGCTATGGTTCCCATAAAAGTACGATTAAAATGATTTTCCTGGGAAATGTTTCATTCTGTAAAATTAGACTAATGATTATTCCAGCTCAACTCAACTTATGGAACAACTGTGAAGTAAAAATGATGTATGAAATCACCTTGAATATTACTCCATAATTTAAAAGTATTATTAAAGATCAATAGTATGAATAATAAATTATATTTTGAAATGGAAATAGTTCTATTTTTTATGAAAGTAATATGTAGTCCTTGCTTAGAAAAATTACTCAGTAAAGAAGAAAGGTAATCCAAACATAAAACACATCCCAGATATAAACACTATTAACATCTTGTCACATTCCCGGCTCTTACTATGTTTGTACGGGTATGTGTATGTGTGTGTTGAAATATTCACATGTTAAAAATGAAGAGCTACATAAGCATTTTGGATATTTGGACATGTGCAATCATTAATTTAATAATAGTAAAACACTCACCTTTTTTACTATAAATAAAAGTAAAACAATCACCTTTAGTTTATTTAGTGTTTCTGTGGTTTGAATCAACAGAAATTTATTTTTGTTTGAGAAAGGATGTAAGTTCATTTTTGACCAAATCATTAGGTAGCAGCACCAGCATTTATTTAATTATATTTTCTTTCCTAATTGATTTAAAATGCCAGCTTTAACTAATTATATAACACATACTCTGTTTTTTTTCCAGATTTTCTATTTCATCCTATGAGTTCCTTTGTTCTGGCAACAATACCATATTGTTGTAATTACAGTAGCTTTATAAAATGAAGACTTTTTTCCTCCTCATTGCTTTCTTTTGTGCAGACGTGTTTTTTTTTTGTTGTTGTTGTTGTTTGTTTGCTTTTTTTGGTTTTTGTTTTTGTTTTTTAATTTGGAGAGGCTCATATATTTATTTTTTTTAATGAACACAAATGAACTTTAAAATGGCTTTATTATATCCCGAAGCGTTCCATTTTCGCTGTTATATTTTCATAGAAAACTTCATCCAAATTTTCAATTTTACTTGCATAATTCTTAATTTTTAAATGCTTCTGTATTTGTGATTATATACTAATCTCCCCTATTTCCCTCTTCAGGCTGTTGCATATTGATCTTATAATGTAAACACATGACCTGGATATGATGGGTTCAGGGGGTGGTTGTTTTGATATCAGCATTTTCAGTTATGAACATTTTATTTCTCCTGTCCTTCTAGCCTTCCTTCCCCTTTCTCTCATTAGGTACTGTATGGGGGTCATCTTTCTTTATCTGAGTATCTGTTTTACCTGATCTGTATTCTAGGTATAGAATCTGAATCTCCTTGATCTCCTTCTTTTACTTTTTATCTTGGGGAAAGATCCTCTTGTCTCATTGTCTGTCTCATTGCAAAGGATGCCCCAGAGAGTCAAGATTGTATCCTTAATTTTGGTGACAAAACTCATAGACACAGACAATAGTTTAGTGGTTACCAGAGGGTAAGGGGGGTGGGGGTGGGAGATGAGGGTAAGGGGGATCAAATATATGGTGATGGAAGGAGAATTGACTCTGGGTGGTGAACACACAATGGGATTTATAGATGATGTAATACAGAATGTATACCTGAAATCTATGTAATTTTACTAACAAATGTCACCCCAATACATTAAAATATAAAAATAAATAAATAAATAAATATAAAAATATAAAAATCTAAGAAGTGATTAAATCTAAAATAAACATCTATGAAAGATGCTGAAAAATAATTGTGGTGGCCCAGTATTATTGGTAAAAACACAGATATAACAAAGAAAAAACACAACCCACAGTCTTTCATTTGTTAATGAAATTGCCTACACTTATCACCCAACACCACCACCACCACCATTTTTTCATCTACAAGGTCATTTTGGTCAGTCCCTTGGAGGCAGGTAGAAGCCAGCTCTTACACTCTCATCTTTCCCAGAAGCCTCAATTCTCTTGAGTTTATAAAAGTTTAAATTAGCAAAAGGATATTTCATGTTTTCATTTATATGTAAGGTTAATTTCTGGTGTCATCTCCTACCACTTATTTTCTTCCCTCTCTACAACCCTGTCAAAATCATTAAACACACATGAGTGCACACACACACACACACTTCTTGCAAGATTACATCACTCACTAGTCAATCAAAATGCAAAGTCTATACTTCATCATCTTTGTGATTTTACAATTTTCACACTGATGTCTTGGTTGCAGTCTGGAATGCTTCCTCTTTATTTCCCTGCTTTATCTACATGTCAATATCCTATATTTATTTCAGACCTAACTCAAACATCAACTTTTCTGATAAAGCTATCCCGTTTTCCTGTGTGCCTCCAAAACTCTGTTTATTTCACAAGTTGAGGTTTTTTTTTTTTTTTTTTGTCATTATGTTACTGTTGGTTGCATTTGGGTTCAGTCTGCCCAGTTAAATGAGCAGCGTAAGCTAAGCACTAACTAGGGTCTTACTCACAGTTGTACTCTAGCTCTTAGCACAGAAAATGCACTCAATTAATATTTTTCAATTTCTTTCTTCAAGATTATGATAAATTCCATTCCAGTGAGAACATAAGCTGTTTAAAATGTGTGCGAAGACAATAGTGATTCATTAGTGAACCTGCAAAATAATTAGTTTCTACTTTAACATTGAAACTAATACTTAAAACTTCTGTGGTTTAATACCTATCCTCTCCAAAACAGTGAAACTAAGCAGGAATATTTACAACTTTAATACAACTTGTGTTGCAGCCAGTACTTGCCTTCCCCACATTTATACTAGTTGTAAAATGGGAAGAACATTCAAGCATCCCTCTTTCTGAGTTTGCTTTTGAAAAATAATCAAGAATAACAGAATAGAAAATATATAGGATTTTTTTTTTAATTAGAAAGAAGCAAATCGTATTCATCTCAGCTTCCTAACACATCAGCTAATAGGTTTGTGCGTTCTCTCCATACATATGTTTACATCCTAGTAAAAATACCATCTTATTAAGCATTAATTACATTTTTATCATTTTGTTAATTGTTATAATCATTTTAGTTGCTGTAGCATGGTCAATCAATTAAAGGTAGTATAATCTATTTAACTGTCTCCTTATTGTTGTACCATTCTAAAGCTAATTTCACATGTTCACTGTTATAAAAAATCCAATGGTGATGGTCTTTGTGCATTTATCTGTATCAAATTTTTAAATTATTTCCGCAACATGAATTCCATCCTTTCATTCTAAAATAACAGTGTTGTCTTTAATGGTGATTGAATGCATTTAAAATATTATTAGGGAGTTAACATATTGAACTTGTGTCTCTACAATTACTACTGAGTTATTGTCTCACATCATTTAGTATATTTAGAAATGAAAATAGATATGAATGTTCCCTTCTAGTTTTACATATCCATAAGCCTACTGAGTTTTATTGGTTCTAAGGCAAAACCATTTCTAGACTAAAATTGTAAATTAACCCAATAGGAAATCTTTTAATTTTATGGGTTAAGTCAATGATGAAAAACGGAATTCACCTTACAAAAATTCACTACCCATGCTAGAATGTCTTTATAATGCAAGGAAGGAAACATTTGCAAACAACTTGTGGCATTTGTCCAAATAATTTCCACGGGAAGGAATAATTATAGTGTTTCTCTAGAAACACTGACAGGAAAAAAATAATTTTAAGTTTACTTGTTTCACAATAAGGTTAGTGTCAATAGAAATGGGAAAGATAGTCAAAAAGAAATCTGAAATGTTTGCACCTGCCATCTACAGCATCAATTTGGTGGACTCTACAAATGATGAAATGTTGTAAATATTATAATAAATTTTAGAACTATGGATTGTAACATATAGTATGTATCTCCACATTCTTCAACAAATAGAAAAAAAGATTCACATACCAACTAAGATAAACTAGTTAATGACTAAAACACTTTTTAAACTTAAAACATTAATTTTGTCTGAAAATTCAACATTATGAAGATAAAAATTTAATTTCATTAACTCAAACTAGAAAAAGTGCCAAATACCTCATTGCTCATGTCACTGTGGCCACTCTAAAAGCACTCCCTTTGGGAAGCTATGCAATGATGCCAGTGCCTAGTCCACCCTTCAACTCAATTTTGGAACTATATTTCCGGAATGGTCATCAGAGCTGTCATCATGTTACCCTTGATGTCCTGAATGTCATCAAAATGTCTTCCTTTCTGTGTTTACTTTATCTTCAGATAAAAAAAAAGAAGTCATTAGAGGCCAGATCAGGTGAGCAGGGAGGATGTTCCAATACAATTATTTGTTTCCTGGTTAAAACCTCATTCACAGACAGGGCCGTGTTACCTGGTGCATTGTTGTGATGTAAGAGCCATGAATTATTGATGAATAGTTCAGGTCGTCTTTTTCACACAGCCTTTTCAGCAATTCCAAATAGTAAACTTGGTTAACTGTCCAGTTGGTGCAAATTTATAATGAATAATCCCTCTGATATCAAAAAGCATAGCATCAGCTAATATCATAATTAACAGTGAAAAACTGAAGCCCTTAGCTATACATTCAGGAAGATGCCAGGACAGACCCCTATCACCTCTGCTTTTCAACATAGTATTGGAAGTCTTAGCCAGAACAATCAAGCAAGAGAAATAAATAAAAAGCTCCAACTTGGGAATGAAGAAGTTAAATTTTCACTTTTTGCAGATGACATCATGCTATATATATAAAAAAAAAACCCTAAAGACTCTACCAAAAAGCTATTAGAAACAATAAATGAGTACAGTATAGTTGCCAGCTAAAAAATCTACATACAAAAGTTTATTGCATTCCTACATACCAGCACTGAAATCTCAGAAAAAGAAATTTAAAAATAATCATTTTGCAATTGCAACAAAAAGAATAAAATAATTAGGTATAGAACTAATCAAGGATGTGAAAAACCTATATACTGAAAACTGTAGACATTTTAAAAAGAAATTGAAAAAGACATGAAAAAACGGAAAGACATTCTGTGTTCATGGATTGGAAGATTCAACATAGTTAAGATGGCCATATTACCCAAAGGAATATACATATTTAATGAAATCCCCATCAAATTCCAAATGGCATTTTTAAAAGAAATAGAAGAAAAAAATCATCAGATTTGGATGGAACCACAAAACACCCCAAATAGCCAAAACAATCCTAAGAAAAAATAACAATGTTAGAGGTATCATATTCCCTGAATTCAGCTTGCACTACACGGCAACAATAATCAAACAAAACAGGCACACAGATAAATGGAATACAAATGGAAGAAAAACAGACACACAGGCCAATGGAATAAAATTGAGAACACAGAAATAAGCCCACATAAATATGGACAGGTAATTATTGACAGAGAAGACAAAAACATACAAGGAAGAAAAGACAGTCTCTTAAATAAATGGTGCTGCGAGAATTGCAAAGCCACATGTGAAAGAATGAATATGGATTACCGACTGTCACTGTGTTTGAATGTTAACTCAAAATGGATCAAAAACCTAAACACGAGACTTGAAATAATAAACTGCATGAAAGAAAAATCGGTACCAAACATATGGACCTTGAGTTCAAAGAGTTTTCCAAATTTAACTCCAAAGGCAAGGGAAGTAAAAGCTAAAAAACGAATGGGACTATATCAAACTAAAAAGCTTCTGCACAGCAAAAGACACCATGAATAAAATAAACAGGCAACCAACCAAATTGGAGAAGATTTTGCAAACAACACCTCCAATAAGGGGTTAATATCCAAAATATATCAGGAACTCATACAACTCAATAACAGAAAGACAAACAATCCAATTGAAAAATGGGTAGAGGATCTGAAGAGACATTTCTCCAACAAGGACATATAAATGGCAAATAGACATATGAAAAAATGCTCAACATCACTAATAATCACAGAAATGCAAATCAAAATCACAAGGGTATATCACCTCACACCAGTTAGAATGGCTATCATCAACAAGACAAATAAGAACAAGTGTTGGAGCATCTGTGGAGAGAAACGAACGCTCATACGCTGTTGCTCGGAATGCAGATTGGTGCAGCCGCTTTGGAAGGCACTGTGGAGGTTCTTCAAAAAATACGAATAGAATTACCATATGACCCAGCAATCCCTCTTCTGGGTATCTACCATAAAAATCTGGAAAAAAAAAATCTTACTCAAGGTCATGTCTGTAAAGTTTTTCCCCATATTTTCTTCTAGGAATTTTATGGTTTCAGATATAACATTTAAGTCTTTAATCCATTTTGAATTTATTCTTGTATACGGTATACAAAGGGGATACAGCTCAATTGTTTTGAATGTGTCTGTCCAGGTTTCCCAGCACCATTTATTGAATAGACTGTCTTTACCCCCTATAAATTCTTGCTTTCATTGTCGTAGTTTAAATGACCATATAGGTATGGATTTATTTCTGGAATCTCTATTCCATTCCATTGATCTATATGTCTGTTTTTATGCCAGTACCATGCTGTTTTGATTACTGTAGCCTTGTAGTATAATTTGATGTCAGGTATAGTTATACCTCCCACTTTGTTCTTATTTCTCAAGATTGTCGAGGCTATTCTGGGTCTTCTATGATTCCATATAAATTTTGAGATTATTTGCTCTAAATCTTTTAAAAATGTCCTTGGATATTTGATACGAATTGCATCGAAACAGTATATTGCCTTAGGCAGTATGGACATTTTAAGGGTCTTAATTCTTCCTATCCATGAGCATGGTATGTGCTTCCATCTATTTGTGTCTTCTTTAATTTATCTCTTCAGTGTCTTATAATTTTCTGACTACAAATCTTTTACCTCATTGCTTACATTTATTCCCAGGTATTTTACAGTCTTTGAAGCAATTGTAAACTGGATTGTTTTCTTAATTTCTCCTTCTGATATTTTAATACAGGTATATACAAATGCAACTGATTTCTGAACATTACTTTTGTATCTTGCTACTTTACTAAATTTATTTATCAGTTCTAATAGTTTTTGGTGGAGTCTTTAGGGTTCTCTCTATATAGTATCATGTCAGCTGCATATAATGACAATTTCACTTCCTTCTTACCAATGTGGATGCCTTTTATTTATTTTTCTTGTCTGATTCCTGTGGCCAGAACTTCCACCACTATGTTGAACAGAAGTGGAGAAGTGGACAACATTGCCTTGTGCCTGTTCTTAAGGAAAATGGTTTTAGATATCCCCCATTGATTATGATGTTACCTGTGAATTTATCATATATAGCCCTTATTATGTTGAAATATGGTTCCTCTATTCCCACTTTTTAAAGGGTTTTTTATCATAAATGGCTGCTGGCTTTTGTCAAATGTTTCTTCTGCATCTATTGATACGATCATATGATTTTTATTTTTCATTTTGTTAATGTGGTATATCACATTAATTGATTTGTGGATGTTGAACCACCCTTGCATACCAGGAATGAATCCCACTTGATAATGGTGTGTGATCTTTTTAATGTATTGCTGAATTCTGTTCACTAATATTTTGTTGGCGATTTTTGTATCTATGTTCATTAGAGATATCGGCCTGTAATTTTCTTTTTTTGTAATGCCTTTGTCTGATTTTGGGATCAGGGTGATAGTGGCCTCGTAAAAGGTGTTTGGGAACCTTCCCTCCTTCTGGATTTTTTGCAATAGCTTGAAGAGAATAGGTGATAATTTTTCTTTGAATGTTTTGTAAAATTCACCTGTAAAGCCATCTGGTCCAGGGCTTTTGTTTGTTGGGAGCTTGTTGATTACTGATTCAATTTCCCTGGTGGTAATCAGTCTAGTCAGGTTTTCCGAATCATCTTGAGTTAGCCTTGGAAGGTTGTAAACTTCTAGAAAATTGTCCACTTCCTCCAGATTGTCAAATTTGTTGACATATGGTTGCTCACAGCAATTACTTAAAAGTTTATATTTAATTTCTGTGGTGTCTGATGTCACTTCTCCTCTTTCATTACATTTTTTTAAATTAATGTTTATTGGGGTGACAATTGTTCATAAAGTTACGTAGATTTCAGGTGTTCAATTCTGTATTACATCATCTATAAATCCCACTGTGTGTTCACCACCCAGAGTCAGTTCTCCTTCCATCACCATACATTTGATCCCCTTTAACCTCATTTATCAACCCCCCCCTTACCATCTGGTAACCACTAAACTATTGTCTCTGTCTATGAGTTTTTCTTTCTCATTTATCTTGTCCTTTTGTTGATTTTGGTTCATATGCCATATATCAGTGAAATCAAACGGTTCTCAGCTTTTTCTGTCTGACTTATTTTGCATAGCATTATATTCTCAAGATCCATCCATGTTGTCACAAATGGTCCTATTTAATCTTTTCAACCACAAAATTGTATTCCATTGTGTGTGTGTGTGTGTGTGTGTTTGTATATATATATATATATATATATATATATATATATATATATATATATATATATATATATATATATATATATATAATCACAACTTCTTTATCCATTCATCTATTGAAGGACATTTTGATTGTTTCCATGTTTTGGCCACCGTAAATAAAGCTGTAATGAATATGGGAGCACACGTGTCTTTATGGATAAATGCTTTCAGAATTTTTGGGTAGATACCTAGGAGTAGGATTGCTTGGTCATACGTTAATTCTGTTTTTAATTTTTTGAGGAACCTCCACACTGCCTTCCATAACAGCTGCACCAGTGTGCATTCCCACCAACAGTGTATGAGAATTCCTTTTTCTCCACAGCCTCCCAAAACTAGTTGCTGTTTGTCTTGTTGATGATATCCATTCTAACTAGTGTGAGGTGATATCTCATTTCCATTTCTCTGGTGATTAGTGATGTTAAACATTTTTTTCGTATGTCCTCTTAGGAGAAATATCGCTTCAGGTCCTCTGCCCATTTTTCAATTGTGTTGTTTGATTTTTTGTTGTTGAGTTGCATGAGCTCCTTGTATATTTCGGAAATTAGCCCCTTATCGGAGGCACTGTTTGCAAAAATTTTCTTCCATTCACTTGTTTGCCTCTTTATGTAGTCAATGGTTTCTTTTGCTGTACAGAAGCTTTTAACTTTCATATAGTCCCATTCATTTATTTTAGCTTATAATTCCCTTAACTTTGGAGTCAAATTCATAAAACGTTCTTTGAACCCAAGATCTAGAAGTTTATTACCTATGTTTTCTTCTATGCAGTTTATTGTCTTAGTTCTTATGCTTAAATATTTGATCCGTTTTGAATTAATTTTGGTACATGGTGTCAGATAGCAGTCCAGTTTCATTCTTTTCCAGCACCATTTGTTGAAGAGGCTGTCTTTTTTCCATTGTATGCTTTTGCTTCTTTGTCAAAAATTATCTTTCCATATGTGGGGACAGAGCCCCAGAAAGCAATTTCCAGGCTCTCGGCCTCAGGTGGAGAGGTGCTGGCTCGGATAGTGGATGGCCGTCAGCTGTGGCTTGTTGTTATATCAGTGGCCATTGGCCACTGATATAAATATCTCCGATACAGAGGGGAGCCGACGAGAGTGAAGGAGGAGACTGAAGGAGAGTGAAAGAGAGTCCAGAAGAGTTGGTCGGTTGGCAGCAAAGCGAACAGCAGGTGGTGCGTCATGTAAACCCAGCCTCCAGTGAGGCCATAGTGGTATGACTTCCCTACCTATGGCTCCGTGGGTGTTCCTTTTTGGCCTCACCAAGTCCTGCGTTCTTATGTGGGGAGTGGGAGCAGAGAACCCACCGGACGCCCCACACGACACCATATATATGGGGGGTTATTTCTGGGTTCTCAATTCTATTCCATAGATGTATGTGTCTGTTTTTCTGCCAATACCATGCTGTTTTCATTATTGTTGCCCTGTAGTACAAGCTGAAGTCAGGGAGTGTAATAACTCCAGCATTGTTTTTTTGTTGTTCGTTTGTTTCTCTTAAGATTGCTTTGGATATTCGGGGTCCTTTGTGGTTCCAAAAAAACCTGATGAGGTTTTGTTCTATTACTTAAAATAAAATGCCATTGGATTTTGATGGGGATTGCATTAAATCTGTATATTGCTTTGGGTAAGATGACCATTTTAACTATGTTGATTCTTCCAATCCATGAGCATGGAATGTCTTTCCAATTCTTCGTATCTTTCTCAATTTGTTTTAAAAATGTCTTATACTTTTAAGCATATAGGTCTTTCACACCCTTAATGAAGTTTATTCCTAGGTATTTTATTCTTTTTGCTGCAATTGCGAAAGGATTTTTTTTTATTTTATTACTTTTTCTGAGATTTCATTGTTAGTATATATAAATGCAATGGACTTTTGTACGTTGATTTTGTAGCCAGCAACTTTACTGTATTCGTTGATTGTTTCTAATAGCTTTTTGGTGGAGTCTTTAGGGTTTTCTATATACAGCATCATGTCATCTGCAAAGAGTGACAATTGAACTTCTTCATTCCCAACCTGAATGCCTTTTATGTCTTTCTCTGGCCTGATTGCTCTGGTGAGTACTTACAACACTATGTTGAAAAGCAGAAATGATAGGGGACAGCCCTGTCGTGTTCCTGAACGTAGAGCAAAGGGCTTCAGTTTTTCACCATTAATTATGAGATTAGCTGAGGGCTTGTCATAGATGGCCTTTATTATGTTAAGGTATTTTCTTTCTATACCTACTTTATTAAGTGCTTTATACATAAATGGATGTTGAATCTTGTCAAATGCTTTTTCTGCATCAATTGATATAATCATATGATTTTTGTCCTTTATTTGTTTATGTGATGTATTACATTGATGGATTTGCATTTGTTGAACCATCCTTGTGGCCCTGGGATGAACCCCAATTGGTCGTGATGAATAATCTTTTTAATACATTGTTGCATTTGATTTGCTAGAATTCTTTTTAGGATTTTTGCATCTGTATTCATCAGAGATATTGGTCTGTACTTTTTTTTTGTGTTGTCTTTGCCATGTTTTGGTATCAGGGTAATGTTGGCCTCATAAAATGAGTTAGGGAGTACTGTCTGTTCTTCAAATTTTTGGAAGAATTTGAGCAGGAGTGGTATTAGATCCTCTTTGAAGGTTTGGTAGAATTCACTAGTGAAGCCAACTAGTCCTGGTCTTTTGATTTTGGGAATGTTTTGGATGACTGATTCAATTTTGTTACTGGTGATCGGTCTGTTTAGATTTTCCAGTTCTTCATGGTTCAGCCTAGGAACGGTATATATTTCTAAGAACTTGTCCATTTCTGCTAGGTTATTGAATTTGGTGGCATATGGTCCTTCATAGTATTCTTGCATGATCCTTTTATTTCTGTCGTGTTCGTGATAACTTCCTTTTTTCATTTCTGATTTTGTTTATTAGTGTATTTTCTCTTTTTATCTTAGTGAGTAAAGCCAAGGGTTTGTCAATTTTGCTTATCTTTTGGAAGAACAAGCTCTTTGTCACATTAATCGTTTCTATTGTCTTTTTGTTCTCTGTTTCATTTAGTTCAACTCTGATTTTTACTATTTCCTTTCTTTTGCTGACCTTAAGTTTCATTTCTTCTTCTTTTTCTAGTTCTTTAAGTGTAATGTGAGCCTATTTATTTGGGATTTTTCTTGTTTCTTAAGGTAGGCCTGTAATGATATAAATTTCCCTCTTACAACTGGTTTTGCTGCATCCCCAAAATTTTGGTAGCATGTACTTTCATTGTCATTTGTTTCTATGTATCTTTTGAGCTCTCCTCTAATTTCTTCTTTGACCCAGTCGTTCTTTAAAAGTGTGTTGTTTAATCTCCATATATTTGTGTTTTTTCCTGCTTTCTTTTCACACTTGATGTCCAGTTTCAAAGCCTTGTGATCAGAAAATATGCTTGGTATGATTTCATTCTTCTTAAATTTGCTGAGATTAGTTTTATGTCCCAATATATGGTTTATCCTTGAGAATGTCCCATGTACACTAAAAAAAAAACATATTTTGGTTTCATATTTTAGGATGAAGTGCTGTATAAATGTCAATTATGTCCATTTCATCTAATGTGTCATTTAGGGCTGCTATTCTTTATTTATCTTCTGTTTGGATGGTCTCTCCATAGCTTTCAATGATGTATTTAGGTCTCCTAGTATAATTGTGTTTTGGTCAATTTCTCCCTTTAGTTCTGTTAGTAGTTGCTTGGTATATTTCGGTGCTCCCTGATTGGGGGCATAAATATTGATGACTGTTATGTCTTCTTGTTGTATAGTCCCCTTTACCATTATGAAATGTCCATCTTTGTCTCTTGTTATCTTTTTCACCCTGAAGTCTGTTTCATCGGAAATCATTATGGCTATGCCTGATTTTCTCTGGGTACCATTTGCTTGGAGTGTCAATTTCCACCCTTTCACTTTGGGTCTATGCTTGTCCTTGTAGCTGAGATGTGTTTCTGGGATGCAGCATATGGTTAGGTTTAGTTTTCTGATACAATCTGCTACTCTGTGCCTTTTTATTGGTGTGTTCAGTCCATTTACATTTAGGGTGATTATTGCTATTTGTGCATTTCCTATCAATCTATCTTTAGTTTTCTGTTAACATTGTGTCTCCATGGTTTCTTTGCATTTTTGTTTTTGTCTATTATTTCTTTTTTTTTTTAATTAATTTTATTGGGGTGACAATTGTTAGTAAATTTACATAGATTTCAGGTGTACAATTCTGTATTACATCATCTATAAATCCCATTGTGTGTTCACCACCCAGAGTCAGTTCTCCTTCCATCACCATATATTTGATCCCCTTTACCCTCATCACCCACCCCCCCACCCCCTTACCCTCTGGTAACCACTAAATTATTGTCTGTGTCTATGAGTTTTTGTTTCTCATTTGTTTGTCTTGTTCTTTTTGGTTTATATACCACATATCAGTGAAATCATAGGGTTCTCTGCTTTTTCTGTCTGACTTATTTCACTTAGCATTATTCTCTCGAGATCCATCCATGTTGTCACAAATGCTCCTATATCATCTTTCCTTAACGCCGAATAGTATTCCATTGTGTATATGTACCACAACTTCTTTATCCATTCATCTATCGAAGGACATTTTGGTTGTTTCCATGTCTTAACCACCGTAAACAAAGCTGCAATGAACATTGGCGTACACGTGTCTCTATAGAGAAATGCTTTTATATTTTTGGGGTAGATACCCAGGAGAGCGATTGCTGGGTCATATGGTAATTCTATTCGTAATTTCTTGAGGAAACTCCACACTGCCTTCCATAGCAGCTGCACCAGTCTGCATTCCCACCAACAGTGTATGAGAGTTCCTTTTTCTCCACAGCCTCTCCAACACTTGTTACTATTTGTTTTGTTGATGAAAGCCATTCTGACTGGGGTGAGGTGATATCTCATTGTGGTTTTCATTTGCATTTCTCTGATGATTAGCGATGTTGAGCATTTTTTCATATGTCTATTTGCCATTTGTATATCCTCTTTGGAGAAATGTCTCTTCAGGTCCTCTGTCCATTTTTCAATTGGGTTGTTTGTTTTGTTGTTGTTGAGTTTCATGAGTTCCTTGTATATTTTGGATATTAGCCCCTTATCAGAGGAACTGTTTGCGAAAATCTTCTCCCATTCAGTTGGTTGCCTCATTATTTTGTCAATAGTTTCTTTTGCTGTGCAGAAGCTTTTCAGTTTCATATAATCCCATTTGTTTATTTTAGTTTTTACTTCCATTGCCTTTGGAGTCAAATTCATAAAATGCTCTTTGAACCCAAGGTCCATAAGTTTAGTACCTATGTTTTCTTCAATGCAGTTCATTGTGTCAGGTCTTATGCTTAAGTCTTTGATCCATTTTGAATTAATTTTGGTACATGGTGACAGATAGCAGTCCAGTTTCATTCTTTTGCACGTAGCTATCCAATTCTGCCAGCACCATTTATTGAAGAGGCTCTCTTTCCTCCATTGTATGTTTTTAGCTTCTTTGTCAAAAATTATCTGTCCATATTTATGTGGTTTTATTTCTGGGTTCTCAATTCTATTCCATTGGTCTATGTGTCTGTTTTTCCGCCAATACCAAGCTGTTTTGATTATTGTAGCCCTGTAGTACAAGGAAAAATCAGAGAGTGTGATACCTCCAGTATTGTTCTTTTTTTTTAATATTGCTTTGGCTATTCGGGGTCTTTTGTGGTTCCAAACAAATCTGATGATTTTTTGTTCTATTTCTTTAAAAAATGCCATTGGGATTTTAATGGGGATTGCATTAAATCTGTATTTGGCTTTGGGTAATATGGCCATTGTAACTATGTTGATTCTTCCAATCCATGAGGACGGAATGTCTTTCCATTTCTTTGTATCTTCTTCAATTTCTTTCAAAAATGTCTTATAGTTTTCAGCATATAGGTCCTTCACATCCTTGGTTAAGTTTATTCCTAGGTATTTTATTCTTTTTGCTGCAATTGCAAAAGGAATTGTTTTTTCTATCTCTTTTTCTGAGATTTCATTGTTGGTATATAGGAAAGCAATGGACTTTTGTACGTTGATTTTGTAGCCAGCAACTTTACTGTATTCAATGATTGTTTCTAATAGCTTTTTGGTGGAGTCTTTAGGGTTTTCTATATATAGCATCATGTCATCTGCAAAGAGTGACAATTTAACTTCTTCATTCCCAATTTGGAAGCCTTTTATTTCTTTCTCTTGCCTGATAGCTCTGGCGAGGACTTCCAACACTATGTTGAAAAGCAGAGGTGATAGGGGACAACCTTGTCGTGTTCCTGAACGTAGAGCAAAGGGCTTCAGCTATTCACCAATAATTATGAGATTAGCTGAGGGCTTGTCGTATATGGCCTTTATTATGTTGAGGTATTTTCCTTCTATACCAATTTTAGTAAGTGTTTTAATCATAAATGGATGTTGTATCTTATCAAATGCTTTTTCTGCATCAATTGATAGAATCATATGATTTTTGTCCTTTATTTTGTTTATGTGATATATCACATTGATGGATTTGCGAATGTTGAACCATCCTTGTGCCCCGGGGATGAACCCCACTTGGTCGTGATGAATAATCTTTTTAATGCATTGTTGTATTCGATTTGCTAGAATTTTGTTTAGGATTTTAGCATCTGTATTCATCAGAGATATAGGTCTGTAGTTTTCTTTTTTTGTGTTGTCCTTACCAGGTTTTGGTATCAGGGTAATGTTGGCCTCATAAAATGAGTTAGGGAGTACTGACTCTTCTTCAATTTTTTGGAAGAGTTTGAGCAGGATTGGTATTAGATCCTCTTTGAAGGTTTGGTAGAATTCACTGGTGAAGCCATCTGGTCCAGGACTTTTGATTTTGGGAAGGTTTTTGATGACTGATTCAATTTCGTTACTGGTGATCGGCCTGTTAAGATTTTCCAGTTCTTCTTGATTTAGCCTTGGAAGGCTATATGTTTCTAAGAACTTGTCCATTTCTTCTAAGTTGTTAAATTTGGTGGCATATAGTCCTTCATAGTATTCTTGGATAATCCTTTGTATTTCTGTCGTGTCCGTGATAACTTCCCCTTTTTCATTTCTGATTTTGTTAATTAGTGTCTTCTCTCTTTTTATCTTAGTGAGTCTAGCCAAGGGTTTGTCGATTTTGTTAATCTTTTCAAAGAACCAGCTTTTTGTCACATTAATTTTTTCTATTGTCTTTTTGTTCTCTATTTCATTTAGTTCTGCTCTGATTTTTGTTATTTCCTTTCTTCTGCTGACCTTGGGTTTCGCTTGTTCTTCTTTTTCTAGTTTTTTAAGGTGTAACATGAGGTTATTTATTTGGGATTTTTCTTGTTTCTTGAGATAGGCCTGTAATGATATAAATTTCCCTCTTAAAACTGCTTTTGCGGCATCCCAAAAATTTTGGTAGGATGTATTTTCATTGTCATTTGTTTCTATGTATCTTTTGAGCTCTCCTCTAATTTCTTCTTTGACCCAGTCGTTCTTTAAAAGTATGTTGTTTAATCTCCATGTATTTGTGTTTTTTCCTGCTTTCTTTTTGCAGTTGATATCCAATTTCAAAGCTTTGTGATCAGAGAATATGCTTGGTATGATTTCAATCTTCTTAAATTTGCTGAGGCTGATTTTGTGTCCCAATATATGGTCTATCCTTGAGAATGTTCCATGTACACTAGAAAAGAATGTATAGTCTGATGTTTTAGGATGAAGTGCTCTATATATGTCAATTATGTCCAATTCATCTAATGTGTCATTTAGGGCTGCGATTTCGTTATTTATCTTCTGTTTGGATGATCTATTCATAGCTGTCAATGATGGATTTAAGTCCCCTAGTATAATTGTGTTTTGGTCAATTTCTCCCTTTAGTTCTGTTAGTAGTTGCTTGGTATATTTCGGTGCTCCCTGATTGGGGGCATAAATATTGATGACTGTTCTGTCTTCTTGTTGTATAGTCCCCTTTACCATTATGAAATGTCCATCTTTGTCTCTTGTTATCTTTTTCACCCTGAAGTCTGTTTCATCGGAAATCATTATGGCTATGCCTGATTTTCTCTGGGTACCATTTGTTTGGAGTGTCAATTTCCACCCTTTCACTTTGAGTCTATGCTTGTCCTTGTAGCTGAGATGTGTCTCTTGTAGGCAGCATATGGTTGGGTTTAGTTTTTTGATCCAATCTGCTACTCTGTGTCTCTTTATTTGTGAGTTCAGTCCATTTACATTTAGGGTGATTATTGATATGTGAGGATTTCCTGTCATTCTGTCTTTAGTTTTCAGGTAAGGCTGTGTCTCCATTGTTTCTTTGCCTTTTTGTTGTTGTCTGTTATTTCTGTGTGGTGGTATTCTATGATGTTTCCCTCTGTTTCTTCTTTTATTACAGTATATATTTCAGATTTGGATGTTTTTTGAGTGGTTACCCTTGAGTTTATGTAAAAGAAAGTTTGATATTTAGAGTATTCCAGTTTCTTCAGTACGCTTACTTTCTCTATTCCCATATTCCAGTTCAGGCCTTTACGCTCCCCCTTTTTATGTTTCGGTTGCCACAAGTTGTCCCTGTTGATGGTGGTCTAATAGCCTCCTTTAGTATTTCTTGTAGTGCAGGTCGTGTATTAGAAAATTCCCTCAGCTTCTGGATGTCTGGAAAGGTCTTTATTCCTCCTTCATATCTAAAGGAGATCTTTGCTGGATATATTATTCTTGGCTCATGATTTCTCTCTTTCAATAGTTTGAATATTTGGTTCCATTCCCTCCTAGCTTGTAGAGTTTCTGCTGAAAAATCTGATGATAATCTAATGGGCTTTCCTTTGTAAGTTACCGTCTTCTTTTCCCTGGCTGCCTTGAGGATTCTTTCTTTATCATTGATTTTAGACAGCTTCAATACAATGTGCCTTGGTGAAGGCCTGTTGGGATTGAGGTAATTAGGTGTTCTATTTGCTTCTTGGATTCGAGGGTCCAGTTCTGTCCACAAGTTTGGGAAGTTCTCATCGACGATTTGTTTGAATATATTCTCTGTTCCCTTCCCTCTTTCTTCTCCTTCTGGTATGCCCATTATTCTTATATTGCTCTTTCTGATGGAGTCAGAAAGTTCTTGTAGAGTTCTTTCATTTCTTTTAAGTCTCAAGTCTCTTTCTTCTTCCCTCTGTGTAAATTCCAGGTTCCTATCTTCGATGTCACTGATTCTTTCCTCCATCTGGTCAACTCTACTACCTAAGCTGGATATTTTATTGTTAATTTCTTCTATTGAGTTCTTAATCTCCAGAAATTCTATTTGGTTCTTTTTCAAGATTTCAATCTATTTGTAAAATGCTCATGGTGTTCTTTGATTGTGTTTCTGAGTTCATTAAACTGCCTTTCTGTGTTTTCTTGCATCTCGTTCAGTTTTTTCAGAATTGCGATCTTGAATTCTCTGTCACTTAAATCACAAAGGTCCATATCTCTAAGTTCCTTTTCTGGAGACTTTTCACTTTCTTTCTGAGCTATCTTGTTGCCTTGGTTATTCATGGCAATCACTGATTTACTATTTCTCTTCCTAGACATCTACAGGAGTGTCTTCTGCAACAGGTTGATAGGTATGCGAAGAGCTTGTGGAGTTCCAAAGCTCTTTCTGCACCAGATTCAGAGCCCCTTTGTTTCAGCAGTTCTGTTTACTCCTGCAGGGATCCGCCCAGATAGGTGGGGCCAGGGGCGGGGTGAGTTGTGAGAGGTGGCCCAGAGCAATGGCGGCGACCACCACCACAGCCAGTCCTGCTTCCACAGCTCCCTCCCCTTTGCTGGAACCAGTTGAGCTGCGAATCTGTGTTTGCGGTCCACAGTTCTCAGAGCAGCAAATATTCTGTCCTTTGATCCGACACTGCTACTTTATCTCTTCTAGCACGGGGCAGGTGGGGGCGGGGCGAGCTCTGGGAGGGTAGGGAGGGGGTGGCTAGTCTCTGTGCCTAAGGCTTCCGTTCTCCGCTCGGCAGTGAGGGCTTAAACCACCGATTTCAGCCCTCTTCCCTCAGTCTTTGCTTCGAGGTCTGCCGTGAGCGAGCGTTGGGTTCAGCGGTTTTGTATGCTGCCCCCTCAGCCCTGTGGGCCGTAAGCGGAGCCCTAGCAGTCCGAGTCCTTCCCTCTCTTGCAACGGCGGTAGTTCCGGGAGCAGCGGGCTCCCAGCACTGAGCTAGGTCTGTGTCCTGTGCCCGCGTGGCTCCGTCTCCGCACTTCTCCTCTCCCTTTTCCCCCCGCTCGCGCGATTCACCCACCTGGAGGTGAATTCAGTAGTCGGCCTCTTCGTCTTGCCTGTCTGCTGTGCAAGGAGTCCTTTGTGGAGTTATTGTTGTCCGATTTGTTGTAAATTCCAGGGGAGCGTTACAGAGGCTCACCTCACGCCGCCATTTTTTCCCTATCCTTGTCTATTATTTCTGTGTGATTATGTTCTATGATATTTCCCTGTTTCTTCTTTTATTAGAGCATATATTTCAGTTCTGTATTTTCGTTTGAGTGGTTATCACTAAGTTTATGTAAAAGAATGCTTGATATTTAGAGTATTCCACTTTCTTCAGCATGCTTACTTTCTCCATTCCCATATTCTTGTTCTAGTCTATACTCTCCCCCTTTTGATGTTTTAGTTGCCTCAAATTGTCTTTATTTATGGTGGTCGAATAGAGTCTTTTGTTATTTTTTTGATGTGCATGTCGTGTGTTAGGAAATTGCCTCAGCTTCTGTATGTCTGGGAAGGTATTTCTTCCTCCTTCATACCTAAACGAAAGTTTTGTGGTATATTATTCTTGGCTCATAATTTCTCTCTTTCAATAGTTTGAATTTTTGATTGTACTCCTTCCTGGCTTGTAGAGTTTCTACTGAGAAATCTGATGATAATCTAATGGGCTTTCCATTGCAGGTTACAGTCTTCTTTTTCCTGGCTGCCTTGAGGATTCTTTCTTTGTTATTGATTTTTGACAGCTTCAATACAATGTGCCTTGGAGGAGGCCTGCTGGGTTTGAGGTAATTAGGTGTTCTATTTGCCTTTTGGTTTCGAGGATCCAGTTCTTTTCGCAAGTTTCAAAAGTTCTCATTGCCTTTTTGTTTGAATATACTCTGTATTCCCTTCTCTCTTTGTTCTCCTTCTGGTATACCCTTTATTTTTACATTGCTCTTTCTGATTGAGTCAGAAAGTTCTTGTAGAGTTCTTTTATTTCTTTCAAGTCTCAAGTCTCTGTCTTCTTCCATCTGTGTACTTTTCACGTTTCTATTTTCGATGTCACTGATTCTTTCCTCCATTTGGTCAACTCTACTACCTAAGCTAATATCTTCTATTGAGTTCTTAATCTCCAGAAATTTTGTTTGGTTCTTTTTCAATATTTCAATCTCTTTGGTAAAATGTTCGTGTTGTATTTTGATTGTGCTTCTGAGTTCATTAAACTGCCTTTCTGTATTTTCTTACACCTCATTGAGTTTTTTCAGAACTGCAATCTTGAATTATCTGTCATTTAAATCAAATATTTCCGTATCTTTAAGTTCTTTTTCTGGAGACTTTTCACTTTCTTTCTGAGTGGTCTTGTTACCTTGGTTATACATGGCAATTAATGATTTATTATTTCTCTTCCTAGACATCTGCAGGAGTGGGTTCTACAACAGGTTGATAGGAAGAGGTCTTTCTTTTGTTTTCCAGTACGTGTTGGTAGAATGTTTTATTTTCCTCTGACTGTAGCCCCTTTTTTCTCTCTCACATGGTAGTGTTATGTTTTCTCTGCACTATTCCAGCTTTTCACACAATGGGGGGATTCCATGGAAGGCAGGGTTCTCCTCTGTTAACAGTTCTCCCGGGTCATAGGGCACCACATCCCTGTGTGGATGTGGAGAGCTTTTGAAGTTTCAATGCTCTTCCTGCACCAGATTCAGAGCCCGTGTGTTTCAGCAGTTCTGTTTACTCCTGCAGTCATCCACCAAGATAGGTGGGTGCAGGGACGGGTTGAGTCATAATTGGTAGCCCAGGGCAATGGCAGCAACCACCACCACAACTAGTCCTGCTTCCACATCTCCCTCCTCTTTGCCAGAACTAGTTCGGCTGAGAATCTGTTCTTTTGATCTGATACTGCTAGTGTTCTGCTTCTGGCACTGGGCAGGTGGGGGCGGGGTGAGCTCTGATAGGGTAGGAAGTGCGAGGCTAATCTCAGTGCCTATGGTTTCTGTTCTCTGTGGCAGTGATTCCTTAAACCAACATTTTCAGCCTTCTTCCCTCAGTCTTTGCTTCGAGGTCTCCGCCTTGAGTGCTGGTTCCAGCCGTATTATATGCTGTCCCCTCAGCAATGTGGACCATAAATGGAGCCCTCGTAGTCCAAGTTCTTCCCTCTCTGTAGCTGTGGTTTTTCCAGGGTTACAGTTAGCACGGAGCACTGAGTTTGGTCTGCATCCTGTGCCTGTGGGGCTCTCTCACTGCATTTCTCCCTTCCCCTCTCCCCTGCTGGCACACTTTGCTTACGTTTAAGTGAATTCAGTAGTGAGACTCTTCATCTTGCCTTTCTGCTGTGTAGGGAGTCCTTTGTGGAATTGTAGTTGTTTAATTTGTGGTAAATTCCAGGGAAGATTTCCAGAGGTTCACCTCACGCTGCCATTTTGGTCCTCTTTCATTTTTGATTTTATTAATTTGGTTCCTCTCTCTTTTTTTTGATGAATCTGGCTAAAGGTTTGTCTATTTTGTTTATATTCTCTAAAAACCAACTCTTGGATTCATTGATTTTCTGTAATGTTTTTCTGCTTTGTATTTCATTTATTTCCAGTCTGATGTTAATTATCTCCTTCCTTTTACTCCCTTTGTGCTTATTTTGCTGTTCTTTTTTCCTAATCACTTTAGTGTGAAGATAAACTGTTGATTAGTGATTTTTCTTGTTTCATTAGGTATGTCTGCATTGCTATGAATTTCCCTCTTAGGACTTCTTTCACTGCATCCCATAGATTTCGGGTGGTTGTCTTTTCATTTTCCTTTGTCTCAAGATGTATTTTGATTTCTTCCTTGATCTCATAGTTTACCCATTCATTATTTAGTAACATGTTATTCAGCCTCTTTAATGTATGGGTCTTCCAGGTTTTTTTTTTTTTCCTGCCGTTTATTTCTAATTTCATAGCACTCTGTTCAGAGAAGACAATTGGTATGATTTCAATTTTCTTAAATTTATGAAAACTCGTTTAGTGCCCTAACATGTGGTCTATCTTGGAAAATGTTCCATGTGTGCTTCAAGAAATCATGTATTCTGCAGCTTTGGGGTGAAATGCTCTGAAAATATAAATTAAATCCAACTGGTTCCATATTGATTTTCTCTCTGGAAGACCTGTCCCTTGTTGTCAGAGGTGTGCTGAAGTTCCCTACTATGATAGTGTTACTGTTGATCTCTGTGTTTATGTTAGTTAACATATGTTTTATATATTTAGCTGTTCCTATGTTGGGTGCATAGATGTTTGCTAGGGTTATGTCCTCTTCTTGCGTCAATCCCTTTATTATTATATAGTGCCCATCTTTATAGTTTAATATATTCTTCATTTAAAGTCTATTTTGTCAGATATCAGTATTGCAACTCCAGCTTTATTCTCATTTCCATTTGCATGAAATATCGTACTCCAACCCTTCACTTTCAGCCTGTGTGCATCTTTTGATCTGATGTGAGACTCTTGTATACAGCATGTGCAAGGATCTTGCTTTCTTATCCACTCAGCCACTCTATGTCTTTTGATTGGAGCATTTAATCCATTTACATTTAAAGTGATTATTGATAGGTACATAGTTATTTCCCTTTTTTAAATTTGTAGTTAGATTGTTTTCATCTTCTTCTGTTTACAGAAACCCTTTTAATATTCATTGCAATGCTGGCTTCATGGCAATAAATTCCTTTAGCTTATTCTTTTCTGAAAGCTATTTATCTCTCCTTCAATTTTAAATAACCTTGCTGGATATAGCAATCTAGGTTTTAGGCCTTTGTTTTTAATCACTTTGAGTACATCCTGTCACTCCCTCCTGGCCTGCAATGTTTCTATAGAAAAGTCATTTGACAATCTTATGGAGTTCCCTTGTATGTAACACATTGTCTTTCTCTTGTTTCTTTTAGGATTCTCTCTTTGTCTTTAACCTTTGCCATTTTTATTTTAGTGTGTCTTGATGTGGACCTGTTTGGGTTTATCCTGGTTGGAACTCTCTGCACTTCCTGGGCTTATATGTTGGTTTCCTTCATCATATTACAGAAATTTCCAGACAGTATTACTTCAAATATGTTCTCAATCCCTTGCTCCATCTCTTCACCTTCTGGTATGCCTATGATGCTCATGTTGTTGTGCTTGATGTTATCCCAGAGGTCTCTTTAACCATTTTCATTGTTTTTAATTCTTTTTTTCTGTTTCTAATTCCATTTGAGTGATCTCTGCTAACTTGTCTTCTAAGTCACTGATTCGATTCTCTGTTTCATGTAACCTGCCGGTAATTTCTTCAAGTGTGTTCTTTATTTCAATTATTGCATTCTTTAGTTCTAACTGGTTGTTCATTATGATTTCTCTATTCTTCTTTATGTCGTTCCCTAAGCTCGTTAAACATTCTTATCACCAGTGTTCTGAACTCTGGCTCTGATAGGTGGTTACCTCTATTTCATTTGGTTCCAATTCTGGAGGTTACTTCTGTTCTTTTATTTGGGGACTGTTTCTTTTTTCCCCATTCTGGCTGACTCTCTGTGTTTGCTTTGATGTATTAGGTAGATCCCCTAGGATTCTTGGTTTTTGCTGGGTTATGTTATGTAGCATGTGTGCTTTATATTTGACTTGCTCCACTTCCTTATTCTTCTGTGTGTGCTCCAAAGTTGACTCCAAAAGTGTTGTGTATATTGTCCTTTTAAAGTTGATCTTTAATTGCTTTTACCTTGTCAGTATTGTGTTGACTCCTAAGCTGATTACTTGTGAGACTTGACTCTTTCCACATTGTATGTTCTACTACATGAGGATTGACTGCTCATATGAGGCTTCGCCTCTATGGGCTCTTGTGCCTGTAGAGAATTCCCTCTAGGTGTGTCACTTGTAAGTCAAACCTGGTGATACTCTGGTTTGGTTTGGAGTTGGCCTCTGGTTGTGCTGAATCTTGTGCCTCTTGAGCTTGGCCCTGGTGTAGGGGAATTTCAGAACAAAGCAAATCACCAAGCACAACAACAGCAACACCAAATAAAAAAAACAAATATACTCACATGTGGAAAAAACCGATAACCCACGCTCAACACAGACAAAAATATCAAAAATACAAAAACAAAACAAAACAAAAAAAGCAGTGCCAGTCTGGGCTTAAGCCCTCCAAGTAATCTCCAGGTTGTCCTCTGATGTACAAAGAGTCCTATGCATCTTATGCAGGCAAAGCTGGTTACCTGGTGCCCAGGGTGAACCTGAGACTATAGTTCTAGTTGAGTGGGGTATAGAGTCTGGAATGTAGTTTTTACAAATCAGTGTAGTTTCTGCCCTTGCCTGCACATATGCGCACTGAGAGTAGCACAGGCAGCCCTGTGCCCAGGTCTTCTGAGTCTTTGAGCACTTCTTCTGTGTGTGTGTGTGTGTGTGTGTGTGTGTGTGTAGGGCAGGAGATTTCTGAGCTGGTGAAACCCCAGAGCTGCGTCTGGCACCTGCTGCTGACCCCTGGGTGTGTCTCCACAGTTGTAATTGCCTTGCCCTAGGCAGGTCAGAAAAGGTGGTGCCTGGGAATGGGGGAGTCTTCTCTCTCACAGCTCAGCAATGTCACACTCTGCTGAGCATCTTCCCTGGGTCAGACCTGCAAGCTGGGTCTTCCCAGACCCTGAGCGTTAAGTCTCCTTTGTAATCTGACACTACTCCTCAGTTCAGCAGTTAGTTTGATTCTCTGGAAAGCCTGGGGTAGGATGGGTAGAGTGGGAGACGGGGCCCAGGTATGGTGTTTAGTCCTTTGTCTGACCTGGGACCTAACTGGAGGTCTCAACTGAGGTTTCTGCCTCAAAGGCTGGATATGCTGCTCTCTGGGCAGAACAGATCAGCTGTAGGATGCAGGGGAAGAGCCCACCTCCTGCCTCTTGTGGTCTCTGTTCTGTTCTGGGACCCCCTGCCTCTCCCCAGCCATGGATGCTGGCCGTGTCTCCACTTCGCTCCTTTCCCTCTTCCCCTGTTCGCATAATTTGCTCACCTTCAAGTTTTCCTCGTATGAGTCTCTTACGTGCTTGGTGTGATGAACAGAGAGTCGTTTGATGGGTTACAGATGTTCAACATGTGGTAAGTTCCGGAGGAGAACTCAATACCACCTCGCTGCCGCCATTCCTATACCGTCCATCAGTGTAATTTTAATATACTTTTTTTTCCTTTCTTAAACTGTGTATATATTTTTTGACACACTCTACACACACACACACACACACACACACACACACACACACACACACACAGTCTGATAATTAAGTTCCCAAAATTGTTGCAGCAATGTTGCTAACCTTTTTTGATATCAGAGGGATTCTTCATTATAAATTTGTACCAACTGAACAAACAGTTAACCAAGTTTACTATTTGTAAGTGCTGAAACAGATTCAGTGAAAAAGATGACCAGAACTTTTCACCAACAATTCATGGCTCTGGCTCTTGCATCACAACAATGCAAGAGCTCACAGAGCACTGTCTGTGAGGGAGTTTTTAGCTAGTAAACAAATAATCATTAGAACACCCTCCCAACCATCTGATCAGACCCCCAATGACTTCTGTTTTTTACACGGAGATAAAGGAAATATTGAAAGGAAGACATTTTGATGACAATCAGGACATCAATGGTATCATGACGACAGCTTTGATGACCATTCCGAAAAAAGAATTCCAAAATTGCTTTGAAGGGTGGTCTAGGAGCTGGTGTTAGTGCTTCCCAAGGGGAGTACTTTGAAGGTTACCATATGATATTCAGCAATGTACGTAGCACTTTTTCTAGGTTGAGTTCATGAATGTAATTGTCAAACCTCATATATATAATTACGGTTGACATTCAATAATATTCAACTTGAGCTTCTGGTATATAGTGCAGTGGTCAACATTTCCCTAATAGCTAGTGAAGGTGAATATTTTTTTCATATATCTGTTGGCTGTTTATATGTCTTCTTGGGAAAAGTTTCTGTTCATGCCCTGTGTCTGTTTTTTAATTGGATTGTTTGAATTTTGTCGTTGAACTTTAGGAGTTCATTATATATTTTGGATATTAGTCCATTATCAGAAGCATTCTTTATAAAATCTTCTCCCATTCGGTTGGTTGCCTCTTTTTTTGTTGATGGTTTTGTTTGCTGTGCAGAAGCTTTTTAGTTTGAGGCAGTCCCATTCATTTATTTCAGCCTTTACTTCCCTTTGCCTTTTTTTAGGTCAAATTCATAAAATCCTCTTTGAAACTAAGGTCCATAAGTTTAGTACTTATGCTTTCTTCTTTGTAGTTTATTGTTTCAGGTGTATGTTTAGGTGTGTTTTTTTTTTCTTCTTTCATTTTGAGTTAATTATGGTATATAATGAAAGATATCAGTCTAAAGTGGCTTTTTGTGGAATGATGAAAATTGTCATTGGGGTACTTGGCATGCCAGTCCTGGCTGTGGGACCTAGATGGTGAACTTGGACGAGGACACCCAAAGATGGTGGTTCTCTCCTAGTTCATGGTTGTGCAGCTCTGTGAGCACCTGGATGGCCTCTTCCACTGAGCCCATCTGGATTAGCACACTCTCACAGACCTCCTAGAAAAACATGTACCGTTTGATGATGCTGCCCTGTATGACATCTGTATGGATAGTAAGCCATTAGACCAATGGGTCTGTAACTTGTAAGAAAAGTTTAAGTTAAAGACTTGGGAAGAAATTAATCAATTCTGAGAGAATCAATTAAATGACCCAAAAAATTTAGAGAGAAAAAACAGACCACCACAGTGGGAATAGTAGGGGACATCTAAATTTAAGACACAGACAAAGGCAGAATAACCCTCAGAGGATTGTCTTCATCAATTTTGGCTGCTATAACAAAACATAGCATAGACTGGGAGGCTCAAACATTTATTTCTCACAGTTCTGGAGGCTAAAATTTGGAGTTGAAGAACCCAGCAAATTCTATGTTTGATAAATGCCTACTTTCTGGTTCAGACTACCTTCTTCTTGTTATGTCCTCAAATGGTGGAAAGACATTTAGAGATATCTCTGGAACAAACCCATTCACAAGAAACTAATACATTCAAAAGGGCTGCACTGTCATTAC
Source organism: Rhinolophus hipposideros (assembly GCF_964194185.1). Lineage (NCBI taxonomy): Eukaryota > Metazoa > Chordata > Mammalia > Chiroptera > Rhinolophidae > Rhinolophus > Rhinolophus hipposideros. The sequence goes on from NC_138046.1 coordinate 30,028,513, forward strand.
CAAATTATCTCCCAAAAACCTCCACCTACTATTACCATTACATGGAACATTAGGATTTCAATATATGAAAATTCGGGGGGCATTCAGTCCATAACAAGAAAATCAAGATGACAAAACTAAAGGTAAAATCAGGAAAGGGTAGTGTCACAAAGTCTAAAGGTAGAGAGCATTTTAAGGGTTTACCCTTCATCATTTAGTGTTATTTAAGTAGCAGCTTGTTGTAGTGTGACAAGGAAGCAAATTGTGAATACCTTATTGGCACTATTGCTCATTAAATATCATCTCTGTAAGATCTGAGTCATATAGAATTGGTATGTGTTATGAACTTTGTATCACACTATTCCTTATAAGCCTTGCTTTTCTCTCAGGCACAGAAGTTGATTAAACTGAGGAAAAGTCTGTACAGGAAAAATGTTTAGCACTGAACTTGGTAATGGAGTCTATTCTAGTCATAAGATTTTTTACAAGTTCACTTGGAAAATTTAATAGGACAATAGCACATTACATCTGCAGTAGTTTAATTTCACTGCTGAATCAGTTGCACAATATTTATTTTTCCATGTCTGAAAATTCAACTATTATTGAGTTCTGGGTTGCTATAAGTTCTGACCAAATATTAATAATATCTCATATTTTATTTCTTTGTTTGTCTTGTTCCTTTGTTGTTTTTAGTTTTATATACAACAAAGGAACAAGACAAAGGAAGAAAAACACTTTACTAACAATATGCACCCAAATTAACTTTAATTCACTAATTATAATATAACATTTTTTTCCAGAGACAGTAAAGGAAAAATAAAGATAGAGTAGGAACATTACTTATATTTCTTTAGAATGGCATCAATAGATAAAGGTTAATGCAGATATTTTTAATTTATTGGGGTGACAATTGTTATAAAATTACATAGAGTTCAGGTGTACAATTCTGTATTACATCATCTATAAATCCCATTGTGTATTCACCACCCAGAGTAAGTTCCCCTTTCATCACCATATATTTGAACCGCCTTACCCTCATCTCCCACCCCCCACCCCCTTACCCTCTGGTAACCACTAAACTATTGTCTGTGTCTATGAGTTTTTATTTCTCATTTGTTTGTCTTGTTCTTTTGTTGTTTTTGGTTTATATACCACATATCAGTGAAATCATGTGGTTCTCTGCTTTTTCTGCCTGACTTATTTCACTTAGTGTCATACTCTCAAGATCCAACCATGTTGTCACAAATGTTTATATATCATCTTTTCTTACTGCCAAATAGTATTCCATCGTGTATATATACCAAACTTCTTTATCCATTCATCTATCGAATGGCATTTTAGTTGTTTCCATGCCTTGGCCACCGTAAACAAAGCTGCAATGAACATTGGAGCACACATGTCTTTATGGATAAACATTTTCAGATTTTTTGGGGTAGATACCCAGGAGAGGGATTTCTGGGTCATATGGTAATTCTATTCGTAATTTTTTGAGGAACCTTCACACTGCCTTCCATCGCAGCTGCACCAGTCTGCATTCCCAACAACAGTGTATGAGAGTTCCTTATTCTCCACAGCCTCCCCAACACTTGTTACCATTTGTATTGTTGATGATAACCATTCTGACTGGCGTGAGGTGATATCTCATTGTGGTTTTTATTTGCATTTTTCTGATGGTTAGTGATGTTGAGCATTTTTTCATATGTCTGTTTGCCATTTGGAAGTCCTCTTTGGAGAAATGTCTCTTCAAGTCCTCTACCCATTTTTCAATTGGGTTGTTTGTTTTTTTATTGTTGAGTTTCATGAATTCCTTGTATATTTTGAATATTAGCGCCTTATCAGAGGCACTCTTTGCATAAACCTTCTCCTATTCAGTTGTTTGCCTCTTTATTTTGTTGATGGTTTCTTTTGCTGTGCAGAAGCTTTTTAAGTTTCATATAGTCCCATTCGTTTATATTACCTTTTACTTTCATTGCCTTTGGAGTCATGTTCATAAAATACTCTTTGAACCCAAGGTCCTTAAATTTAGTATCTGTTTTCTTCTATGCAGTTTATTGTGTTAGGTCTTATGCTTAAGTCTTTGATCCATTTTGAAATAATTTTGGTACATGGAGACCGATAACAGTCCAGTTTCATTCTTTTGCACGTGGCTATCCAATTCTCCCAGTAACATTTATTGTACAGGCTTTCTTTCCTCCATTATATATTTTTAGCTTCTTTGTCAAAAATTATCTGTCCATATTTATGTGGTTTTATTTCTGGGTTCTCAGTTCTTTTCCATTGTTTTTTGTGTCTGTTTTTCTTAATGCAGGCATTTTAAGAGACAGAATTTGAGGTATATTACACAAAGTCATAAGAACAGCTGGAATTGAAAAAAACAAAACAAAACAAAACTCATAGACACAGACAATAGTTTAGTGGTTACCAGAGTGTAGGGGAGTAGGGGGATGGTAGATGAGGGTAAAAGAGATAAAATATATGGTGATGGAAATATAACTGACTGTGGGTGGTGAACACACAATGCTATACCTATATTGAAGATGTATTACAGAATTGTACACCTGAAACCCATGTAACTTTACTAACAATTGTCACCCCAATAAACTTTAGTTCAACACTAATAATAATAATATTTTATATTTTAAATGTTTTGTTCATTAAAAACTTACATGAAGAGAAAAAACATTTTTTTGAGAATGTCATTCTGGTCTAACTCTAATGTCAGTGAATTGGTATGAAAAATACAGATGCAACAGAGAAATATTGTCAACGTGATTTCTCTCCTCTCATTTACCATCTTTTTTTCTTTCTGGATCTAATTTATTCATCATTTTCACTGCAAATGTTTTTATACTTCACTTGCATACTTGTTTTTAAACTTGTTAAGAAGCTTGTTGATGTCTGCAAAAGTTTCTGCTAAACCTTTTACAGTGAGTTTTTTTGGGGGATTCTTCCTTTTCCTCTCCTGTAGTTTCCTTTTCCCTTGCTTCTTCTTCAGTTATGCATTCTTGTTCTAGTTCCAACAACTCTTCATTGGTCAGTTACTTAGGAAACACCTCTAGAGTTCCTCAATCTCATGCTCATCCACACCCAGGTTAAAATTGTTTGCCATCTTAACCACAGCCTTATTGATATTTGCAACCTCCTCAACCTTGGCAAATCCTTTGAGGTCCTGGACAAAGCCCATGTATGTCTTATTCCAGAGGCCATTCATACAGTCCTTGGTAACATCACCCCAAGCCCAATCAAGGTTATTGATTCAGTCATAGCTATTGCAATCCTTCCAGAATTGCATCAGTTTCTTCTCAGTGTCTTCCTCAGATTTAGCAATAGCCTGAACAAAAATACTCATCAGGTAGCAGGCCTTAAAGACTGCTATAACTTATTGATCCATTGGTTGGATCAAAGAGGTGGTATTTGCAGGGGGAAGCACTACTTTGATATTGGGATGAAGATCACCAATAAAAGGAGGATGTCCAAGAGCATTATCAATAATAAGCAAAATCTTGAAAGGTATGTTATTCTCCAAAGAGTACTTCTCCATTTTGCTGGTGTAGCAGTTCAGGAGGGCATCTTGGAAGAGGAGCTAGGTCATCCATGGCTTCTTATTGCTCCTGCAATAAACTGACAGTGTGTACATACTGATATTCTTGAATGTCCTTGGTTCTTTTCTGTGCCAGATTACAAACAGTTCTTTCAATTTGTAGCCTGCAACATTGTCCCCAAGAAAAACTGTTATCCTATTCTTAAAAACCTTGAAACCTCGCATCAACTTGGCCTCGTTATGGATGAAAGTTATTTCAGGTATCTACTTCTAGAATAGAGAGGGTCAATCCACATTGAATATTTTCTCTGGCAAGTAATTATCTAGAATTTCAAAAAATTCTTCAGCTGCTTTCACATCAGCAATTGCAGACTCACCACTCACTGTTATATTATGTAATGAATAATGATTTTGACTTAGCAGTAAATTCATCATCATAGACAGATCCAGCCTTTTCTTTCAACCTCACAAGCAAACTTTTTATTTTGGCTATAATCATCATGACTCTGAGAGGAATATGCTTCTGTGTCGGCTCTTCAATCCAGATCATTAGAAGTTTCTCTATAGCTGATATAAGCCTTTTTCTAATTTGTTAGTTTTTGTTGCCTTCAATGAATCAAGTCCTTTAATAGCTTCTGTAACTTTGTTCTTATGCTTCAAGACCATAGCTATGGTGGAATAGGGCATATCTGACTTGTAAGTGAGTGATAAACAGCATTGACTTTCCTTCTTCATAGTACTTAATCACCTTTAATTTTGTTTCTAGGTCAATCACTTGATGTGACCTCTTTCTGGAAATTTTAGCAGTGGATTCTGTATTTTAGGGGCCATGATGAACAAAACATCATAAGATTAAATTAAGTATAAGAGAAAATGATGCAATCAAGAAATGTGGTAAACAGGAAATGTAACACAACAAACTATTTTCCAGCAAACTTTTTTTTTATAAGTAGAAAGAGTACACTCTAAGATATCTATTGAAAGTATAAGAAGCACATAAACCAGTAACATAGTCATTCATGGTCATTATCAAGTATTATGCACTGTACATAGTAGTATATACTATACTTTTGTTGAATGACAGCACAGTAGATTTGTTTACACCAGCATCATTACAAACATGTGAGTAATGTGTTGTGCTATGACATTATGACAGCTATGGCATCACTAGGTGACAGGAATTTTTCACCTCCATTATAATCTTATGCAACCACTGTATGTGCAGTCCATCATTGACCAAATTGTCATTGTGTGGTGCATAATAGTATACACTTCTTTTCAATTGCTTTCAGTTCAAAATGATCCATATGCCAAAGTGGCACATTCGGGGTGACATATTCTGTTACTATTCACTTATCTCTATCAAAGAGAATTTGGGTAGCATGGAAGGATCTTATCTCAAAAGAACTGTCTCTCTGATGAAGGTTTTTGTTCACCTCCAGATGTAATTCTTCTCTTTGGCATACATGTGTGGTATATATTAAATATTGGATAGGACTTAATAGTTTCTGAGGAATGATATAACTCTAGATTAACTTTAAGGCTTGTAACTTTAAAGCAAATAGGTAAGTGGTCATTATACAGATTACTGAAGAAGCATATTATGCAGGTAATGTGATGAGTTCAAATTCAATCACATTCTCATATTTAGTTTGAGCTTAACTTGGGATGTTAAAGTGAAGATATTGAGTATGCAGCTACAGTTTGTAGTTCAAAGAGAGATCTTAGAGATACAGCATTGGGAATGATTAGTTTATAGGTAGAAATTGAGGCTATGAATGCAAATGAGATTTTCTTGGGAAACAATGTAGAAGATGAGCAAGATGTTACATGAAGAAAATTCACATTTATTGATTATGTGTCATTTAGTAATTCAATTAAAATGGTTAGTATTTCTGGAATGCTCATTATGTCCAAAATTTTATGTGAAGTATTTAACAATGAAAATATCATTTAATCTTCATAATAATGATATGAGATAGATACTATTATTATTATTATTATTATTATTATTATTATTTGCATTTTACAGATGAAGTAACAGTCTCAGAGAGGTAATGTGAGTTGACCAAATCATACATCTAGGAAGTGGTAAAACTACTTAGCCCATTTGACTTAGCCTATATTCTTGACCAATGCCATGTGCTATCACATATTTATTGAACAACCAAGAACATTGCAAGGCACTTGAAATACAACAGTGAAAAAGACAGACAATCCTGTTTTCATGGAACTTACTGTATTTGTGGGAGGCAGTCCTTAAACTTGCAAACCCATAAAAAACAAAAACAAAACAAAACAAAACAAAAAGCCACAATTGTATTAAGGGTTACAAAGGAAATAATTGAGATCAAATAATAGTGAATATAGGGATGGGGAGAAAAACATTAGATAAATTAGATGAGGAAGACAGCTTTGACAATGCTTGATCTGAGACTTGAAAAATAAGAAGAAGCCAGGGAAAGAGCTCTATAAGAATAGAGAACATGTGGAGGTTCCCCAAAAAATTAAGAATAGAATTACCATATGACCCAGCAATCCCTTTCCTGGGTATCTACCCCCAAAATTTGAAAACATTTACCCATAAAGAACATATACGCTCCAATGTTCATTGAAGCTTTATTTATGGTGACCAAGACATGGAAACAACCAAAGTGCCCTTCGATAGATGAATGGATAAAAAAGTTGTGGTATATATACACAATGGAATACTATTTGGCCATAAGAAAAGACGAAATAGTACCATTTGTGACAACATGGATGGATCTTGAGATTGTAACACTAAGCGAAATAAGTCAGACAGAAAAAGTGAAGAACCGTATAATTTCACTGGCATGTGGGATATAAAACTGAAAACAACGAAAGAACAAGACAAACAAATGAAGAAACAAAAAATCATAAACACAGACAATAGTTTAGTGGTTACCAAAGGGTAAGGGAGGTGGGGTTTGGTAGATGAAGTTAAAGAGGGTCAAATATATGGTGATGAAAAGAGAACTGACTCTGGGTGGTGAACACATAAAGTGATATATAGATGATGTATTACAGAACAGTATACCTGAAATCTATGTAACTTTACTAACAATTGTCACTCCAATAAATTTTAATTATAAAAAAGAAAAAAAGAAGGACATCCTGCCATTTACAATGACATGGATGAATCTTTGAAGGCATTGTGCTAAGTAAAATAAGTCAGGCAGAGAAAGATAAATACTGTATGATATCGTTTATATATGGAATCTTAAAAAGCTGAACTCACAGAAACAGAGAATAGAATATTGGTTACCAGGGACTAATGGTGGGTAGGAAAATTGGGGAGATGTTGATCAAAGAGTATGAACTTCCAATTATAAAGTAAATAAGTTTTGGGGATCTAAGTTACAGCATGGTGATTATAGTTAATAATACTGTATTATATACTTGAAATTACCAAGATGGTAGATCTTAAATATTTTTACCCCAAAAAAGGAATGGTAATTATGTGACACGATGGAGGTGTTAGTTAACTCTATGGTGATAATCATTTTGCAGTGTGTATATAAGTGTACCAAATTGCCTTAAAATTACACAATATTATATGAGTATGTCATTTATATTTCAATAAATCAGAAATTCTCCTTCTGAAGCAGGGGTGAAAAAAAGAAAAAGAAGAATAGAGAACAATAAGTGATATGAGTCAGAATGAACAATGAGAAGAGTAGCATCAGACGAGACAAAAGAAGCAGGAAGCAATCAAACCACACAAAGACTTGCAGGTTGCAGGGAATAGTTTAGATTTTATTCTAAGACTAATGGAAAAACACTGAATAGTTTTAAGGAGAGTCATATGATCTAATTTATACATAAATATATCACCTTGGTTGTTCTATGAAGAATAGATTAGAGGGAGATAAAAGTAGAAGAAATAGGAAGACCAAGAGGAAGATATTACAACAGTTCGTGCAAAAGATAATTCTGTGTTATTTTTAGGTAACATCATTGGAGATAAAAGGTAGACAGGGTTGAAATATATTTTGGATATAGATACGTGCTGATTGATGTGGAAGGTAAAGAAAAGGGAAGAATAAAAATGATTTGTAGATTTTTGAGTCTTAGCAACTGTGACCATGGTGATCCCAATTTACTGAGATGGGGAACATTAGGCAAGTAATGGATTGGTGAGGAGAAATCAATAATTTTGTTTTGACAGTGGTTGAGTTTGACTTGTCCATTAGTCACCCAAGTAGAGAGGTCAAATAGAAAGTGATATATATGTCTGCAACTATGAGGTATGTTCTAGATCATAGTTTTGAATTTAGAAGTCATCAACAGATTAAACCCATGGATGAGCAGAATCATTTACAAAGAGAAAAGAGGTTTAAAATGAAGAGGAAGGAAAGGAAGGGAAGGGAAGGGACGCGAAGGGAAAAGAAGGGAAGGAAAAAGAGGGAGTTGAAATCCCTGAGATTCGAGATTAAGGTGCATTATTCTTTGGTGATTGGATGCATAAGGATGAGCTAGGAATAAAACAAACAGCATAAAGAAGTAACTAGTGCAATAAAAATTATTTGACAATTTAACCATTTTGTTCTTAGAATACTCTATTGGCTTTAGTGACAATGTATTATTCCTCGTTTTCCTTCATTGCACATAGGAAGTGATGGACCTTTAATAAGAAAAGGTCAGCTTTTTCCATGATAGGAAGAGGAAGATAGAAATATGACTACAGATGTAGGTAAGTTTGTAAATTTGTTTGTGGGAAGATGATGCAGTTTTCTTCTGATGGCTTTTATGATCTCAACACAGCGTAAGGTGATGCAATAAGCTAAGGGTGAAGATGGAATGGACTTGCGGAGATGATCACTGGATATAATTAAGCAAGAATCATCTGAGAAGTAGAATAAGAACAAAGAAAGAATGGTATTATGGACACTCAAGGAAAGAAGAGTTTCAGGTAGATATGGACAATCTGTGTTATCAAATGTTTTCTAGAAGTTAATTAAGGTGAATAAAAGATTTTACACCAGAAAGTTATTCCTATCCTTAATGAAAGCAAATTCAGCAGAGTCGGAAGGTACAAGCCAGAGTACAGTGGCCTGGGGAAGAGTGCATGATGAGGAAATAGAAACTACGAGGGAAGATAGACTTTTAGAGATTATCCAAGAAAAGAAAAGAGGTGAAAACTGCAAGAAAATGTGACTACTTTGAGAAAGAGATTTATTTTATTTTACTGTTTATATGCAGTTCCTCCCCCAGTTTTATTGAAAAAATAATTGACATGCTTGAACATGTGAGTATAGGCTATAAGGAAGTATCCAGTAAAGAAGGAGATACTGAAAGGAGAGAATGTAGAGGGGATAATTGATGGAGAGAAGTCCTGGGGAAAACTACCTGGGATGAGGTTAGAACACAGGTAGGTGGAAGTGATTGTAAATTTGATAATGTGGATATAGACTATTCTAAGAACATTTATAAGAGAAGGTTGATCTCCTGATATTTTCTGAAGTTCCCCACTGGATAATGTAATTTGTATGCCTAAAGGTATTCATTAATATCTCAATGCAGCTGAATGTTTTTCTATGATTTGGTTGTCTAATGCAAAATTTCTTAAGTAGTTCCTTATTCCCTCAAAAAACCTATTCATAAAGGCAGAAATGTGACTCTTTAAAGATCTCTTATTTTGTTAGTATTTTTTCTTATTTCCTGTTTATGTCATGAGTAATTAAATACTAACATATTGTCTTTGATTTAACCTACAGTGCTTACAAGTGGTATTCTGGAAAAAGAAAAAAGTGATTTAAGTTTTACTTGCTATGTCTCTACTGAATACCTCATTAGTGCTTTAATTCATGCACAAAAGGTTAAAATGTACTAAAAGTGACAAGTCCTAAATGGAAATCATTGTTCACTCTTACAGTAAAGGACAATAATTCTGGGGAAAGGGAAGTGCTAGGGAAGAGTTATGAGAGTTGGTAGCTGAGTTGAGTTATCATTTGACCCTCTGAAAGGCAGGGATATTAGAAGCAAAGGGACCTGGTTGAAAATGATCACATCAGTTGTCTGAGAAAAAGATGAATCAGGGTGGAAAAGATATTGAAAAATCAATTTTCACTAGCTCCTTTAGAACTATTGTACAACTGAAATATAACTGCGTGGGATACTGTAATATGACCTGGCATAATAAATACAGATTAAAATGAAAAATTGAGGGGTATCTATTTTTATTCCACATACCATCTGTTCTCTGGTTAGCTGCCTGTGTTAGCAACAAGGAATCTTCTGAAGAGAAAATTAGAACAACTGATGATATGCAAATAGCCCCATTTGTACGTTTAAGAAACAAAAACCCTTCATTTTGTAGTCATAGTTTTGCATTTGTCATATTTGGACTTCACAGCTATGAGGGATGAGGATTAGACATGTAAATATGGAAATCAGGAAATCCAATCCTCCAAAATTTTCAAATTGAATTATCTCTACGTGATTCATATACATACAGCCATTGTGTTTCTTTCTTGGAATTGTTTGTCATTCACTCCTCACCATAAATGAACTAATTCAGATAAATTTTCTCCAAATATTATATTTTCTCTAATATTTACTTAACTGGAAAGTTACCTTTTAAGTTCTAGACTATGAGTCCAAATGAGTTTTCTTGGCTACCCCTCGAGGTAGAACAAGCAATGAGATAGATAAGTAAAGGCTTTGGGAAGTTATATTAGGAATACGTGTCTTCCTGACTGATGTTTATGGTGTTTAGTCCAACTAATAATATTATCTTAGGCAGCTCGACTGATACGAATTACACACTGACTTTAGTCATATGAATAACTAAGCCATGAATATAGTTTACATTATTTCAACAGCATCATAGTATGTTTTAATAAAGAAACCATGCTAGGTTCTAGATAAAAGAAAATTGTGCAGATGCAGTCAGTGTCCTCATGTGCAAATACATCATTTAATTAGCAAAAGTAGTCACCCATTATCCCCTTATCGATGGATTCAGATATCTGTGGTCAATCGTCATGGCTCAATGACACTACTTCTGATATATCCTCAGAAAGTCAATAGTAGCCAAGCGTTACATCACAATGCCTATCTCATTCAACTCACTTCATCGCATCATGTAAGCATTGTATTATATAACATCATCACAAGAAGGGTAAATACAGTATATTTTGAGAGAGAGAGAGAGACAATATTCACATACCTTTATTATAGTATATTGTTATAATTGTTATTAATATCTTTAATAACAATTAATCTTAACCATGTTATTGTTGTTAATCTCTTACTGTGCCTAATTTATAAATTAAACTTTATCATAGAAAGGTAGGTGTAGGAAAAAACATAGTATATAACTGAGGTTTCAGGCATCCACTGATGGTCTTGGAACATATCCTCTATGGATAAGGGAAGACTACTGTATACATTATATCACTAAGTAACTTCACAGATTTCAATGTGTGAGGGCTAAAAAAATATTAATACAGCTGCAGTGAACATTGGAGCACATATTTCTTTATGGATAAATGTTTTCAGATTTTTGGGGTACATACTCAGGAGAGGGATTGCTGGGTTATATGGTAATTCTATTCATAATTTTTGATGAACCTCCAAACTGCCTTCCATAGTGGCTGCACCAGCCTGCATTACTACTAATGGTGTATGAGGGTTGCTTTTTCTCCACAGCCTCCCCAACACTTGTTACTATTTGTCTTGTTGATGATAGCCATTCTAACTAGTGTGAGGTGATATCTCATTTGCATTTCTCTGGTGATTAATGATGTTGAGCATTTTTTTTCATATGTCTCTTGACCATTTGCCTGTCCTCTTTGGAGAAATGTCCATTCAGGTCCTCTGCCTGTTTTTTAATTGGATTGTTTGTTTTTGTTGTTGTTCAGTTGTATGAGTTCCTTATATATTTTGGATATTAGCTGCAGCTATATTTACAGTGGCCAAGACATGGAAACAACCAAAGTGTCCTTCTATATATGAATGGATAAAGAAATTGTGGTATATATGCACAATGGAATACTATTATGCCATAAGAAAAGATGAAATAGTACCATTTGCAACAACATTGATGGATCTTGAGATTACAATGCTAAGTGAAGTAAGTCAGACATGAAAAAATACAGAAACATAAGATTTCACTGATATGTGGTATCTAAAACTGAAAACAACAAAAGAACAAGACAAACAAATGGAGAAACAAAAACTCACAGACAATAGTTTAGTGGTTACCAGAGGGTAAGGGGGAAGAGGGATAGTAGATGAGGGTAAAGGGGATTAAATATATGGTGATGGAAAGAGAACTGACTCTGGGAGGTGAACACTCAATGTGATATATAGATGATGTATTAAAAAATTGTACACCTAAAAATCTGTGTAACTTTACTAACAATTGTCACGCCAATAAACTTTAATTAAAAAAATTATTAATACTGTCCCTCCTTCCTTCTCAGTTATTCTAGCTGTGCTGATAACCAAATTAAGAGAGACAGATTGACAGGAAAAAAAACAAATGTTTTAATACACACACGGGGAATTAGGTATGAAAATTCCAAACACAGTGAGGCAGCATTGGATATATAAGACATTTTTGGACAATCGATTTCAGAAGTGAGAACAGGCGATTTACAGGTGGTTGAGGAGGGGAAGAACATACATGGCAGGAACATTCTTGCTGGCCAAATCAGAAACAGTGGGACACAAGGGGCATCTAGCTAACACAGGGACTATCTAGCTAACAGGCACCTGCCTGATGTCCTCTTTATTTACCATACTTAATTCACATTAGACTAAGGCAGCATTCTAAGATTTCCTTCCTGAAGTAAGTTTCTTTATCTGAATATCTTGGGCAGGAAAGGGGGGAAGGTCAAAGATTATTTCTGAGTCTTATTTATTAATAAGCAGCTTAAAATAAATACCCCTAAAGGCAGTTTCAAGGTGGTAAAATTTTGGTTCCCTTCAGTCTAATATTTGAAACTTCAAATAGGTTTTACATTCTAGAAGCTCAGTTGGTAGACTGCTCCATATTTCATTGATCATTCAGTTGAGAATAAGTTCAGTTAAACTGTTGAGTCTCATTCAGGAGGTGATGATGCAGATGGGCTTTCAAAGTGAGGTCTATATTGTGTAAGCAAGCAACCGGGTATTTTATAAGAGGTATGTCTATGAAAACAAAGAACAACAAAAGTTAATGATCAGAGCAAATTATAAACCAGTTTCTGAGTGTGCAAGCCTGTCAGATGAGATTTCTATATGTAAGGCTCAAGTCTTCTATTGCTGGAATGAAGGCAAGCAATGACGATGTGGTAGATTGTCTTGGTCTGTAGTTTGAATGTCATCAGGTTCTCAGGTAAACTCTGCACGGTTTACACAACATCAGTCACTGAGAGTATTCAAGCATGAGCTCTTGTGGCAGTTTCTCTGAAGTTTATATCATGATGTCATCTAGCTGCAGTTTGTAAGGTTCAGGAAAAAAAGTTTTAATTCTCAATAATTCCGAGGTAAAAAGATGGGAGAAAAATGAAACATTAGTTCAGCAGGTGTATAGTCCAGCGAGTGTAGCTAAATATTTAAGAAAACTAGAAAAATTCAGGATTCATTCCAGTTTACAGGCAAAAATAAGACCTTAAAGACAACTTAACTAGAATATAATATCCATAACTATCTGTTATAGTTTCTATTGAAACATTTTTTCTCTCTAAAATCACCCTGATTTTTAAGAAATACATCCAAATTAAGGCTATTTTATTGCATAAGTCTAGTTTCAACAAATTTGGCCTGTTATTTGCATAAGTACAACAAGAATAACAATTGATCATATAAGCTCTTTTAAATCTGTTTTGCTGGAATTTCATAAGGAATCTCCAGATTGAACTCCAATTAGCCTCTCAAGGCTAAAAAAAAACCTATTCATATCTTTGCCATCAGACTTGGCCTACAATACTTATAAATTTGGGTTAATTCCTCAGGTTCTGACATCCCCCAAAATATCTGGATGTTCTTTTTTTGTATCTCCCAAAAAAGCAACCTTTGTCCCTTACCTGTAAAGGCTGCTATGAACCATGTAAGCAAGGAACCAGGCTGTTTGTCCAAGGGGCTTTATTGACTTCCAAAGTCGATCCTAATTCCTCAAAGCTTTCTGGTGACATGCAGAGTCTGCATGTCTCTTTTAAACATGACATTCCAGTCAAAGTCTTGGTTAATAAAAGCAGTTTCCAATTGTGTCCTATTATAAATGTTACCAAACTCAGATTATGTTGCTTGCAGCATGGGAGCCAATGATCAAGAGACAAGGGCTGGTGTAAAGAAAAGAAGGTTTACCCAAAATATCAGCATTCTGGGAAGATGGCACACTGCTGTTTCAAAGACCAACTCCCCCATTCCTAAAAGAGTCAGGTTTTATAGGTACATAAGAAGAATCAGAACAAAAGAAAGGGAGAGATAATCACACAACTCGTGGTGCTGACATCTGGTTGAAAGTCTCCTTTGGTCCAATTTTTCCCACGATGATTATCATAAACCTGGTCATAGGTATGATTCATATGTCATCTGATGGATAGTTGAAGTCCAGAATTGAAGGCTGGTTGCTAGCGTCCAGATGTCTGAGGGCTGAATAAGTTTCTTTCAAGCCTGTTCTGGCGATTAATCTGGAAAAAGAGGTATGCACGTTCTCTCAAAAAAAAAAAAAAAAAAAAAACAAAAACACAGTTAGTGACTCATGTAGGAGGGGAAGAAAACTAACAAAACAAAACAAAAAAAGAAACTAGATTGTTGAATCTTGAAAAATACCCCATTACCCTTACATTAAGAAAACAGAGAGACGTCATCAAAATGGTGGCGAGAGGTGAGCCTCTGTAAAGCTCCCCTGGAATTTACAACTAACCGAATAACAATAACTCCACAAAGGACTCCATGCACAGCAGACAGGAAAGAGGAAGAGGCCCACTACTGAATTCACCTCAAGGTGGGAGAATTGCACGAGCAGGGGAGGAGGGAAGGGCGAAGTGTGGAGACGGAGCCTCGTGGGCGCAAAACGTAGACCTAGCTTAGTACTCCGAGCTCAGTGCATCCCGGAACTACCGCAGCTGTGGGAGAGGGAAGAAGTTGGACTGCTAGGGCTCCACTTACGGCCCACAGGACTGAGGTCACAGTACACAACAGAGCTGAACCCAACGCTCACGTGTCACGCAGGGGACACTGCTTGCTGCGCCATTTGTCGTGCTGGGTGGCCTGGGGGGTCTCTGCTCCCGCTCCCCACATAAGAACGCAGGACACGGTGAGGCCAAAAAGGAACACCCACCGAGCCATAAGTAGGGGAGTCATGTCACTATATTCTCGCCGGCAGCATCTGCCTCTCTGTAATCCGCTCTTGCTAGCCCCCATCTCTTTTCTGCTAGAGTAGCCACAGCAGTTATATTAGTGGCCAATGGTTTACAGGTAACAGCTGATGGCCAACTAGCCAAAGCTGATGGCCATCTGATCACAGTTAATGGCCATTTACTACCCGAGACAGCACCTTTCTATGTGAGGCTGAGAGTCTGGAAACTGCTTTTTGGGGCTCTGTCACCACACTCCTTCCCTACAGGGTCTCGCCTCACAATCTACGTGACAAGTGTCTTCCACGAGGGTCCCTGTGTGAGGAGCCTGGAGGTGAATGCAATATCCTGGACACAGCCAGGCTCTCTGAGCACAGCCAGGGTTTTTCAGGGCACCACCCCAGTACTTCTGGGCCCAGCCAGACTTCCTGGGCTTCTTAGGGTACCAGCTGTCTCCCCAGGCACAGCCAGGGCCACTCAGGGCACTGCCACTCTCTCTGGGCACAGCCAGACTTCCTGGACACAGCCAGGGTTCTCAGGGCACTGCCACTCTATCTGGACTCAGCCAGACTTCCTGGACACAGCCAGGGCTCTCAGGGCACTGCCACTCTCTCTGGGCTCAGCCAGACTTCCTGGACACAGCCAGGGATCTCAGGGCACTGCCACTTTCTCTGGGCTCAGCCAGACTTCCTGGACACAGCCAGGGCTCTCAGGACACTGCCACACTCTCTGGGCACAGCCAGGGTTCTCAGGGCACTGCCACTCTCTCTGGGTCTCTCAGGGTACCGTGCTGGAACAACAGTGGCTCACAGTGAAGGTGCTTCCAGATTCTCAATGGCGCCCAGTCAAGACACAAAAGAAAACATCCGCCAGTTCAAATACATGGTGGTGTGTTCCCAAACAGTCAAGCACTCCATTAAATTAGGGATGGAAGGCAATTCTCCATAGTCCATAGTCATTCGCCAGGGCTGTCCTGCGGGTGAGGGACGACCTTGACCTCACCCTAATCTCCCACGGAGTACTCAGCTAGGGTTTCTTCCTGGCACAAGTCACACATCCAAGCTGCGTCAGCAAGCACATCCCAGCCCACAGGGCCGCAGCAACCTTCACTTTCTCCGGCCTCTGCTGGTTGGGGAACCATCCACATCTTTCCACCCCTCAACGGGGGTCCAGCTCTCTGGCAGCTGCTCCTCCTGGTTTTTCTCAGACTCATGCACAAACTGCTCCACCGCACTTTGGAGGTCTTTGGCCAGCACCGTATTTTGCCAACTACGCCATGTGTCGTGCCGGGTCCCGTTCCCCACATAAGAATGCAGGACACGGTAAGGCCAAAAGGGACACCCACGGAGCCATAGATAGGGAGTCAAACCAATATATTCTCGCTGGCGGCTGGGCTCGAGACACAGGAAGCAGGATCTACATAATCTGCAACCCGCCGTCCTAACAGCAGTCTGCGCTTGCCAGCCACCATCTTCTTGCTAGCCCCCATTTCTCTGCCAGCGTAGCCACAGCAGTTATATTAGTGGCCAAGGCTTACGAGTTACAGCTGACGGCCAACTAGCCAGAGCTGATGGCCATCTGATCACAGTTAATTGCCATTTACTACCCGAGCCAGCACCTTTGTATGTGAGCCTGAGAGCCTGGAAGCTGCTTTTTGGGGCTCTATTCCCACATCACGGCACAGACTTCAAAGAAAAAACTGAAGGAAGAAGGCTGAAAACGGTGGCTTGGGCCCTCACTGCCAAGCAAGAGAACGGAAGCCTTAGGCACTGATACTAGCAATCCCCTCCCTACATTCCCAGAGCTCACCCCACCCCCACCTGCCCAGTGCTAGAAGCGAAACAGTAGCAGTGTCAGATCAAAAGAACAGAATATTTGCTGTTCTGAGAACTATGGACCGCACACACACATTTGCAGTCAAACTAGTTCCGGCAAAGGAGAGGGAGCTGTGGAAGCAGGACCCACTGTGGTAGTGGTGGCCGCCATTGCTCTGGGCCACCTCTCACAACTCACACTGCCCCTGGCCCCACCTATCTGGGCAGATTCCTGCAGGAGTAACCAGAACAGCTGAAACATAAGGGCTGTGAATCTGGTGCAGAATGAGCTTCGGAATTTCAAAAGCTCTCCGCATCCCCACAGGGACATGGCGCCCTATGACCCAGGTGAACTGTTAACAGAGGAGAAACACATCTCCCAGGGAATCCCCCCATTGTGTGAGAAGCTGGAATAGTGCAGAGAAAACATAGCACTACTTTGTGAGAGAGGAAAAAAAAGGCTGCAGTAGAGGAGAAAATAAAACATTCTACCAACATGTATTGGAAAACAAAAGAAACACTTCCTCTTATCAACCTGTTGTAGAAGCCACTCCTAAAGATGTCCAGAAAGAGAAATAATAAATCAGTAATTGGCATGAATAACCAAGGCAACATGGCAGCTCAGAAAGAAATTACACAGAGGGAAGAAGAAAGAGACTTGAGACTTAACAGAAATGAAAGAATTCTACAAGAACTTTCTGACTCTATCAGAAAGAGCAATATAAAAATAATGGTCACACCAGAAGGAGAAGAAAGACAAAAGGGAACAGAGAATATATTCAAACAAATTGTTCATGAGAACTTCCCAAAATTGTGGACAGAACTGGATCGTCAAATCCAAGAAGCAAATAGAACACCTAATTACCTCAATCCCAACAGGCCTTCTCCAAGACACATTTTATTGAAGTTGTCTAAAATCAACAACAAAGAAAGAATCCTCAAGGCAGCCAGGGAAAAGAAGATGGTAACCTACAAAGGAAAGCCCATTAGATTATCATCAGATTTTTCAACAGAAACTCTACAAGCCAGGAGGGACTGGAACCAAATATTCAACCTACTGAAAGAGAGAAATTATGAGCCAAGAAAGTATATCCAGCAAAGATATCCCTTAGATATGAAGGAGGAATAAAGATTTTTCCAGACATACAGACACTGAGGGAATTTTGTAATATACAACCTGCACTGCAAGAAATATTAAGGAAGATATTTGACCACCATCAACAGGGACAATGTGTGCCAACATAAAAAAGGGGAGAGTAAACGTCTTAACCGGAATATGGGAATGGAGAAAGTAAGTGTGCTGAAGAAAATGGAATACTCTAAATATCAAACTTTCTTTTACATAAACTTAAGGATAACCACACAAAAAAATCCAGAACTGAAATATACTGTAATAAAAGAAGAAACGGAGGGAAACATCAACAGTACCACCACACAGAAATAATAGACAACGACATACAAGCAAAGAAACAATGGAGACACAGACTTACCAAAAAACTAAGGATAGAAAGACAGGAAATCCTCACGTATCAATAATCACCATAAATGTAAATGGACTGAACTCACCAATAAAAAGGCACAGAGAAGCAGATTGGATCAAAAATATAAACCCAACAATATGCTGTCTCCAAGAGACACATCTCAGCTACAAGGACAAGCATAGACTCAAAGTGAAAGGGTGGAAATTGACACTCCAAGCAAATGGTACCCAGAGGAAATCAGGTATAGCCATAATGATATCAGTTGAAACAGACTTCAGGGTAAAAAAACTAACAAGAGACAAAATTGGACATTTCATCATGGTAAAGGGAACTATACTACAAGAAGACATAACAATCATCAATATTTATGCCCCCATTCAGGGTGCACCAAAATATACCAAGCAATTACTAACAGAACTAAAGGGATAAATTGACCAAAGCATAATTATACTAGGGGACTTAAACACATCATTGACAGCTAAGGATAGATCATCCAAACAGAAAATAAATAACAAAATAGCAGCCCTAAATGACACATTAGATGAAATGGACATCATGACATATACAGAGTACTTCATCCTAAAACATCAGACTATACATTCTTTTCGAGTACACATGGAACATTCTCAAGGATAGACCATACATTGGGACATAAAAGCAGCCTCAGCAAATTTAAGAAGATTGAAATCATACCGAGAATATTGTCTGATCACAAGGCTTTGAAATCGGATATCAACTGCAAAGAGAAAGCAAGAAAAAACACAAATACATGCAGATTAAACAACATACTTTTCAAGAACGACTGGGTCAAACAAGAAATTACAGGAGAGATCAAAAGATACATAGAAACAAATGACAATGAAAATACATCCTACCAATTTTTTGGGATGCAGCAAAAGTAGTTTTAGGAGGGAAATTTATATCATTACAGGCCTATCCAAAGAAACAAGAAAAATCCCAATAAATAACCTCATGTTACACCTTAAAGAACTAGAAAAAGAAGAACACGTGAAACCCAAGGTCAGTAGAAGAAAGGAAATATCAAAAATCAGAGCAGAGCTCAATGAAATAGAGAACAAAAAGACAATAGAAAAAATTAATGTGACAAAGAGCTGTTTTTTGAAAAAAATAGTAAAGTCAAGAAACCCTTGGCTAGACTCACTAAGATAAAAGGAGAGAAGACACAAATTAACAAAATCAGAAATGAAAAGGGGGAAGTTATCACGGACACCACAGAAATACAAAGGATCATGCAAAAATACTATGAAGGACCATATGTCACCAAATTCAATAACCTAGAAGAAATGGATAATTTCTTAGAAACATATAGCCTTCCAGGGCTGAACGATGAAGAACTGGAAAATCTTAACAGGCCAATCACCAGTAAAGAAATTGAATCAGTCATCCAAAACCTTCCCAAAAGCAACAGTCTGGGACCAGATGACTTCACTAGTGAATTCTACCAAACATTCAAACAGGATCTAATACCAATCCTGCTCAAACTCTTCCAAAAAATTGAAGAATGATCAGTACTCCCTAACTCATTTTATGAAGAAAACATTACCCTGATACCAAAACCTGGTAAGGACAACACAAAAAAAGAAAACTACAGACCTGTATCTCTGATGAATACTGATGCAAAAATCCTAAATAAAATTATAGCAAATCGAATACAACAATGCATTAAAAAGATTACTCATCACGACCAAGTGGGCTTCATCCCGGGGGCATAAGAATGGTTCAACATCCACAAATTTAACAATGGGATACATCCGGTAAATAAAATAAAGGACAAAAATCATATGATTATATGAATTGATGCAGAAAAAGCATTTGACAAGATACAATATCCATTTATGATTAAAACACTTAATAAAACAGGTATAGCAGGAAAATACCTCAACATAATAAAGGCCATATATGACAAGCACTCAGCTAATCTCATAATTAATGGTGAAAAACTGCAGCCCTTTCCTCTACATTCAGGAACACGACAGGGCTATCCCCTATCACCTGTACTTTTCAACGTAGTGTTGGAAGTCCTTGCCGTAGCCATCAGGCAAGAGAAAGAAATAAAAACCATCCAAATTGGGAATGAAGAAGTTAAAATATCACTCTTTCAAGATGACATGATGCTATATATAGAAAACCCTACAGACTCCACAAAAAAGCTATTAGAAACAATTAATGAATACAGTAAAGTTGCTGGCTACAAAATCAACGTACAAAAGTCCATTGCATTCCTATATACTAAGAATGAAATCTCAGAAAAAGAAATACAAAAAACAATTCGCTTTGCAATAGCAGCAAAAATAATAAAATACCTAGAAATAAACTTAACCAAGGATGTGAAGGATTTATATGCTGAAAACTTTAAGACATTTTTGAAAGAAATTGGAGAAGACGATAAGAAATGGAAAGACATTCCATGCTCATGGACTGGTAGAATCAACATAGTTAAAATGGCCATATTACCCAAAGCAATATACAGATTTAATGCAATCCCTGTCAAAATCCCAAAGGCATTTTTTAAAGAAATAGAACAAAAAATCATCAGATTTGTTTGGAACCACAAAAGACCCGAAATAGCCAAAGCAATCTTAAGAAAAAAGGACAATGCTGGAGGTATCACACTGCCTGAGTTTAGGTGGTACTACAGGACTACAATAATCAAAACAGTTTGGTATTGGCACAAAAACAGACACAGACCAATGGAATAGAATTGAGAACCCAGCAATAAAACCACATAAATATGGACAGATAATTTTTGACAAAGAAGATAAAAAAACACAATGGAGGAAAGACAGCCTCTTCAATAAATGGTGCTGGCAGAATTGGATAGCCATGTGCAAAAGAATGAAACTGGACTGCTATCTGTCACCATGACCAAAATTAATTCAAAATGGATCAAAGACTTAAGCATAACACCCATCTAACCACTCTCGGTTTTTTCTCTGCGTCCCCAAAACTGTCTCTGATTAGTTCATTCACATAGTCTTTTCTTTAGATTCCATATATAAGTGAGATGATATGGTACTTGTCTTTCTCTTTCTGACTTATTTCACTTAACATAATGTTCTCTAGATCCATCCATGTTGCTGCAAATGATAAGATTTCTTTCTTCTTTATGGCTGCGTAATACTCCATTGTATAAATGCACCACAGCTTCTTAATCCAGTCATCTACCGATGGGCATTTCGGTTGTTTCCATATCTTGGCTATTGTGTAAAGTGCTGCAATAAACATAGGAGTGCATACAGATTTTTGAATTGGAGTTTTGGATTTCTCCGGGTAGATGCCTAGGAGTGGAATTACTGGATCATAGGGTAGTTCCATTTTCAGATTCCTGAGATACCTCCATACTGTGCATTGTACACCAGAAGCTAAACATTAATGAATGCCAACTATAATTTTATATATATAATGTGATGGTTCAGTGTGAGGTCGGAGGGATAGTGGATGGGGGGAGGGGGGTTCACAGTATGAGAAATATAAATGATGAACGTCTAAGTATTACCTTGTTTTGTACACCTGAAACTAATAAATAAATAAATTAATTAAAAAAAAAGCATAACACCTGACACAATAAACTGCATAGAAGAAAACATAGGTAGAAAACTTAATGACCTTGGGATCAAAGAGCATTTTATGAATTTGACTCCAAAGGCAATGGAAGTAAAAGCCAAAATAAACAAATGGGACTGTATGAAACTTAAATGTTTCTGCATAGCAAAATAAACCATCGACAAAATAAAGAGGCAACCGACTGAATGGGAGAAGATTTTTGCAAATAGTTCCTCCGATAAGGGTCTAATATTCGAAATATACAAGGAACTCATGAAACTGAACAACAAAAAAACACACAACCCAATTGAAAAATGGGCAGAGGACCTGGAGACATTTCTTAAAGAGGACTTAAAAATGGCAAATAGACATATGAAAAAATGCTCAACATCACTAATCATCAGAGAAATGCAAATAAAAATCACAATGAAATATCACGTCACCCCAGTTTATATCCATTTTATTCACTATCTTAATCATAATTGGATGTTGTATCTTCTCAAATGCTTTTTCTGCATGTATTGATATAATCACATGATTTTATCCTTTATTTTCTTTATGTGGTGTATCACATTGATCGATTTGCATATGCTGAACCATCCTTGAGACCCTGAGATGAACCCCACTTGATCAATATGAATCATCTCTTTAATGCTTTGTTGCATTCAATTTGCAAAATTTTGTTTAGGATTTTTTTTTTAATTTATTGGGGTAACAATTGTTAGTAAATTTACATAGATTTCAGGTGTACAATTCTGTATTACATCATCTATAAATCCCATTGTGTGTTCACCACCCAGAGTCAGTTCTCCTTACATCACCATATATTTGATCCCCCTTACCCTCATCACCCCCCCCACCCCCTTACCCTCTGGTAACCACTAAATTACTGTCTGTGTCTATGAGTTTTTCTTTCTCATTTGTTTGTCTTGTTCTTTTGTTGTTTTTGGTTTATATACCACATATCAGTGAAATCATAGGGTTCTCTGCTTTGTCTGTCTGACTTATTTCACTTAGCATTATACTCTCAAGATCCATCCATGTTGTCACAAATGTTCCTATATCATCTTTCCTTAACGCCGAATAGTATTCCATTGTGTATATATACCACAACTTCTTTATCCATTCATCTATCGAAGGACATTTTGGTAGTTTCCATGTCTTGGCCACTGTAAACAAAGCTGCAATGAACATTGGAGTACACGTGTCTCTATAGAGAAATGCTTTCAGATTTTTTGGGTAGATACCCAGAAGAGCGATTGCTGGGTCATATGGTAATTCTATTCGTAATTTCTTGAGGAACTTCCACACTGCCTTCCATAGCGGCTGCACCAGTCTGCATTCCCACCAACAGTGTATGAGGGTTCCTTTTTCTCCACAGCCTCTCCAACACTTGTTACTATTTGTCTTGTTGATGAAAGCCATTCTGACTGGGGTGAGGTGATATCTCATTGTGGTTTTCATTTGCATTTATCTGATGATTAGCGATGTTGAGCATTTTTTCATATGTCTATTTGCCATTTGTATATCCTCTTTGGAGAAATGTCTCTTCAGGTCCTCTGTCCATTTTTCAATTGGGTTGTTTGTTTTTTTGTTGTTGAGTTTCATGAGTTCCTTGTATATTTTGGATATTAGTCCCTTATCAGAGGCACTGTTTGCGAAAATCTTCTCCCATTCAGTTGGTTGCCTCGTTATTTTGTCAATAGTTTCTTTTGCTGTGCAGAAGCTTTTCAGTTTCATATAATCCCATTCGTTTATTTTAGTGTTTACTTCCATTGCCTTTGAAATCAAATTCATAAAATGCTCTTTGAACACTAGGTGCATAAGTTTAGTACCTATGTTTTCTTCTATGAAGTTTATTTTGTCAGGTGTTACGCTTAATCTTTCATCCATTTTGAATTAATTTTGGTACATGGTGACAGATAGCAGTCCAGTTTCATTCTTTTGCACATGGCTATT